>NC_053024.1:98076694-98132551 GCF_003073215.2 Triticum urartu
GAACTACGAAAGATCTAAGTCTTCGAGCTCCATAGGCTTCATAACGTGTCTTCTTTTGTCATAGTCTTCAATGTGAATATCTTCATATACCACCTTTGACTTCAATGTCTTCATACATTTTTAGGGGTCATCTCTGGTAGTAAAACCGAATCAATGAGGGACTTCTACCTGTGTTATCCTGCAATTCTCACAAACACATTAGTCCCTCAACTAGCTTTGTCGTCAATACTCCAAAACCAACTAGGGGTGGCACTAGATGCACTTACAGGTGGGCGCCAAAACACAGTGTGTCCTCAGCCGAAATCGACACCCTCCCCGATTCATATTCATACACGGTGGGCACCAAAAAAAAACTCTCGTCGGCAAATATTCGGTGTATGCGAGATTACCGTCCTATCCCCAACCGACTAATGTTGTTGCGATGTAGTAGAAATTTGAAACGGGGGCTAAGTTTGTAAATTTCCTCGCATTTGAGACAAGCGCGCCCTGAATACATGGTTGCCCCTTCCTCTCTACCTCCCTTTTCCCCATTCGTACTCCGTGGGCGCCAAAACACCCTCTCCACCCCACCCTCCTCCGCCCACCGCCGTCCTCCGCCCCATCCACCATCGTCCTCCTCCACCATGCCGGAGCTGATACCCCGACATCGTCGTCCATTACAAGAGATCGACCTCTCTCATCCACGGCTTCGGACCGGGATCCTTGCATCCCGTCCTCTCGCTTCATCCCCGCCGTCGTCCACCTTGTCGGCGCCGCTCCTACGACCGCCTCGTCCACCGCGCCCCGCCGCCACCGTCTACCCTCCTAGATCTGCTTCCACGCCACCGACAGCCATCGCTACCACAGCACCGTCAAATTCTCAGCAGATGCGTACACGGCGCCGCACCAGAGGCAGTACTCTTTCGTATCTGCTCAACTTATTTATCGCAGCAAGAAAATAGATCGTCACTGCTTTACTCTAATTTCTTGTCTTGGTTGCGAAGTTGCCTTTGTCCGGTTTGCACCTTCAGATCTGCCATGGCACGCTCAACACTATACTCCCAATGCTTATGGTTTTCCCCTTCTATATTCCACACTAGTTAAATTACAGTAGACTAAATTTCAAAATTGGGTCAGTCGATTTTTCAGAGCTCGCCGGAGTTCGCCGGTGCAATCGAAGGGGCTCGGGTGGTTGTGGGGCCTCACCAAACGAAGAAAACTCGACGCGGGTGGGGGTTGGGGCGGGGTGGGGTGGCGGAGGAACACAGGCAGTGGGGGCCAGTGGTCCGGCCGGTGGCCCGTGCGGTGTTCTGTATGGGAAGAATCAGAGACGAGGAAGAAGAAGGGTTAGGAGACGTAGGATCTTCATCCAACCGCCTGAAATGGTCGAGAGACAGCTGGGAGTTGCATTCTTAATGCGCTCTGGTTCATCATGTGTGGCACTGCGCAACCAACATTTTATTATCCAAAATCTGCTTGCTCTTCTTTACCATGTTCCTCTTCCGTTCTTCTTTAATATGTACTCTCTCCGTTCCTAAATACAAGTATTTGTATAGATTCCACCATGGACTACATATGGAGCAAAATGAGTGAATCTACACTCTAAAATGTATCTGGATACATCTGTATGTGATCCATAGTGGAAATCTCTACCAAGACTTATATTTCGGAACAGAGGGAGTATGATAGTAGTACAGTATGTTCCTTGTACTGAAGATGAGCAGGACATTTGCAGTGTAGAGATCTATACGGTTGGTTGTGATGGACACTTTGAGCCTCTTTGATTCGTAGGATCTTGTAAATATAGGAATAGGATTTGTAGTGGCCTGCCCACTTGAATCCTATAAGAATAGCAAGGAAATGCGGGAAGTTGTGTCGCCTTTGAGAGTTACACTGATATTAACAGTACCGCACCTTCACTTGAAGAGAGCTGGTATTTGAAGCCTTTCTAGCCGTACCGGCAATACTAGCAAATATATTCCAGCAAGTTCAACTTTGCTGATTTTACTCTGATGCTTAAGGTTTTCCCGTTATATCTACACTATGATCTGTGTAGCTGCTTTGTGTCGCACTAGCAGCAGTCCACTCTTGAAGCTAAACACTGCAATGACTTACAAAATTGGCACCAAGGCATTGAGTGTCATTCTGGATGCAATGAAACTCATACGCTCCCCACCTGTTGATTCTTGTTCAGAATATGATCCTAATGACTATTCTAACCTCGAGGAGTCAAAGGCAGATGGCCTGTCCTGTTCACCCATCAAGGTGCATGTTCTAATTTGGCAATGTTTTATTGATTGCGGGTATCTTGCATATGTTGTCTTGCATTTCTTCTACTTTGTTGCACCGCCATCTGCTTAGTTTACTCATCATATATGTCGAGATGCCATTCCCATCCATTATCAATACATATTCCATCTGTCATCATACCATGTTTTTTCACTCAAATGCTGTTCTTGTGCATCAGACATCAAAAAGGAAGAGGGTGATTGCCGAACCTGAAGGAGCACCAGCAAAGTCCTTGAAAAACGTGGTGGTGCCGGAGAAATCAGACAGCACCCCACTTATATTGGATGTACAACCAGTGACACAAAACGTAGGACCGACTCCAACAGACTGTACCCATACTTCACTGGCCATACCACTAGCCCCACCACACAGGACCTGCACTCCAGCAAAAGGTATACCGATTTCATTTGCCATAGCACCAGCTGTACCACAGAAAAATCCCACTCCAGCAAAAAGTACAGCAAGTCCACCGGCCGAAGACCTATCCCAACTGCAAAGACGGCCAATTCCTGCAGATTGGAACCCCATTCCATTTATTCTCAGTTTAAAAGACAATGCTTTCAATGTTGTTAGGGACTACATGCATATATTCCCATCATGGGAAGATTATTGTGAAGACAAACACCATTTTCACATCTTCCTGTCCAACTTACGTGTAAGTGCTATTATTCATGGTTATTATTTTCCTGTTTTCTGTTGATTGAACACATCAATGATTTACATTACATTGTTGTAACTAGGCGAGTGTCAATCTAGATAGTCATAACGAGCAAAGCTTGCTTGTGCTTTTCAAGGAAGCATTGCAGCAGTATCGGTGTTACCTGAGGAAATCACACTTTGATGGCAAGTCTACAAACGAATTTCCGGTTAAGTCTCCTGTGCTAAATTTAGAAGACATTGAATGGAAAAACCTTGTTATGCACTGGTCTTGTCCCCAGGATGAGGTACTTTCTATGAAATCACATGACAATTTGAACTTCTACTTTTCCGCATGTGCCTTACGGATCTTTTTTGTAGGAAATCTGCTCGAAGAAGAATTCCGGTTTGACAAGAACGATAGGATATCACAAATATGCTGCCCTCTGCTTTGCTCTTGTTAGTACCTGTTGTCCTGTATCACTGTATTTGCATACATACCTGGTTCATTATGTGACAGTAGTATGCATGATAGCTTGCTTATCAATTGTTCGCTCCAAATTACCTGATCTGTATGAATGGTTACATTAGTGTAGAATATATCCAATGCCAATGTTTTTTAGCTCTGCATTGTTCTTGTAAGTACATGTTGTCCTTTATCAGTGTACTTATAATGACAGGTAGTTGTTCATGTACCATCACTCTGCAGCTTATTTTCCTTTGCCCTCCATTTTCTACACATCAGATCTATATTTACTCTTACCATAAGGTTGGTACTGAAGAAGTTTAGTTGTGCATTGCTCTTGGTTGTACCTTTTGCCTGTATCGCTGCACTTACATTTATAGCTACTTGGTTATGTAGCATCACTCTTCATCTTATCTTAAATATTCTCCATTTTTTCATATATTATCACATCTATATTTACTCTTAACAAAATGTAGAATAAAGGCAATGCTTTTGAAGAAAATTCTATGGTAAACTTCTTGAATTGCCCCCCCCCCATCAGCATGGACAAGGCCTTTATAGAGCCTGTCTTCACCAATAATGTAAGTTTGCCCATCTCAAGCCTTCAAACTTTGTTGTATATATTTGGTTAGGCATGACTGCAACAGCTGTTTATTTTTGGTGTTTGCATCAAATTGCTTGTTTAAAGTTTATTATGTAGTTCATAAACAAAATTTTGTCCTTTCTCAATTTAAGTTTTCAGTTGTACAACCAAGTTCCTTCTTCATACCATGTAAATTAAACTATACAGAGCAAGTGATCTTCTTTTGCATTGCATGTATGCTTCTGTTCTTCATCTGTAATCCAGTGGTGTGGTGAACCTACCCACTACAGCACAATGTCATATTCTGCAATGTCTTAACTATGAACAATGTCATATCATTCTACTATTATTTAAACTGTCTCTTTATTTGCCAATCTGAAATGGTATAAATTGACAGCACACTAACCATTGATACTTATGAGTTCTTGATCTGTAATCCAGTGGTGTCATGAAGCTGCCAACTCCTTCACAATGTCATTTCCTGCCATGTCTTGACCTGAATAATACCATATTGTGTTAATGCAATTTTAAACTGTGTCACTTTATTCGTCGGTAAGAAATGTGATGAATTGTCAGCACTGATACTTTTATGTGCAAAACCTGTCATCTGTATGCTTTTTTATCTTTCAGAGTGAGGAAGATATAAGTGTTGAACAAGCGCAGTCTCATCATCTTGCTCAGCTGCTTGCGCTGCAGCTCCCCGGCAGGGCTAACCTTTCTTGAACTCTATTGAAGTGTTGTCGATTTTGTATATTATTTTGTCGGCGTGTTTATTTGCACTGGTGGCGATCTTTGATGCCCAGTGTATGTAATCTGTTGTCTGCTTGTGCTTTATTATCATAGTGGCGAACTTTGATGCCCAGTGGATGTAATATGTCGTAATTTCTTTACTGTATAGTCTAGGTTTTTTCTTATTCACGATGTTGCAGTTATTTTACTGTATATATATCATGTCTTCGCAGTAAACCGGCCAAACCGTAAAATTACGGTACATAATCGGGCCGTCATGCAATCATGATGTAGGTTGGGCCTGAAACGTGCCGAACAGCTCACGGGCCGGCAACAGCCCGAAATGAACCCCGGCCCATGATTGTGCGAATCAAATCACGGGCTTTTAACAGGCCAAAATTGTCTTGGTCCTTGTTTGGCCCAATCAGATATCGGCTGCGAGCAGGCCGGATGCAAACCGGGCCGTAGTTAGGCCCAACTATATGATGGGCTTTTAACAGGCCGAAATTAATATAGGGCTGAAATGTTAAACGGGCCCTTAACAGGCCAAAACTAATATCAGGCCGAATTACTAAGTGGGCCTTTAGCAAGTGGGCCCAAAAGCATAGTGTCCAGTTGACGGGCCGAATCTGATATGGGCCATAATTGAGCCCAAAGCCTCTTAAAGGGTCGGACCTGATCTGGGCCGTAATTTGGCCCAGAACGTGGTAGGCTTTTAACGGGCTAGATCTCATATGGGCCACTATTAGGCTCGGAGCGTGGCAGGCCATTAATGTACCAGATCAAATATGGGCCGGCATTTGGCCCAAAACATGGCAGCTAGTTAATGGGCCGGCCTACTAGGGTCCTCAAAATCTTATGGGCCTACAGCTGGGCCGGCCCATTAATGTAGGTGAAATCTCGTGGGCCTTTAGCTAGGCCGGCCCATTATGATCTGCAAGAATCTTGTGGGCCTTTACCTGGGCCGGCCCATTATGGCACACAAAAATCTTGTGGGCCTTTACCTGGGCCGGCCCATTATGTCCCGCAAAATCTTGTGGGCCTTTAGCTGGGCCAGCCCATTATGGTATGCAAAATCTCATGGGCCTTTAGCTGGGCCGGTCCATTATGGTCCGCAAAATCTTGTGGGCCTTCAGTTGGGCCGACCCATTTAAACTTGATGGGTCGGTCCACGTGTCAACATATCATAGGCGCGTCTCGCCCATTGGATGAGTGACACCTGTGCCAACGCAGACCTGACACGTGTCTCCTCCGGCCAATGATGATTTTACACATGGAAAATCCCCATTGGTCGGGGCTGTTAACGGGTTATCGGATCCAAAACCTAACCCGATAGCTTAACGGCGTTCCGTTACGGTGGATGCCATGTGTCGGTCATCCTTGACGAAAGCACTTCTGTGACGCGCGATTTATCATCATGGAAGTGGACACTTCCGTGATGATAATTTTGGTAATGTCATGGAACACTTCTACGACAACACAGGTATGACTATCTTGATTCTGTCATAAAATCGTCATGGATGTACATGCATGACAAAAAACGCGACCTACTGTGACAAACACGTATCATCACGGAAGTGTATTTTTTTGTAGTGAAACCTGGCTCTGATACCACTATTGGGGAACGCAGTAATTTGAAAAAAAATCCTACGCACACGCAAGATCATGGTGATGCATAGCAACGAGAGAGGAGAGTATCATCCACGTACCCTCATAGACCGTAAGCGGAAGCGTTATGAGAACGCGGTTGATGTAGTCATACGTCTTCATGATCCGACCAATCCAAGTACCGAACGTACGGTACCTCCGAGTTCAGCACACGTTCAGCTCGATGACGTCCCACGAACTCCGATCCAGCAGAGCTTCACAGGAGAGTTCCGTCAGCACGACGGCGTGATGACGGTGATGATGTTGCTATAGACGCAGGGCTACGCCTAAGCACCGCTACGATATGATCGAGGTGGATTATGGTGGAGGGGGGCACCGCACACGGCTTGGAACAATCAACTTGTGTGTCCTAAGGTGCTCCCCTGCCCCCGTATATAAAGGAGCAAGGGGGAAGGCTGGTCGGCCCTTACAGGGCGCGCCAGGAGGAGGAGTCCTCCTCCTAGTAGGAGTAGGACTCCCCTTTCCTACTCCTACTAGGAGGGGAAAAGGAAGGAGGAGAGGGAGAAGGAAAGGGGGCGTCACCCCCCCCCCTTCCCTAGTCCAATTCGGACCAGAGGGGGAGGGGGCGCGTGGCCGGCCCTCTCTCTCTCCACTAAAGCCCATGTGGCCCATTACTTCTCCCGGGGGGTCCGGTAACCCTCCGGCACTCCGGTTTTCTCCGAAATCACCCGGAACACTTCCGGTATCCGAATATAGTCGTCCAATATATTAATATTTATGTCTCGGCCATTTCGAGACTCCTCGTCATGTCCGTGATCACATCCAGGACTCCGAACTACCTTCGGTACATCAAATCACATAAACTCATAATACTGATCGTCACCAAACGTTAAGCGTGCGGACCCTACGGGTTCGAGAACTATGTAGACATGACCGAGACACATCTCCGGTCAATAACCAATAGCGGAACCTGGATGCTCATATTGGCTCCTATATATTCTACTAAGATCTTTATCGGTCAAACCGCATAACAACATACGTTATTCCCTTTGTCATCGGTATGTTACTTGCCCGAGATTCGACCGTCGGTATCTCAATACCTAGCTCAATCGCATTACCGGCAAGTCTCTTTACTCATTCCGTAATGCATCATCCTGCAACTAACTCATTAGTTTCGTTGCTTGCAAGGCTTATACTGATGTGCATTACCGAGAGGGCCCAGAGATACCTCTCCGACAATCGGAGTGACAAATCATAATCTCGATCTATGCCAACTCAACAAGTACCATTGGAGACACCTGTAGAGCACCTTTATAATCACCCAGTTACGTTGTGATGTTTGTTAGCACACAAAGTGTTCCTCCAGTAATCGGGAGTTGCATAATCTCATAGTCATAGGAACATGTATAAGTCATGAAGAAAGCAATAGTAGTAAACTAAAACGATCAAGTGCTAAGCTAATGGAATGGGTCAAGTCAATCACATCATTCTCCTAATGATGTGATCCCATTTATCAAATGACAACTCGTGTCTATGGTTAGGAAACATAACCATCTTTGACCAACGAGCTAGTCAAGTAGAGGCATACTAGTGACACTTAGTTTGTCTATGTATTCACACATGTATTATGTTTCTGGTTAATACAATTATAGCATGAATAATAAACAATTATCATGAAATAAGGAAATGAATAATACCTTTATTATTGCCTCTAGGGCATATTTCCTCCATTCTACTCGTGCATATAACATCTACGCATAGACTTGGCTCTGATGCCACTGTTGGGGAACGCAGTATTTCAAAATTTTCCTATGATCACGCAAGATCTATCTAGGAGACGCATAGCAACGAGAGGGGAGAGTGTGTCCAAGTACCCTCATAGACCGAAAGTGGAAGCATTTAGTAACGCGGTTGATGTAGTCGAACGTCTTCGCGATCTAACCGATCCAAGCACCGAACGTACGACACCTCCGCATTCAGCACACGTTCAGCTCGATGACGTCCCTCGAGCTCTTGATCCAGTTGAGGCTGAGGGAGAGTTCCGTCAGCACGACGGCGTGATGACGGTGATGATGAAGTTACCGGCGCAGGGCTTCGCCTAAGCACTACGACGATATGACCGAGGTGTGTAACTGTGGAGGGGGGCACCGCACACGGCTAAGAGAAGACTTGTTGTGCCTTTGGGGTGCCCCCTACCACGTATATAAAGGGGGAGGAGAGGTGGCCGGACCTAGGGGGCGCGCCATGGGAGAGTCCTACTTGGCCTCCCGGTCCAAGTAGGATTCGGTCCCCCCCTTCCTAGTCCAAGTAGGAGAAGAAGGGAAGGAGGAAGAGAAGAGAAGGGAGGAGGGGGGCGTCGCCCCCTCCCCTTGTCCAATTTGGACTGGGCAAGGGGGGGCGCGCCACCTCTGGCCGGCCCTCTCTCTTCTCCACTAAGGCCCATGGTGGCCCATGAACCTCCCAGGGGGGGGGTCCGGTAACCCCGGTACTCCGAAACTTATCCAAAACGACCCGAACCATTCCGGCATCCGAATGTAGCCTTCCAATATATGAATATTTATGTCTCGACCATTTAGAGACTCCTCGTCATGTCCGTGATCTCATCCGGTACTCCGAACAAACTTTGGTTCATCAAAACACGAAACTCATAATACAAATCGTCATCGAACGTTAAGCATGCGGACCCTACGGGTTTGAGAACTATGTAGACATGACCGAGACATATCCTCGGTCAATAACCAATAGCGGAACCTAGATGCTCACATTGTCTCCTACATATTCTACAAAGATCTTTATCGGCCAAACCACATAACAACATACATTGTTCCCTTTGTCATCGGTATGTTACTTGCCCGAGATTCGATCATCGGTATCATCATACCTAGTTCAATCTCGTCACCAGCAAGTCTCTTTACTCATTCCATAATGCATCATCCCGTGACTAACTCATTAGTCACATTTCTTGCAAGGCTCATAGTGATGTGCATTACCGAGAGGGCCCAGAGATATCTCTCCGATACACGGAGTGACAAATCCTAATCTCGATCTATGCCAACTCAACAAACACCATAGGAGACACCTATAGAGCATCTTTATAATCACCCAGTTACTTGTGACGTTTGATAGCACACAAGGTGTTCCTCCAATATTCGGGAGTTGCATAATCTCATAGTCTGAGGAACATGTATAAGTCATGAAGAAAGCAATAGCAGAAAAACTAAATGATCATTATGCTAAGATAATGGATGGGTCTTGTCCATCACATCATTCCCTAATGATGTGATCCCGTTCATCAAATGACAACACATTTCCATGGTCAGGAAACTTAACCATCTTTGATTAACGAGCTAGTCAAGTAGAGGCATACTAGGGACACTCTGTTTGTCTATGTATCCACACATGTACTAAGTTTCCGGTTAATACAATTCTACGTGAATAATAAACATTTATCATGATATAAGGAAATATAAATAATAACTTTATTATTGCCTCTAGGGCATATTTCCTTCAGTTTGGACGTTGCCACTGGCCCAGGCACGTGCCCAGGCGGTGCCGCGCACTCCAGTGCGCCTCTGGCCTCCCATCTAGACGGAAAAGTGGCAACGTGGGGGAGGAGGCTGGTTGCGCCATCAGATCTCAACAGGAGTTAAACTCCAGTGGATCCTCTGCGGCTGCTGGACCCGACGTATCCTCCTCCTACAATCTTCTTCAACGGCAAGTTTCCTGTCCAGTTTTGCCTCCTCCTGAACACTCTCACACCAGGTCACAGAGTGGTATTGTTCAACCTAAACTATACAAAGATGGTTGTGTACGTTGGGGTTCGTTTTGTGCCACAGGTGAATCGCAAAGTGTGAGCGAAGCACTTGGTGAACCACGATGGAAGGAGGCCATGGATGAGGAATATGCTGCTCTCATGATGAACAAAACCTGGCATCTAGTTCCACCAGCCAAGGGGAGGAACATTATTGACTGTAAATGGGTTTACAAAGTAAAAAGGAAATCTGATGGCACTATTGACAGGTACAAGGCACGTCTAGTAGCCAAAGGTTTCAAGCAAAGATATGGGATTGACTACGAGGACACGTTTAGTCCTGTAGTAAAGGTTGCTACTATTCGATTAATTCTTTCAGTTGCAGTGTCTAGAAATTGGTGCATTCGACAGCTAGATGTAAAGAACGCGTTCTTGCATGGTGTTCTAGAAGAGGAAGTGTTCGTGAGGCAACCTCCTGGGTATGAAAATTTAAAATTTCCATGTCATGTTTGTAAGCTTGATAAGGCATTGTATGGGCTGAAACAAGCACCTAGGGCTTGGTACTCCCGCCTGTCATTGAAGTTACAGTCTCTAGGATTCTCTCCCTCTAAGGGGGACACATCATTGTTCTTTTACCATCATCATGGGATCACTATTTGTATGCTCATTTATGTTGATGATATTGTTGTTACAAGCTCATCATCTAAAGCAGTTGAGGCTCTTCTCAAGGATTTGAGCAAGGAGTTTTCCCTTAAGGACTTGGGTAATCTCCATTTTTTCCTCGGGGTTGAGGTAAAGAACGTGCCAAATGGTATTGTGCTATCACAAGGAAAGTATGTGCAAGAAATACTTCAGAGGATGGTCATGAAAGGCTGCAAACCGTCGTCTACACCCTTATCCACCTTTGAAAAATTGTCTCTTCATGATGGGGAGGTACTTGGAGCAGAGGACGCCGCCAGGTATAGGAGCATTGTTAGGAGCTTTACAATATTTGACACTAACTCGGCCAGATATTTCATATTCAGTCAATAAAGTTTGTCAGTTCTTACATGCTCCTACTACTGTACATTGGACTACAGTAAAGAGGATCCTCAGGTATCTGCAAGGAACTAAGGATCATGGACTTCAGACTTGGAAAATAAGATTCGATGCTAGTAAGTGCTTTTTCATATGCAAATTAGACAGGTTGTCCTGATGACAGGAGGTCAATAGGAGGTTTTGCAGTGTTTCTTAGCAGTAACTTGATCTCATGGAGTGCTCGTAAATAACCCACTGTCTCTCGATCAAGTACAAAGGCGGAGTATAAGGCTTTAGCAAACGCAACTTCTTAAGTTATTTGGGTTCAGAACTTGTTGACAGAATTGTGTGTTCATCATCCAAAGGCAGCCTTGCTTTGGTGCAATAATCTTGGTGCTACATATGTGTCTGATAATCCTATTTTTCATGCCAGGACAAAGCATATCGAGATTGACTATCATTTTGTCCGTGAACGGGTGGCCAACAAATTGTTGAATATCAGGTTTATCCCTACTGGTGATCAGGTGGCAGATGGTTTTACTAAGCCACTCACTCTGCGGCAGTTAGAAGCTTTCAGGCACAATCTCAACTTAGACAGTTGTGATTGAGGAGGAGTGTTAAACAATGTATTCTACGGTATTGTATAAACCGTATAGTTAGCCGTATAGGAGTGGTGGCGTGAGTTGTTAGGTTGTTGTGATTGCTTCCTTGGAGATCAATCCAAACCTAGCGGCATGTATATCTCCTGTAACCAACCGGACTTGTGCCCTATATTAACACGCAGCGCGTCCCTGCTCAATGCATACGCTTAACCTAGTTTTCACATTGCCAACCCCGGATGGTCACTTGGTGAAAGGAAAATTATTTGTAGGTCAAGCTCACCAAAAGAATGTTGTTATGGGGATGTCTTCACAAGGAGGGAAAAAAGATCTAACCAAATCTATTGCAAAGTCGGTCCCTACCTATCTAATGAGTGTGTTTAAACTCCTCTTGGGGTTCTGTGATGACCTCAATCAAATGATCGGCAATTATTGGTGAGCTTCTGAGAAAGGGGAGAGGAAAGCACAGTGGAAGGCGTGGGATGCACTACAAGCTCAGTTAGCTGCGTTGCCCTAACCCTTCAGTGGAGTAATTTCCCATTTTTGATGGAGACAGATTGTTTGGAGGCATTTAATCTTCTAAAGGCTAGCTACACTGATAGATCAAGATACACTTTCATGGTGGATGAAATAAAAGTGGAACTAAATACTCGTGCCACTCATGTAAGCCATTTGTTAACGAACTTCGCTACTACCTCTGCCCGGGTTTATTAGACCCCTCTTATTTTGGGCTAAAGTTTGATGATAAAATTAACTAATAAAATGTAAGTTATATGTCACAAAATTTATCCTATGGGAAAGCTCTTTCAAATACGAACTCAACAATATACTTTTTGTATCATATAATTTATAATTTGTTAGTTTTATAGATGGTCAAAAATTTACCCAAAATACAAGGGGGTCCAATAAACCCGGACAGAGATAGATGTCAGAAACACACTATGGTTTGGTTAGGGTATGGACCAGATGTGGTCGTAAATCGCTGTAACGAGGAATGCAACCCTGATATTTGAGTAATACAAAGTATTTTCCCGCAAAAGAATAAGACTCTCGGATGGACTCGAAGTGCGGCATTAATTAGTTACAGGGTCATGAGCTCTCTGCTTTGGAATTTCACATGAAACAGTTCAATTTCTGCATGATTTGGAGACAATTCCAGTGCTCCAACCACTGTTTCCGGTGAATGCCACATTCGATAAATACTGAGTATGATCACTAGCTAAGCAGGTGTGAGTATTTACAATATATACGAGACAATTCCGCCAGAATGGGAGAAATGGACTTGCGTCCTACTTATAGCTTGTCACGTAAAATCAGGAGTTGGTCAGTGTGCACCACGCGAAAGGGCGTGTTCCATCCTCATGCCCATGCTCATGGGACGAAGCAGAAGAACAGCTACCGCTGTGACTCGACGTCGCCTCCTTCCCTGTTCTCATTCTGTTGGTGTTGGCCCTCGGGGCCAGCCTCAGGAGATGCCGCCGTTGAGCCGCCCAGCTCGGACTTGCAGAGAGGGCACAGCGCGTTGATCTTGAGCCACTTGTCGATGCATTCCATGTGAAAGACGTGCCCGCAGGGAAGCTCTCGCAGATCTTCGTTGTTCGAGAACCTTGACAAACAGATGCAGCAAACCTGAAAGAGCCCAGAGGTTCCCAGATGTCAGCTAATCGCGCAACGCGGCACAAATGTGTATGCATGAGCACAAGTTTCCACACTTGATAAGTGTAAAATGGAAAACGGGTGGGAAACTCACGGCGTCTTCCGCGGAGATAGTCCGCTCCTTGTCAGTTCCAGATGCCAGAACGCCACCATTGTCTTCCCCCACATCTCCTCCGTCGCGGATCCTCATCGACTTGTACTTGTACGCCACCAGCGTGTTGATTACTTCTGCGGTAGCGCCTTTGTTCATATCCAGATCCTCGTGGAAGCCTACCATGGAGATTATGCAGGGCAGGCAGCAGCATATCATCGTGCACAGGATGAAAGGCAGTGCATAGCCGATGAAGCCGAATGCAAGGAACACTATACACAGCCTGGAAAATGGTTACAAACAAATAAGCAAGGTACATCCGAGGTGAAAGGAACGTGTCATGCAGAGCACCTAGCAACACACACCTGTACAAGTTAGGAGCGTCATGGACGGAGAGCGGCCACCGAATATCCACACATTCCCCACAACAAACCACACGGCAAAGAAACAATCCAAGGCCAACTTCAAGCACGCAACCAATGCGTAGACCCTACAAGTAAAAAAATAAATCTTGTTACTTCGTAACTTTAAACATCAGGAAGAATTCAAAACGTTGCATCTCATCCAGGGGGCAGAGTAAAATGATCTAATGTACTCCCTCCGTCCCAAATAAGTGTCTCAACGTTGTACTAACTCTAGTACAAAGTTGTATTAAGCTTGAGACACTTATTTTGGAATGGAGGGAGTATTGAGCAATCCTGAAAGACCTAATGTTTACTCTCATTATTAGTTATGCAGAAGCAGCCAAATCGTGATAGCTAAACTGCTTCTGCAGGTGGTTCAGTCGAAGAGAATGTTCTTTTTTTCACAGGGGAAGAAAATGTTACCTTGGACTTGCAATCGGGAAATTGTTTCTTGGGACTCCAGTGTTGTTATCTTCATTTACAGCTTCTGATGCATGAGCAGATGAAATTGCTGCAAAAGAATCAGACTCGGATATGTTCCTTTGAGATGAACCCTGGGCTGATGGTTCTTGCTCGATGTTCTGGCAATTGCGATGGAGATAGCGCCAATAAAGATGTGGAATAGTAGCAACACAACCTATTATATAGCCAACAACCCACTCAAATAGTGGAGCGCGTGGATGCTCATTCCTTGATACCGACAGGACAGTAGCAGCTGCTATAATCTGACTAACATTTACAATAAGCTCGATTGAGATCCATAAGCCAGAATTCAAAGGATTCTGCTGACGATTGACTTGATCCCTTCTCACGAAAGATGCGCTTCGAAAGTCAGGCATACCGGCTGTGCCAGAACTTTCTGGGACAGGAGGAACTTCATTTGAAGGACCTCTGTTGTGGTTCAACTCATCCAAGTGATTATGATTGTCCGGACGGGATGTTGACGGCGACATCAGATCATTCCTTGGTATGTCGATTGTGTGATCATGACGAGTGACATTTCCAGGGTGATCCATCAGTAAAGGATGCTAATCTGCTGCACGTTCACACTGCGATTCAACAGGAGCGGCTGTAAACTGGAAACCAACCCAGCACCTTAGCTTGACATTTTCCTTGGTATGCAGCAGTTTCCGACAGAATGCTCTATATCTTTCTCACACACTTTGAACCGATGTGTTTCCCCCCTACACCACCTTCAGGTGACTTTTAGTGTAAACTTCAGTTCTGGCACAAAATTATGAAAGCCTTTGTATAAGGTAAGACATCATATATCAATAGACACGATTGCACTTGAAGGAAAGACCATAGCCTGACTTTATGAAAGATTACAATGATCATATTTAGTGTGTAAGGTAAGCCTCATTTACCATCCCCAATTCCAATGTAATGTTGCAAATTTTGGCATTATAGAATCAACCTTTTCATCAACAGTTTTCCGCAATCCTACAGCTTGACCACAAACCAATTATGCAAGGAAGAGAAAAGGATCAATCTACATTCCGAAGGCACGCCAGAAGTCGATGTTTTTTCCCAGTGGCATGCAACGAGTAGGAACTTAGGAACGATAGGATTAGTGGATCCAATGTAACATCTACCAACCCTAGAAACAAAGATCAATTGTGGCAGACCAAGATACTAGTTCAAACGCCACGTCGACACATTTAGCTCAAATGAGCATTACAATGAAAACGGAGGAAACAAAAAAAATGCTGCAATAATGCCCCTCCTAATCATCAATGCTCACCATTCCCCCAAATCACCTGGCCGTCTGATACGCATGGAGAGCAGCAGAAACAGGGAAACCAAATCCAACGGGCATTACTCATAAAAGCAGCATCCATCTCAACCCAACAATGTGGCTATGCGAATTCAATATTCCGCATAAACACAACCACAAGATCAAATCCAGTGGCTCACAACAATTCAATCAGACCAGCAAACCCTGAACGCGAATCAGCAAACCCAGAGGCAAACAGAACCACACCCAATTCCGACAATCGGGGCAATGCGGTCTTTGTATGAGGCAAGACGTCTTTTTTTTCGAAAAGAGGTAAGGCATCATATATCGTTCCACAGGACTACACCTGACTTTATGAAACATCGCGAAGAATGAGGGCATTTGTGCAAGGTAAGCATCGGTCACCATCCAAAGTTCCAATTCTTTTTGTCTAAAAATTTGGCATCACAGAATGTTTCATCAAATGAAAAAAAAAACATACAATCCTAGAACTTGACCACAGACCAATCATGGAAAACAGGCTAATCAGAATTCCAAAGGTAAACTGCAAGTTAACACACAATCTTTTTTTCCAAGTGGTGTGCATTGGATTAGCGGACCCAATGTGGAAAATACACCTACCAGCACCAGAAACAAAGACCAATTCCGGCAGGCCCCAAACACTAGTTCAAACGGCGCCACAAAATACTAGCTCAACGGAAGGAAACAAGAGAAACGCTCCTCCTAATCGTCAACGCCATCAAATCACCGGGACTGGTTCAAAAAAAAATGCATGTGGAGAACGGCAGCTACAGGGAAACCAAATCCAACGGGCATGTTACTCACGCCGTCTCAACCCAGCTACGTACGTACGTGGCTACGAGAATCCGATACCCAGCACGAACACGCCGACAGGAGCAGCCCGGCAGCTCGCAGCCGATTTCAATCGAGCCGGCGAACCTTGCGGCGACCGGCGCCGCCCCCCGACCCGATCCCGGAGCGAGGAAGGGAAGGGACGCACGTACCGGGCAGGGCGGGGGAAGGGGCGGGGCGTGGGCCGAAGCTTGGAGCTATAGGCCTCGTCCTCCTCTGGTCGTCGTCGTCGTCGCGGCGCTCCTGGCGGAAAATTCTATTCTCTCTCCTCCATTTTTGTCTGCTCCGTCGGTGCTTTGCCTTATGTAGGTCAGCGGTCAGGGACGAACAGGTCAAGCGGGGGTCAAGCGGGGGCAGCTCGGTAATTATAGATGGAACGCATCGCGGCCGTTCGTGTGGCCAGCGGGGCGGGATCGGACGGCCGGGGGGAGGTGGGCGGGTAGGCCGTTGGCGCGTGCAGGATTAGAAACTTCTTTGTTTGAAAACGGAGTCGTTTTCCTCGTAGAAACCGTGTGGGATTAGGTAGAGTAACAGTAGGGGCAAAGGATTATTAAGCCTTTATTTATTTCTTTTTCTTTTTGGCTTCGACTAATGTTAGGTAAAACAGACAAATGGCCAGTGCATAACACATTTTCCCTCTCGCAAATATAGCAAGCGCACATTTCAGGTGTGCGATTGTCCTATTTTTAGCAGAGTGACTAGTTAATAATAAATCTTTAAAATTGCTTATCTTTTCTAAGAAGCACCATTTGTTATGTCAGTGAATCATGATGATTTAAGTACTATATAGATTCCTTTTTTTCACAAAATGTGGTTTTGCGTTTCTGCTGAATATTGTTGCCCTTTCTACACTTTACACCCATGGATAGAACAGACAAGTTCAAATTGAATGCAGAACTTTGCAAAAAAAAAAAAACTCAACGGCTTGGCCACTGAAAAAAATAGTCAATTGACACTGACACTCGCAGGTAAACATTATTTACAAAAGTAAGGCATATGTGGGAAATTGGAGTTTCATTGCTCCATTTGAATTTTCTGTAAATGTGATCACAGCATCAGCATCCGCAAAAAACTGTGCAGTACATCAGCTTCGAAACAAAAATGCCATTCGTTTCCAATCAATAAACAGAGAGCCGACTCAAGCATTGCCAATTTACGCATCTAGTTTCTTCTCAGCTTCACCAATCACCCGCAGTTGCTCGAAAAAGGCAGTGAGTTTCCTCATGTCCTCCTCTTGGACGCTGGGCGGGGCCTTCTCTCTGTAACCGGACGCTTCCATCTTCTGAGAAAGGGCATGCTGTAGCCTGCGCGCATGGATAACAAGAAACCATGTTACAGGTGATACAGTGGGATTAACAACAACGACAACCATACATGCGGATCTTTAGCGGGAGAGAACAATTAGATGGCAAATCAGGCTTACTTTTGGATTTCATCCCTCTTTTTCCTTAGCTTTTCGAGCTCCACTTCCGCGTTTAGAGCTCCTTGAAGCTCAAGGTATACGGACAGATCTTTGTTGACAACAGCAGTCGAACAGTCAAGTGGAGTTTCGTCACTCTCTGCCAGGATCTGGAAATTGTCCAACATCAAATCAGTATTTTTCATCAAACAGATGAAAAAGGATAAAAACAACTACTCCCTCCGTTCCTTGATATAAGGTGTATAGATTTTTGAGAAAAAATCCGAAATATAAGGTGTATTGCATTGCACCACTTGGCTGGATAATGTTTCTAGTGAATTTATTATATTTCCATATATTAGGCTAGCTCCTCTATTTTCTCATGTTAATTAGTTAGGTGTAATCTCACCCATAACTTGTGAAATTTTTTCTCCACATGCATTCTTTAATTTCCGTACCAAAAACTATACACCCTATATTAAGAAACGGAGGGAGTATGAAAATTGATTATTCTGCGATAGACAGTCACTTGAGATGATATGCTCCACTCCAGGCTTTACCAAAACATTAGATCCGTAAAGGAAGTTTTCAGATAATAAAACACATAATACAGCTAAGGAAATGCAAGGCAAAACCTTAAGTGACGATACAGAAGAAAGAGACACCACTAGAGATTGATAGCACTGAACAGTGGCAGCAATATCTTCGCCTCGACAAAGTGCAAAAGCAGGTCGCCTGTTCATGAAAAAGATAAGAAATAAGATGTCGATTTGGCAAGCCAACTGTAGAACAAGAAGAATCAAGCAACCATATATATCATGCACAGTACATTGTGAACACAAAGCCCAGGTACATGACCATATATACACACCTCTCATTTGTATCTGTTGGTGGCTTCAGAGATCTTAGTTTGTTCACAGTATCCAAGATAATACTAAATTCACTTTCAAGTTTATCATCTGCCCATTCCTGTGATAAAGAACAATTGCTTTCCACTAAGAAAAGGATATTGCAACATGAAATTCGATGTATTTAAAGTCTTCTGTTAGACATGAGTATTACCTGAACAACAGATGGATATTCTGATATCATGATGGAATTTTTTCTGCAAGAATCTTTGGGCTGAGGAAGACGCTGCCAGAGTTCTTCTGTTACATAAGGCATGAATGGGTGGAGCAGACGCAAACCATTGTCGAGGCAAACCCATAGGGCATCTCTACAAGCAGCTCTTGCTGAATCGAACTCTTGAGAGTCATTGAAGAAGTAAGGTTTTACAGCTTCTATAAATACATCACATAGCTGGTATTGCCACCATGAGTAAATAGCAGATGTTGCATCGGCGAACTTGTATGCTTCTAATGAGGTCACAGTCTTGCCAATAGCCTTGTTAAGTACCGAGAGTATCCATTTGCAGACCGGGGGCATTGAAGACACAACAATGGTTGCTGGTGGAGTATAATGATCACCAAGTTTGCCCATTGCAAAACGAATGGCATTCCACAATTTATTGCACCATTGGCGATATCCAACAACCCTCTTGATATCAAGATTTATCTTGTCAGACTGCAAAACAAGAGAGATTCTATAAAAAGATGAATTGGGAGCTTATAATACTACAACAGAAACTCAAATGGGTGTGACTATAACCTGAGAAGTGTAAGAAATCAGTGCGAAACGGAGTGCATCAGTGCCACATTCAGCAATGCCATCAGGAAAATCTTTCTTCTTCCCTTCTCTTGCAACACTTAACTCATTTTGATCCAGGTTGCCTTCTTCCAAACGTTTGAGGAGATCTTCAAGTGTCGTACCGTTTATCACCTCGAGGGGATCAACAACATTACCAAGTGACTTGGACATTTTGCGGCCATGTGCATCACGGATCATAGGATGCAAATACACCTGCAAAAGAGGGTGCAATCATGATTCAGTATGCAAGACAATTAAAGCATATCTTCAACTAGAAAAGAGTTGAAGCTCAATATGGTTGGTTAAATAAATAGTTTCGGAATTTAAAGAGAAGCACCTTCCATCCAGAAAAGAAAAGGAAAGTTAATGAGTTTAAGCATTTAACACTACATGATAGTCTCAATCAAGCACACAGTACAATATGACAAAGGACGATGATGACAGAAATGTAACTTGTGTTCAAAATTAACTAAGAACAGAGTTCATGCAGGAAGCTGACCCGTTGACACAAATGACAGATCGCGGAATAATAATTGAAAAAGGGTGGAAGTTTCTCCAACGAGTATCTGGAAAACTTATAGTGCACTATATTGTCAAACAATTACGCTCTCATTTTTTTAACTGAACCTTGTCTGTAACATCCACATACTCCAACTACCAAGGTTTAAGGTAGATTGCCGTGAGTAACATATCTTCAGAGTTCAATCAGGACAACACTGGAATGGCATGTAGAGGAAAATGGCAGAGCAGCAAATAGTGCAAAATGGACAACCTCATTAATCCATTCAGCAAATGTCAGTAGAATTCATAATGCATGATTTTGTGAAACAATGGTGGTTATGCACTGCCACTATTAAATGTAGATTGCTTCAGTTTTTGGACATTTGGGCATAGCTACTGTTACACTAAAGCAAAGTTTCACTATGTCCAGGCCTATGGAGACAGAAGGAAGAGGTAGCTATAAGCTAAAGAGTGCGCACAAGGAATTAGATTATTTATGTATAATGGATTATTAGAACTGTAGATAGAATACAGTTTGATTGTCAGAGAAAAACATTTCTGTCGTTACCTTCTGAAATGGCACATCACCACCAAGTTGCATACCCATCATCACCATACGTGCCACCCAGAAGAAGAGAATATCAAGTCCAGTTTCAAGTACTGAAGTAGGGTAGAAAGCACGAAGATCAGCAGTATCATCTGGCCAACCAAGCACTGTCAATGGGAAGAGACCAGATGAAAACCAAGTATCCAAAACGTCAGGGTCTTGATTTAACTGGAATTTCTTCCCCGGATACTTTTTCTGTGCCTCAAGCATTGCATCACATTCATTCCTTGCGACTATCCAACGGTCATTGTTTGATCCCAGATCATTCAATTGCTCATCTTCTAGTGTCACATACCACGCAGGTACACGATGTCCCCACCAGAGTTGCCTTGAAACACACCAATCGCGTATATTTTCAAGCCATCTGCAAGAATGGTGGATGGATCATGTTTCTTGATATTTCATTACTTTCAGCTGAAGTCTGCAAGAGGTGGCACTTATAACTAGGCAAAAGGAGATACCTGTACCAGTCTTGTTCATATTGTTGCGGAATAATCTCAATTTTTTTGGATCTTACAGCATCAAGACCTGCCTTTGCCATCGTATGGCAATTAACAAACCATTGAGGCTTTATCATAGGTTCCACTACATCATTACTTCTTGAACAAATGCCCAAATTCATTTCATTCTTTTTTGTGTCCTTGTACAACCCCTTAATTGGCAGAATAAAACATTGTTAGTCCAAAACTCAGAACTACTCCCTCTGTTCCTAAATATATGTCTTTCTAGAGATTTCAATATGGACTACATACGGATGTATATAGACATAGTTTAGAGTGTAGATTCACTCATTTTGCTACGTATGTGGTCCATATTGAAATCTCTAAAAAGACTTATATTTAGGAACGGATGGAGTACTTAATTAATCCAAATGAAATAAATTGGAAAAGGCAAAAAAATCAGTCTAAAGTGATTAGTAAAGGTAAATAGTTGGTCACTGGATTCCACAGGCATGCAAATTTCTAATAAGAGATGAGAATCCGTTACAATGGATACCCAACCAAAATGGGATAACATGAAGAAGCCTTGAAGCAACATATACACAAACTACCAAAACACATATTTCTCATAAAAAGAACGCTGTACTGAGAGACTCATTAACTAGATTAATCAGAAAGGGTGAAGGACAACCATGTAAGAGGTAGAAATGTTTATACAAGAAACAATATTGCTTAAGGCTAGCAAGTTCCAATTTGTTTTTTGTAGTAAGTGTTAGCAAAATAGAAATGTGAATATTACATTACATAAGTTCATGATATTTCACTGTATAGTCTCTCTTTGTATGCCATCACCTAAAATTTATACTAATCCAGCGCAATAACCTAACAACCATTCTTCAAATACTACATCATAAACGTTATGCACCAATAGCTAAATGAAACCAGTAATACCTTTTCCTTCAGTGCATCAATAACTGCAACCCGAGCAGCAAATCTTGGCATTCCTTCAAATTGTGCACCTCCATTGCTGTTTATCTTCCCATCATCTGTGAAGATATTGATGAACTCTAGGTTGTGTCGTTTTCCAACCTCAAAGTCATTTGGGTCATGGGCAGGTGTAATCTGCAAAACGAGCACGCAAATAAATTAGGTAAACTGAAATAAAAATAAATTAGGTCAGTCCTAGGCATTATAACATACCTTGACAGCCCCAGTACCGAAAGTGGGATCCACTAACACCGCATCGCAGATTATTTTGAGTTTTCGGCCATTGAACGGGTGAATGGCATGCTTTCCATGCAGATGCTTATACCTTTTATCCTCAGGATGAACAGCTATTGCCGTATCACCGAGCATTGTTTCAATTCTTGTTGTTGCGACAATAATTTCACCTAGTCCTTCTTCAAGAGGATAGGCAAAGGATATCAACACACCAAACTGTACAGGACTACTATAACCAGGGACCTTCAGCATAGTTTCCTCTTTAAGCTCTAGATGATCCACCTGAGAAAACAGCATTTTTAATGAAGAAGTTGATCTTAGTCATGGGTGTGGAATCAAACTGTACAGTGTAGACAATACAATAAGCTTTGTTAACCTCTATGTCAGATATTGCTGTTAAAAGTGTGCAGTCCCAATTCACAAGGCGGTAGTCCCTGTAAAGGACCAAATCATACATAAGAGGTAAGAAAACTAGGTCGGTCATTGAATGACATAGAGATGATAGTTAAAAATATGTTAACACTTACAGCAACAGGAGAGGAAACTAACCTATAAATTAGGCCATCTTTGTGCAACCTAACAAATGCTTCGGTTACAGCTTTCGATCGTTGTTCATCCATTGTGAAACACTGATACACGAGTTAAGATCATCAAGTTGGTAATTTCAGAGTAAGAAATATAAGAGTAAAAAAAACAAGTGCATGTGCTTTTTTTCTCAACTAAAGAAAACAGGAATTTTACCTCACGGGACCAATCAAGCGAAGCCCCAAGCCTACGTAATTGACCCAGTATGGTACCACCGTACTGATCTTTCCATTTCAGAACCTGACCGAAAGATGATGACAAAAAATAGAATAAGCAAGAAAATGATTACCACAATGGAATCAAATTAAGCCCAGTGTGAAGCTATGCTCACTGCGATTTTATGACTACATCGGATGTTGAGCCCGATTATTAATATTCCATAGTATAAAGGTAATGATTAAATGAATTATGATCTGATACAGGAGAAGATGAACAACAAACATAACCATGTATTAAGGGGAATATAGGTGCTTACTTCAGATATAAATTTGTCACGGCCTATGTCATGCCTTGTCAGCTTCCTTTCACGCATTAGCTTCTTTTCCACTACAACCTGGCTTAGGAGAACATATTATTAAATCAAACAGAGGGTGTAGAATATAATGCAGGTTGAAGACAATACAAAATAACTACATTTGGCAACACCATACAAGATGAGAGAATTCCTTATTTAACACTGTCTAAATTTTATGCCCTATTTGACATCGACAAATAATTTCTTCCCTATCTAGCAAGGAGTCTAAATTTTATGCCTTTTATAACACTTTAGTCCATTTTTAGCCTAAATGACACTTGAAAAGACTCTTTTACCCCTCATGTGGTATGTTTGTGCACGTGTGCTGTTTGATGATTTTTTTTATCATCTTTATGAATAATTATTATACTATTATTTGTTGGATTTTCCTATGGAGCCCACATAATCTATTTTGAATATCTAAGTTTTCTTTTAGGGGGGGCAAGGCCCTTGCCAGCACCCTATGCCTCCACCACTGTGTGTGTTGTTGTGTGTGTGCTCCTGCCAATGCGTGCTGGGTTTATTTATAGCACTAGATCGATTCAGAAAACACACGTACGTGCAAAACTGGCTTGTAAGCTAGCAAGCAAGCATGCAGCTGGATGGATTTCCAGCCGTACGTGGTCAAGCCAGTACGTACCTCACACGTATGTGAGCTAGCTGATCCATTCTATCGATCGTTTCTAGGCGGCTCGCACTAGTGCAACATGATCGATACCATCACGACGGAACAACTCGGCGGATCGGTAGACTTGTTTATGGCCAAAGGCTTTCTTTTATTTTTGTATTGCTTTGACCTGGTGTCTCTTGTTGTGGTATATAATACACGGGGTACATGTATATATATTACTAACCTGGACCTAACCTAAACCGACTAGGAATAAATATCCTACGTGGATACCTATACGAACACGGGATTAACTCTTACAATGCGTGTGTGTGCGCTACTGCCTCACTGATGTTGAGTGTATACTACTGCCCCCCTCCCCACACACACATCACATGAGGGACAAAAGGGTCTTTTCAGGTGTCATTTAGGCTTAAAATGGATGAAAGTGTCATAAAGGGTATAAAAATTGAACTCGTTGTTAGATAGGGAAGAATTTTTTTTGAGTGTTAAATAAGGAAACGAAATTTAAGATAGTGTTAAATAAGGAATTGTTTTATACAAGATTTAGTTTCATTTGCTAAAAGGGAAAAAGAAAGTCTGATAAAGAGAAAGTACATCATTCTGCCAAAACTAAAATATCCATGTGGCCATTGCTTCTAGTTAGGTGCATGCGAAATTGGCAAGCCTACCGGTAAGGCAGTAACACGGTAAGAAACATCTGGGCTTTGGAAATAGTGTTCCAAATACTTTTGCCAATATTACAAACATTACATATACTAACAGGGCCTAGAACCCCTGTAGGCAGCTTTATTTTAGTGGTGGCACACAAACAACAAACACGGTATTTTTTCATAAGTTGAGTGACAGCAAGTGCCACCAAAGAAGATATGAGTAACTCAACTGTACTATATGTGTATGTCATTCACAAGATGAACTTAATCAAGTCCAAGATACAGACCTGTGTAGCAATTCCAGCATGGTCCACTCCTGGGACCCACAGAGCATTATATCCCGACATTCTCCTCCACCTTATCATAGCATCCTGCATTGTTGAAACAAAATAAAAGCAAAGAGCTTAAAATGTCTCGTGAGTGACCAGGGAATGGCAAATAGGTCTCACATCTCTACAAGCATAAAATTTACACCTCTATAGCCACTGTAAGTGCATGACCAATATGAAGCGCTCCAGTCACATTCGGAGGTGGTAGAACCTGAAATGAAATAACTTAGCACTTTTGCTGGAAGGAAATCCAAATCCACATTTGTACAAAAACACTAGTGATCCCATAAGATGACATCATGCTAACCCAGCTCCCAGTGCACATCTTGCATGAAGCTAATAAGAAGTGGGTCACTTACTATAACAAAAGGTGGTTTTGTGCTTGCAGGGTCTGCCCCAAAATATCCTGCTGACTCCCACCAGGAGTACCACCTACATTGTGGGGAGAAAAGGTATTCAGTTCAGGTAGGCGTCTCAGATGCTATGAATTACAAATACGAGAAAAGCAGACTAGCGCATCTTACGATTTTTCAACTGCACTTGGGCTATACTGCTTAGCCATTTGAGGTGCAAGCGATTTCTTCTCCCCACTAGGGGTCTTAGGGTCAATGAAATCCTCGGGGTTTTCATCCCCCGCAGCCTTCTTCTTTTGCTTCTTCTCACTTTTCTTAGGTCCATCCGATGTTGCTTGAGCCTGCAGACGACGAAATCAGCACAAACCCATCTCCACCAAGCGTTCCAGCACCAAACTCATTTAAGGATGTTGCAACCTGGAGCCTAGCAGTCTCCTTTTGCTTTGCCTTGAGCTTTTTCTCCTCTTTCTCTCTAGCCTGCAAGTAGAACACTGAACCCATAAGGGATCTTTTCCCATAAACATAACTAATAATTTCATCTTGGCACTGGACCTGTAGTTTCTAACATCAGCACAATTCACAGATGACCACACAACCAATTCGGGAGAACTGGTTGTCAATTACAAATGCACGTCAAGACGAACAACAGCACAGGGACAAAATTCGCGAAAGCAATTTCACACGGATCTCGGCCAAGCATACCTTCTGCTCTTTCTTCAGTTTCCGCTCCCGCTCTAGCTCCAGCTCCTTGTCGTCAAGCTGCTGCTCGCATCACCACCAAAAAAGAGAGGAGAGAAATCGGGTGAGCCGCTGATAATAAACAGAGCGCAAAATTGGACTGCCGTCGCGGCAACTTCCGCACAGACCTTCTCCTCTGAAGCCGCCTTCCCCGGTGCCTGCGCCGCGGGCTGCACGAGGCCAGCAAAACTCGAATCAGAGGCGCGCGAGCGAAGAGATCCATCGATGGGAGCGGATGAGCGCGGGATTACCTTCTCCATGGTGAGAGATCGGGTGGTACGGCTGGTCGCGCCGCCGGCGCTTGCTTGGACGTTGCGGAGCACGGCGAGAGCAGAGGGTCGCTGAGAGGTTAGGGTTTTGCGGGATTTCTTTTGGTTTTCGAGGATGGTGAAAGGGGTTAGCGGATACCGTGCCCGAGTGTGACACTGACATGTGGGTTTATCAGATGGGCCGGGATGCCATCGCTTTGTAGCCCGTGTTCTCTCCCTGAATGGGGCGGCCCAGGAAAAACCATATGTCTGGCCCAGCAGCGCAGCACTTGTTCCTAAGCCCGATAAACCCTTCCTCCTTGAGTTTTTTTATAAAAAGAAAATAGCGCCCTCCTTGAGCCCTTAATTTTGGCAAATCCTATTTGGCGCTGCAGGCGTCCGTTAATGTGTATTCTGCAAACGGGCGCCTGCAGCGCCCCGCACTGGGCCGGCCCATCTCACCCTGGCGCCGTTTAGGAATTAGCCTCGCTGTAATTTTTTTTAGGATTGCCCTCGCTGTGAGGCAAATCCTATTTGGCGCTGCAGGCGCCCGTTAATGTGTATTCTGCAAACGGGCGGGCCGGCGCGTGCTGACCTTCGCGGCAAGCGCGTGTCGGCACGCTGGCCCGGTAAGCACGCCCACGAGAGATCGAGGCATGCTACGTACGTGATCTCTTGCCTAGTGCCTAGGAACAATCTCACACGTCGTACTCGCGCAGGAGGCACATTCGAAGCATGTCTCTCTCGTTCGCGCGTGTCGGATCGTGCGCATTCGCTTTCATGGGCCACACCTCCGGGTCTCACACAACGTTTCTTGACTGAGACGCTTCTGCCCAGCTAGTCGCCACACGCAGACGGTTAAGCGTGCGTGCGAGCCGGCACGCGTGCCTGCTAGCCAGCAGCACGGCCCAGGCATGCGCCTATCGTGCCGGCGCCTAGGCGCCAGGCCAGGTATGGCTCCCAACCTTCCCTTCGAATTAACAGGCAGCTACCACCGCGCCACCCAGCTAGATTCGATCAATAAAATCCTTTTACTTCTATTCTTATTTCATCTGTCCTTTCACCTTTTCCTTTATCGTTATCGTTTTTGTTTTTTCTTTTATTCTTTCCTGCCTCGATGTTTTTTATAATTTTTGAACTTTTTCTTCAAATCGATGAACTATTTTAGAACATTGAACTTTTTTTCAAATTCGATGAACTTTTTTTTCAAATTCACTGAACGTTTTTCCATTTCAATGAACTTTTTCTTTTGAACTTTTTTTCAATTTCGATGACTTTTTTCTAATTTTTTAAAATTATCTTAAAATTTGATTAACCTTTTTCCAAATTCAGTGAACTTTTTTCAATTCGATGAACTTTTTTCAAAATTGATGAACTTTTTTCTAAATTGATGAACTATTCTTCAAATTGCTGAACATTTTTTCAAAAGAGATGAACTTTTTCGAATTTGGTGATTTTGGGGAGAGGGGGTTTTCTGAAAAAAGAATTTGTAAAATAGTCAACTGGCCCGGTCAACCATTGACCACGAGATGAAAACGACCAACTGCCCTGAACTAGCGATCCTGCGAGATGGGAAACGAGCGACTCCGGAACCAGCGATCGCCTCCTTTCCTGGACCGGCCCACGGAAGCTGGCGCACGATGCGCTGCGGGCGCTGGTTGAGGAAAGTGGCGCTTGATGGAGAACGTTGCAGAAAACAAAAAATTTCCTACGGTTTCACCAAGATCCATCTATGAGTTCATCTAGCAACGAGTGATCGGATGCATCTACATACCTTTGTAGATCG
Organism: Triticum urartu; assembly: GCF_003073215.2. Lineage (NCBI taxonomy): Eukaryota > Viridiplantae > Streptophyta > Magnoliopsida > Poales > Poaceae > Triticum > Triticum urartu. Next base: position 98,104,781 of record NC_053024.1, read on the forward strand.
CGAGCGGAAGCGTTCAAAGAACGGGGATGAGGTAGTCGAACACGACGTGATCCAAATCACCGGAGATCCTAGCACCGAACGGACGGCACCTCCGCGTTCAACACACGTACGGAACAGCCACGTCTCCTCCTTCTTGATCCAGCAAGGGGAGAGGAGAGGTTGAGGGAGATGGCACCAGCAGCAGCACGACGGCGTGGTGGTTGATGGAGCTGCAGTACTCCGGCAGGGCTTCGCCAAGCACTATGGAGGAGGAGCAGGTGTTGGAGAGGGAGAAGGAGGCAACCAAAGGCGTGGGTGAAAAGCCCTCCTTCCCTCACTATATATAGGAGGGCCAAGGGGGGGCGCCGGCCCTAGGAGATCCAATCTCCTAGGGTGGGGCGGCGGCCAAGGGGAGGTTTCCCTCCCCCCCAAGGCACCTAGGAGGTGCCTTCCCCTCCTAGGATTCTTCCTCCTAGAAACCCTAGGCGCATGGGCCTCTTGGGGCTGGTGCCCTTGGCCCATGTAGGCCAAGGTGCATCCCCTTACAGCCCATGTGGTCCCCGGGGCCAGGTGGACCCACCCGGTGGACTCCCGAGACCCTTCCGATGGTCCCGGTACAATACCGATGACCGAAACTTGTCCCGATGGCCGAAACAGGACTTCCATATATAATCTTTACCTCCGGACCATTCCGGAACTCCTCGTGACGTGGGATCTCATCCGGGACTCCGAACAACATTCGGAGTACTGCATATACATATCTTCATAACCCTAACGTCACCGAACCTTAAGTGTGTAGACCCTACGGGTTTGGGAGACAAGTAGACATGACCGAGACGACTCTCTAGTCAATAACCAACAGCGGGATCTGGATACCCATGATGGCTCCCACATGCTCCACGATGATCTCATCGGATGAACCACGATGTCGAGGACCTAATCAATCCCGTACTCAATTCCCTTTGTCAATCGGTATGTTACTTGCCCAAGATTCGATCGTCGGTATCCCAATCCCTTGTTCAATCTCGTTACCGGGAAGTCACTTTACTCGTACCGTAATGCATGATCCCGTGATCAACCACTTGGTCACCTTGAGCTCGTAATTTGATGATGCATTACCGAGTGGGCCCAGTGATACCTCTCCGTCATACGGAGTGACAAATCCCAGTCTTGATCCGTGTCAACCCAACAGACACTTTCGGAGATACCCGTAGTATACCTTTATAGTCACCCAGTTACGTTGTGACGTTTGGTACACCCAAAGCACTCCTACGGTATCCGGGAGTTACACGATCTCATGGTCTAAGGAAAGGATACTTTGACATTGGAAAACTCTAGCAAACGAACTAAACGATCTTATGCTATGTTTAGGATTGGGTCTTGTCCATCACATCATTCTCCTAATGATGTGATCCCGTTATCAATGACATCCAATGTCCATAGCCAGGAAACCATGACTATCTGTTGATCAACGAGCTAGTCAACTAGAGGCTTACTAGGGACATGTTGGTATCTGTTATTCACACATGTATTACGATTTCCGGATAACACAATTATAGCATGAATAAAGACAATTATCATGAACAAAGAAATATAATAATAATGCTTTTATTATTGCCTCTAGGGCATATTTCCAACAGTCTCCCACTTGCACTAGAGTCAATAATCTAGTTACATTGTGATGAATCGAACACCCATGGAATTCTGGTGTTGATCATGTTTTGCTCTAGGGAGAGGTTTAGTCAACGGATCCGCTACATTCAGGTCCGTATGCACTTTACAAATCTCTATGTCTCCATCTTGAACATTTTCACGAATGGAGTTGAAGCGACGCTTGATGTGCCTTGTCTTCTTGTGAAACCTGGGCTCCTTGGCAAGAGCAATAGCTCCAGTGTTGTCACAGAAGAGCTTGATCGGCCCCGACGCATTGGGTATGACTCCTAGGTCGGTGATGAACTCCTTCACCGAAATTGCTTCATGTGCTGCCTCCGAGGCTGCCATGTACTCCGCTTCACATGTAGATCCCGCCACGACGCTCTGCTTGCAACTGCACCAGCTTACTGCCCCACCATTCAAAATATACATGTATCCGATTTGTGACTTTGAGTCATCCAGATCTGTGTCGAAGCTAGCGTCGACGTAACCCTTTACGACGAGCTCTTCGTCACCTCCATAAACGAGAAACATTTCCTTAGTCCTTTTCAGGTATTTCAGGATATTCTTGACCGCTGTCCAGTGTTCCTTGCCGGGATTACTTTGGTACCTTCCTACCAAACTTACGGCAAGGTTTACATCAGGTCTGGTACACAGCATGGCATACATAATAGAACCTATGGCTGAGGCATAGGGGATGACGCTCATCTCTTCTATATCTTCTGCCGTGGTCGGACATTGAGCTGAGCTCAATTTCATACCTTGCAACACAGGCAAGAACCCCTTCTTAGGCTGATCCATATTGAACTTCTTCAATATCTTATCAAGGTATGTGCTTTGTGAAAGACCTATGAGGCGTCTTGATCTATCTCTATAGATCTTGATGCCTAATATATAAGCAGCTTCTCCAAGGTCCTTCATTGAAAAACTCTTATTCAAGTAGGCCTTGATGCTGTCCAAGAGTTCTATATCATTTCCCATCAAAAGTATGTCATCTACATATAATATGAGAAATGCTACAGAGCTCCCACTCACTTTCTTGTAAACGCAGGCTTCTCCATAAGTCTGCGTAAACCCAAACGCTTTGATCATCTCATCAAAGCGAATGTTCCAACTCCGAGATGCTTGCACCAGCCCATAAATCGAGCGTTGGAGCTTGCACACCTTGTCAGCATTCTTAGGATCGACAAAACCTTCCGGCTGCATCATATACAATTCTTCCTTAAGGAAACCATTAAGGAATGCCGTTTTGACGTCCATTTGCCAAATTTCATAATCATAAAATGCGGCAATTGCTAACATGATTCGGACGGACTTCAGCTTCGCTACCGGTGAGAAAGTCTCATCGTAGTCAACCCCTTGAACTTGTCGATAACCCTTAGCGACAAGCCTAGCTTTATAGATGGTCACATTACCATCCGCGCCTGTCTTCTTCTTAAAGATCCATTTATTTTCTATGGCTCGCCGTTCAACGGGCAAGTCAGTCAAAGTCCATACTTCGTTTTCATACATGGATCCTATCTCGGATTTCATGGCTTCTAGCCATTTGTCGAAATCCGGGCCCGCCATCGCTTCTTCATAGTTCAAAGGTTCACTGTTGTCTAACAACATGATTTCCAAGACAGGGTTGCCGTACCACTCTGGTGCGGAACGTGTCCTTGTGGACCTTCGAATTTCAGTAGGAGCTTGATCAGAAGTATCTTGATCATAATCAATAACTTCCTCTCTAGTTGGTGCAGGCACCTCAGGAACATTTTCTTGAGTTGTGCCATTTTCCGGTTCAAGAGGTAACACTTCATCAAGTTCTACTTTCCTCCCACTTACTTCTTTCGAGAGAAACTATTTCTCTAGAAAGAATCCATTCTTGGCAACAAAGATCTTGCCTTCGGATCTGAGGTAGAAGGTATACCCAACAGTTTCTTTAGGGTATCCTATGAAGACGCATTTTTCCGACTTGGGTTCGAGCTTTTCAGGTTGAAGTTTCTTGACATAAGCATCGCATCCCCAAACTTTTAGAAACGACAACTTAGGTTTCTTACCAAACCATAATTCAAACGGTGTCGTCTCAACGGATTTCGACGGAGCCCTATTTAAAGTGAATGCGGCAGTCTCTAAAGCATACCCCCAAAAAGATAACGGTAAATCGGCAAGAGACATCATAGATCGTACCATATCTAATAGAGTGCGATTACGACGTTCGGACACACCATTACGCTGAGGTGTTCCAGGCGGCGTGAGTTGTGAAACTATTCCACATTTTCTTAAGTGTGTGCCAAATTCGTGACTCAAGTATTCTCCTCCACGATCTGATCGTAGAAACTTGATTTTCCTGTCACGTTGATTCTCAACCTCACTCTGAAATTCCTTGAACTTTTCAAAGGTTTCAGACTTGTGTTTCATTAAGTAGACATACCCATATCTACTCAAGTCATCAGTGAGGGTGAGAACATAACGATAGCCACCGCGAGCCTCAATACTCATTGGACCGCACACATCCGTATGTATGATTTCCAATAAGTTGGATGCTCGCTCCATTGTTCCTGAGAACGGAGTCTTGGTCATCTTACCCATGAGGCATGGTTCGCACGTGTCTAATGATTCGTAATCAAGAGACTCTAAAAGTCCATCTGCATGGAGCTTCTTCATGCGTTTGACACCTATGTGACCAATGAAGGAAATATGCCCTAGAGGCAATAATAAAGTTATTATTTATTTCCTTATAATCATGATAAATGTTTATTATTCATGCTAGAATTGTATTAACTGGAAACATAATACATGTGTGAATACATAGACAAACAAAGTGTCACTAGTATGCCTCAACTTGACTAGCTCGTTAATCAAAGATGGTTATGTTTCCTAACCATGAACAATGAGTTGTTATTTGATTAACGAGGTCACATCATTAGTTGAATGATCTGATTGACATGACCCATTCCATTAGCTTAGCACCCGATCGTTAAGTATGTTGCTATTGCTTTCTTCATGACTTATACATGTTCCTATGACTATGAGATTATGCAACTCCCGTTTACCGGAGGAACACTTTGGGTGCTACCAAACGTCACAACGTAACTGGGTGATTATAAAGGAGCATTACAGGTGTCTCCAAAGGTAGATGTTGGGTTGGCGTATTTCGAGATTAGGATTTGTCACTCCGATTGTCGGAGAGGTATCTCTGGGCCCTCTCGGTAATACACATCACATAAGCCTTGCAAGCATTACAACTAATATGTTGGTTGTGAGATGATGTATTACGGAACGAGTAAAAGAGACTTGCCGGTAACGAGATTGAACTAGGTATTGGATACCGACGATCGAATCTCGGGCAAGTAACATACCGATGACAAAGGGAACAAACGTATGTTGTTATGCGGTCTGACCGATAAAGATCTTCGTAGAATATGTAGGAGCCAATATGGGCATCCAGGTCCCGCTATTAGTTATTGACCGGAGACGTGTCTCGGTCATGTCTACATGTCTCCCGAACCCGTAGGGTCTGCACGCTTAAGGTTACGATGACAGTTACATTATGAGTTTATGCATTTTGATGTACCGAAGGTTGTTCGGAGTCCCGGATGTGATCACGGACATGACGAGGAGTCTCGAAATGGTCGAGACATAAAGATTGATATATTGGAAGCCTATGTTTGGACATCGGAAGTGTTCCGGGTGAAATCGGGATTTTACCGGAGTACCGGGAGGGTTACCGGAACCCCCCGGGAGCCATATGGGCCTTCATGGGCCTTAGTGGAAAGGAGAAAGGGGTAGCCCAAGGTGGCTGCGCCACTTCCCCCTCCCCTAGTCCTATTAGGACTAGGAGAAGGTGGCCGGCCCCCCTCTCTCCCTTCCCCTCCGAGGAATCCTAGTTGGACTAGGATTGGGGGGAGGAATCCTACTCCCAGAGGGAGTAGGACTCTCCTGCGCCTCCCTCCTTGGCCGGCCAGCCTCCCCTCCTCTCCTCCTTTATATACGGAGGCAGGGGACACCTCTAGACACACAAGTTGATCCATGTGATCTATTCCTTAGCCGTGTGCGGTGCCCCCTGCCACCATATACCTCGATAATACTGTAGCGGAGTCTAGGCGAAGCCCTGCTGCTGTAGTACATCAAAATCGTCACCACGCCGTCGTGCTGATGGAACTCTTCCCCGACACTTTGCTGGATCGGAGTCCGGGGATCGTCATCGAGCTGAACGTGTGCTCGAACTCGGAGGTGCCGTAGATTCGGTGCTTGATCGGTTAGATCGTGAAGACGTACGACTACTTCTTCTATGTCGTGTCATCGCTTCCGCAGTCGGTCTGCGTTGGGTACGTAGACAACACTCTCCCCCTCGTTGCTATGCATCACATGATCTTGCGTGTGCGTAGGAAATTTTTTGAAATTACTACGAAACCCAACAGTGGTATCAGAGCCTAGGTTATTTATGTTGATGTTATATGCACGAGTAGAACACAAGTGAGTTGTGGACGATACAAGTCATACTGCCTACCAGCATGTCATACTTTGGTTCGGCGGTATTGTTGGACGAGACGACCCGGACCAACCTTACGCGTACGCTTACGCGAGACCGGTTCCCTCGACGTGCTTTGCACATAGATGGCTTGCGGGCGACTGTCTCTCCAACTTTAGTTGAACCGAGTATGGCTACGCCCGGTCCTTGCGAAGGTTAAAACGGAGTCTATTTGACAAACTATCGTTGTGGTTTTTTGATGCGTAGGTGAGATTGGTTCTTACTTAAGCCCGTAGCAGCCACGTAAAACATGCAACAACAAAGTAGAGGACGTCTAACTTGTTTTTGCAGGGCATGTTGTGATGTGATATGGTCAAAGCATGATGCTGAATTCTATTGTATGAGATGATCATGTTTTGTAACCGAGTTATCGGCAACTGGCAGGAGCCATATGGTTGTCGCTTTATTGTATGCAATGCAATCGCGATGTAATGCTTTACTTTATTACTAAACGGTAGTGATAGTCGTGAAAGCATAAGATTGGCGAGACGACAACGATGCTACGATGGAGATCAAGGTGTCGCGCCGGTGAAGATGGTGATCATGACGGTGCTTCGGAGATGGAGATCACAGGCACAAGATGATGATGGCCATATCATATCACTTATATTGATTACATGTGATGTTTATCTTTTATGCATCTTATCTTGCTTTGATTAACGGTAGCATTATAAGATGATCTCTCACTAAATTATCAAGAAGTGTTCTCCCTGAGTATGCACCGTTGCGAAAGTTCTTCGTGCTGAGACACCACGTGATGATCGGGTGTGATAGGCTCTACGTTCAAATACAACGGGTGCAAAACAGTTGCGCACGCAGAATACTCAGGTTATACTTGACGAGCCAAGCATATACAGATATGGCCTCGGAACACGGAGACCGAAAGGTCGAGCGTGAATCATATAGTAGATATGATCAACATAAAGATGTTCACCGATGAAACTACTCCATCTCACGTGATGATCGGACATGGTTTAGTTGATTTGGATCACGTGATCACTTAGAGGATTAGAGGGATGTCTATCTAAGTGGGAGTTCTTAAGTAATATGATTAATTGAACTTAAATTTATCATGAACTTAGTACCTGATAGTATCTTGCTTGTTTATGTTGATTGTAGATAGATGGCTCGTGTTGTTGTTCCGTTGAATTTTAATGCGTTCCTTGAGAAAGCAAAGTTGAAAGATGATGGTAGCAATTACACGGACTGGGTCCGTAACTTGAGGATTATCCTCATTGCTGCACAGAAGAATTACGTCCTGGAAGCACCGCTAGGTGCCAGGCCTGCTGCTGGAGCAACGCCAGATGTTATGAACGTCTGGCAGAGCAAAGCTGATGACTACTCGATAGTTCAGTGTGCCATGCTTTACGGCTTAGAATCGGGACTTCAACGACGTTTTGAACGTCATGGAGCATATGAGATGTTCCAGGAGTTGAAGTTAATATTTCAAGCAAATGCCCGGATTGAGAGATATGAAGTCTCCAATAAATTCTATAGCTGCAAGATGGAGGAGAACAGTTCTGTCAGTGAGCATATACTCAAAATGTCTGGGTATAATAATCACTTGATTCAATTGGGAGTTAATCTTCCGGATGATTGCGTCATTGACAGAATTCTCCAATCACTGCCACCAAGCTACAAGAGCTTCGTGATGAACTATAATATGCAAGGGATGAACAAGACTATTCCCGAGCTCTTCGCGATGCTAAAAGCTGCAGAGGTAGAAATCAAGAAAGAGCATCAAGTGTTGATGGTCAACGAGACCACTAGTTTCAAGAAAAAGGGCAAAGGAAAGAAGAAGGGGAACTTCAAGAAGAACAGCAAGCCAGTTGCTGCTCAAGAGAAGAAACCCAAGTCTGGACCTAAGCCTGAAACTGAGTGCTTCTACTGCAAGCAGACTGGACACTGGAAGCGGAACTGCCCCAAGTATTTGGCGGATAAGAAGGATGGCAAAGTGAACAAAGGTATATGTGATATACATGTTATTGATGTGTACCTTACTAATGCTCGCAGTAGCACCTGGGTATTTGATACTGGTTCTGTTGCTAATATTTGCAACTCGAAACAGGGACTACGGATTAAGCGAACACTGGCGAAGGACGAGGTGACGATGCGCGTGGGAAACGGTTCCAAAGTCGATGTGATCGCGGTCGGCACGCTACCTCTACATCTACCTTCGGGATTAATATTAGACCTAAATAATTGTTATTTGGTGCCAGCGTTGAGCATGAACATTATATCTGGATCTTGTTTAATGCGAGACGGTTATTCATTTAAATCAGAGAATAATGGTTGTTCTATTTATATGAGTAATATCTTTTATGGTCATGCACCCTTGAAGAGTGGTCTATTCTTATTGAATCTCGATAGTAGTAATATACATATTCATAATGTTGAAGCCAAAAGATGCAGAGTTGATAATGAAAGTGCAACTTATTTGTGGCACTGTCGTTTAGGTCATATCGGTATAAAGCGCATGAAGAAACTCCATACTGATGGACTTTTGGAACCACTTGATTATGAATCACTTGGTACTTGCGAACCGTGCCTCATGGGCAAGATGACTAAAACACCGTTCTCCGGTACTATGGAGAGAGCAACAGATTTGTTGGAAATCATACATACCGATGTATGTGGTCCGATGAATATTGAGGCTCGTGGCGGATATCGTTATTTTCTCACCTTCACAGATGATTTAAGCAGATATGGGTATATCTACTTAATGAAACATAAGTCTGAAACATTTGAAAAGTTCAAAGAATTTCAGAGTGAAGTTGAAAATCATCGTAACAAGAAAATAAAGTTTCTACGATCTGATCGTGGAGGAGAATATTTGAGTTACAAGTTTGGTGTACATATGAAAACTGTGGAATAGTTTCGCAACTCACGCCACCCGGAACACCACAACGTAATGGTGTGTCCGAACGTCGTAATCGTACTTTACTAGATATGGTACGATCTATGATGTCTCTTACTGATTTACCGCTATCATTTTGGGGTTATGCTCTAGAGACGGCCGCATTCACGTTAAATAGGGCACCATCAAAATCCGTTGAGACGACGCCTTATGAACTGTGGTTTGGCAAGAAACCAAAGTTGTCGTTTCTTAAAGTTTGGGGCTGCGATGCTTATGCAAAAAAGCTTCAACCTGATAAGCTCGAACCCAAATCGGAGAAATGTGTCTTCATAGGATATCCAAAGGAAACTATTGGATACACCTTCTATCACAGATCCGAAGGCAAGACTTTTGTTGCTAAATTCGGAAACTTTCTTGAGAAGGAGTTTCTCTCGAAAGAAGTGAGTGGGAGGAAAGTAGAACTTGACGAGGTAACTGTACCTAGCTCCCTTATTGGAAATGTAGGATCGAAAGTATGTCTAGAGGGGGGTGATTAGACTACTTGACCAAATAAAAACTTAACCTTTTCCCAATTTTAGTTCTTGGCAGATTTTAGCTATTGTAGGACAAGTCAAGCAATCATCACACAATTCAAGCAAAGCATGCAAAGAGTATATTGGCAGCGGAAAGTAAAGCATGCAACTTGCAAGAATGTAAAGGGAAGGGTTTGGAGAATTCAAACGCAATTGGAGACACGGATGTTTTTCCCGTGGTTCGGATAGGTGGTGCTATCCTACATCCACGTTGATGGAGACTTCAACCCACGAAGGGTAACGGTTGCGCGAGTCCACGGAGGGCTCCACCCACGAAGGGTAAGGTTGCGCGAGTCCACGGAGGGCTCCACCCACGAAGGGTCCACGAAGAGCACCCACGAAGGGTCCACGAAGAAGCAACCTTGTCTATCCCACCATGGCCATCGCCCACGAAGGACTTGCCTCACTAGCGGTAGATCTTCACGAAGTAGGCGATCTCCTTGCCCTTACAAACTCCTTGGTTCAACTCCACAATCTTGTCGGAGGCTCCCAAGTGACACCTAGCCAATCTAGGAGACACCACTCTCCAAGAAGTAACAAATGGTGTGTAGTGATGAACTCCTTGCTCTTGTGCTTCAAATGATAGTCTCCCCAACACTCAACTCTCTCTCATAGGATTTGGATTTGTGGAAAGAAGATTTGAGTGGAAAGCAACTTGGGGAAGGCTAGAGATCAAGATTCATATGGTAGGAATGGAATATCTTGGTCTCAACACATGAGTAGGTGGTTCTCTCTCAGAACATATGAGTTGGAATTGTGTATGTGTTCTGATGGCTCTCTCCACGAATGAAGAGGAGGTGGAGGGGTATATATAGCCTCCACACAAAATCCAACCGTTACACACAGTTTTCCAATCTCGGTGGGACCGAATCAAACAAACTCGGTCGGACCGAAAAGGTAAACCTAGTGACCGTTAGAGATTTTCGGTGGGACTGACATGCAACTCGGTAGGACCGATATGGTTAGGGTTTGGGCATAACGTAATCTCGGTGAGACCGATTACACAAACTCGGTGAGACCGATTTGGGTAATAAGCTAACCAGAGAGTTGGTCAGGCAAACTCGGTGGGACCGATTTGCTCTTTCGGTGAGACCGAAAAGTTACAAAAAGGAAACAGAGAGTTTACATTGCAATCTCGGTGGGACCGATTCGCTCTTTCGGTGAGACCGAAAAGTTACGAAAGGGAAACAGAGAGTTTGCAATCCCATCTCGGTGAGACCGAGATCCCTATCGGTAGAACCGAATTGCTAGGGTTTGGCAGTGGCTTATGACAAGTGAAACTCGGTGGCGCCGGATAGAAAGAATCGGTAGGACCGAGTTTGGCTTAGGGTTTAGGTCATATGTGGATATGGGAAAAGTAGTTGAGGGTTTTGGAGCATATCACTAAGCACATGAAGCAAGAGGCTCATTAAGCAACACCTCATCCCTCCTTGATAGTATTGGCTTTTCCTAAAGACTCAATGTGATCTTGGATCACTAAAATATAAAATGAAGAGTCTTGAGCTTTTGAGCTTGAGCCAATCCTTTGTCCTTAGCATTTTGAGGGTTCCACTTTCACATCCATGCCATGCCAATCATTGAGCTTTCCTGAAATAGTCATCTTGGAATAGCATTAGCTCAATGAGCTATATGTTGTTATGAATTACCAAAACCACCTAGGGATAGTTGCACTTTCAATCTCCCCCTTTTTGGTAATTGATGACAACATATAGATCAAAGCTTCGACAAATGATAATAAGCATGAAATATATCGTCGCTTTGAGAAGTATGTGACAAGTAAGAGCTCCCCCTAAATTTGTGCATATTTAAAATTTGCTTTGGACTGCAAATGCACAAAGAGTTAGAGTCATGGGTTACTCTTCCATGTCACATACATCTTGGTGGAGCGCTTAAAATGATAAGAATGAAATACATGCACTCATCACCAAGAATAGTGAATGATCACATAAGATAGATAAGATGATAATATTGTTGGAAATATGCCCTAGAGGCAATAATAAATTGGTTATTATTATATTTCCTTGTTCATGATAATCGTTTATTATCCATGCTAGAATTGTATTGATAGGAAACTCAGATACATGTGTGGATACATAGACAACACCATGTCCCTAGTAAGCCTCTAGTTGACTAGCTCGTTGATCAATAGATGGTTATGGTTTCCTGACCATGGACATTGGATGTCATTGATAACGGGATCACATCATTAGGAGAATGATGTGATGGACAAGACCCAATCCTAAGCCTAGCACAAAGATCGTGTAGTTCGTTCGCTAAAGCTTTTCTAATGTCAAGTATCATTTCCTTAGACCATGAGATTGTGCAACTCCCGGATACCGTAGGAATGCTTTGGGTGTACCAAACGTCACAACGTAACTGGGTGACTATAAAGGTGCACTACAGGTATCTCCGAAAGTGTCTGTTGGGTTAGCACGAATCGAGGCTAGGATTTGTCACTCCGTGTAAGCGGAGAGGTATCTCTGGGCCCACTCGGTAGGACATCATCATAATGTGCACAATGTGATCAAGGAGTTGATCACGGGATGATGTGTTACGGAACGAGTAAAGAGACTTGCCGGTAACGAGATTGAACAAGGTATAGGGATACCGACGACCGAATCTCGGGCAAGTACAATACCGCTAGACAAAGGGAATTGTATACGGGATTGATTAAGTCCTTGACATCGTGGTTCATCCGATGAGATCATCGTGGAACATGTGGGAGCCAACATGGGTATCCAGATCCCGCTGTTGGTTATTAACCAGAGAGTCATCTCGGTCATGTCTGCATGTCTCCCGAACCCGTAGGGTCTACACACTTAAGGTTCGGTGACGCTAGGGTTATAGAGATATTAGTATGCGGTAACCCGAAAGTTGTTCGGAGTCCCGGATGAGATCCCGGACGTCACGAGGAGTTCCGGAATGGTCCGGAGGTAAAGAATTATATATATGAAGTGCTATTTCGGCCATCGGGACAAGTTTCGGGGTCACCCGTATTGTACCGGGACCACCGGAAGGGTCCCGGGGGTCCACCGGGTGGGGCCACCTGCCCCGGGGGGCCACATGGGCTGTAGAGGGTGCGCCTTGGCCTACATGGGCCAAGGGCACCAGCCCCAAGAGGCCCATGCGCCAAGAGAAGAGGAAAAGGGGAGAGTCCTAAAAGGGGAAGGCACCTCCGAGGTGCCTTGGGGAGGATGGACTCCTCCCCCCCTTGGCCGCACCCTTCCTTGGAGGAAGGGGCAAGGGCTGCGCCTCCCCCCTCTCCCTTGGCCCTATATATAGTGGGGAAAAGGAGGAGCAACCATACCTAAGGCCTGGCGCCTCCCTCTCCCTCCCGTGACACATCTCCCTCCTCCCGCAGCGCTTAGCGAAGCCCTGTTGGAATCCCGCTACTTCCACCACCACGCCGTCGTGCTGTTGGATCTCCATCAACCTCTCCTCCCCCCTTGCTGGATCAAGAAGGAGGAGACGTCGCTGCTCCGTACGTGTGTTAAATGCGGAGGTGCCGTCCGTTCGGCGCTAGGATCATCGGTGATTTGGATCACTACGAGTACGACTCCATCAACCCCGTTCTCTTGAACGCTTCCACGCGCGATCTACAAGGGTATGTAGATCCACTCCTCCCTCGTTGCTAGATGACTCCATAGATAGATCTTGGTGACACGTAGGAAAATTTTGAATTTATGCTACGTTTCCCAACAAATATTAAGCAAACATTAAGTGTAGCTTATGATCAAACACATGATCATCAATGTCTCACGAGCAATGACATAGTATCTCACACAAAAGCAAACAAAGTTCGAAAAACCACCAAATAAAACAAGAGAGAATAAAAGCAACACTCTCTCTCGAAGCCTATGATCTATATATTTTCTCCCCCTTTGGCAACAAGTTACCAAAAAGTTCCTAGAAAATGCATAGTGCTAAGTCGACACTCAGGCTTGATCTTCAGGTGGTGGTGGAGTCCGGAGCACTCCAAGGACGAAGCCTTCTGTAGACGTGGTCGGAGTCGAGGCTGAAGTGGACGCTAGAGCTGGTGGAACTGAGGCTGTAGCTGGTGCAGACGTGGTGGCTCTGGGGTCAGCAACTGGCACTGCAGACGACCTTGGACCTCGTGGCACTCTGGCAAAGGCATCAGTTGTAGTCTTGCCTCTCCTCTCCTGCATGTCATCCTGGAGCTGCTCCACTGTAGTCTAAATCTCTGTCACTTTGACATCCAAGTCATAGAACTTTTGTTCCATGATCCTCTCTAAGCTTGCCTGGTTCTGAGTTAGGGTGGCTAGTCCTTGCTCAATCCGCAGGGTGGATGCAATCAAGTAACCAAGCTGCTCTTGTTTGGTTTTCAGGAAATATTCAAATGCCTCCTCTTGAGTAGGCATCTTGGCAGCTTTCTCCTTCCTCGCCTTCTCCTTCTTGGCTTGTGCTTGGGCAGATGATGGCTCATTCTCAATCATGACCACTTGATTATCTTCAAAGTCTGGACGGATGGGCAGGTGTTCCTTGTCCAATAAGTATATGCCCGTGCCCATCTTAGAGTTGATGAGCTCCTGAATCTATGGGGCATATCCACAGCTCCTCTTCTGGTCTGCTGCTGTCCTCTTGATTGTTTCAATCATAAGGCTCATGACTTTGAATTTCTGTGGCACGTCAAAGATATGAAGCAAGTTGATCGCGTGGCCCCTGATCATCTTGTGATCTCCAGACTTGGGCAATAGGGTGTGCCTAAGAATCCAGTTGATGGTTGGCAGCCCTGACAGAAGATAGTGTACTGAGCCAAACTTGAACGTATCAAGTGCTTCATTTGGAATCTCCTTGTACATATTTGACATTGAGTTGTGGTCCATCTTCTTCTTGGCATAAATGTCCAAGTCATCGTCATGCTCTTCTGGGGCATTAATCAGCTGAGCCCATTCAGCAACTGTAGACTGGTACCTCGTACCCTCTGACATCCATACAATCCTGCCATCTGGATAGAAATGGGCTGTGGAGTAGAACTGCATGATGAGTTCCTCGTTCCACTTTGTGAGCTTCTGCCCAACAAAGTCCTCTACTCCACATGCCTTGAAGCTATCCTGCACTCCAGGGTAGTACTCTTCGTTGTCCTTGATGTATTGCCAATCAACCCATCTCATATCACAGACAATTGGCTTCTTGTCTAGCAGCACTGTCTCATAAAAGTCTTGCTGCTCCTTGGTGTGAAACCTGTAGTCAACGGCAGTCCTTCTCCTTGAAGCATACGGGTTTGCTTCTCTCCACTTCCGGAGCCCTGAATCTCTCATGAGTTTCATATCCTCAGCCACAGGATGAGCATCGTTGTGGTCTGGGATCTTGGGCTTGAGCTTTCTAAGAACATTCTCTTCTTCTTCTGCAGCTTCAGGCACTGGGGCCTTGTTCTTCTCAGTAGCTGGGATGCTTCTTGTGTTCCTCTTTGGCTTTGGCTTTGGAGCTGGCTTGGCCTTGGAAGCAGCTGCCCCTGTTCTTATGGCATCACCCATCAGCATGGGTGCCTTAGGTGCTGGTGCAGCTACCTCTTCTTCTTCCTCTTCATCTTCCATGATGGAAGCCTTGCCAAGCACTCTGGCTACAGTTTTCTTCACCCTTTCTTTCCTCTTCTTGCCTTTAGCAGCAACTGGCTCAATGGGAGTGGGCTTCTTAGTTGAAGCTCTGGCCTTTGACATAGGTTGCCTGCCTGCTGGCCTTTTGATCTTCATCCCTGGTTTTATGCCCTGTGCTGGCTCAACTCTCTTGGAAGTTGTTTCCTCTTCTGCCACATAATCCTCATCTTCTGAGTCTGAGGTTCTCTTCTTTCTCTATCTTGTGGCAGCTTTAGGCAGATTGCTAGGGGTGCTCCTGCTGCCATCATCTGAGGAACTTGAGGGACTAGTGCCCTCACTCATCTGCACTTGCTGCTCTGACAAGTTCTGGCTATCACTTTGGTCTGACATGATGCAAACTCTGACTGCTGACCCTGTGAATAGGTTATAGATGAGATAGAGTGGATAAGAATCACAAAATGCAGAGATTTTTGCAAAAGAATAATTCAAAAACTTAGTTTTAGTTTCCCACTGAAAGCATCTCGGATCTAACGATTTCTAAACTCGGTGATACCGAAGCAGTTTTGGCACCTAAACTAGTGAACTCGGTCAGACCGAGTCACAGTTCGGTGGCACCGAGACTGCTAGGGTTTCACAGAGTTCCAAAATCGGTCACACTGATAAGTAATTCTCGGTCAGACCGAGTCTCACTTGTGCAATGGCATAAGCCAAATCGGTGGGACCGAGTTTTTCAACTCGGTGGGTCCGAGATGGTTTCGGCGGAAACCTAACCCTAAAATTTTCGAATTAAACCTAATCTACGAGTTCATTGACTGGATAGAAGTTTAACAAACATGGCAAGAATCATGATGATCACAATGTGCTAAGAATCGGATTGGGGAATAGCACAAAGATCGAGTCCATACCCTAGTTCGGCGGAGACTCGCTACGGCGGCAATGGCGGGGTTGAATTTCCGTTGACAGCGACGGAGACCAGCGACTGGAGGCGGCTGGTGGCGAGGAGACGATCCGGAGACCAAGTTGGCAGAGCAGGCTATCACGCGGGCGAAGGGGTTCGGAGAAATTTCCAAATTTTTGCCCGTGACTGTATATAGCCCGACCCTGTCGGTGTGACCGAGTGGAACAACTCGGTGGCACCGAGATGCAAAACTGTATACAGTTGTTGCAACTCGGTGTGACCGAATGGTTCAAATCGGTTGCACCAAGATCGAAAACCTAGATCAACTTAATGATCTCGGTAGGAACAAAAGTAGGGTATCGGTCAGACCGAGAATCATAAAGAGGTTTTGGAAGTTTAAGTCTATGACGAATCGGGGACTCCGAGCGCTCCTCACACAGAGTGGTTCGAATCTGACTTGATCAAATTTTGTGATGTAGCATGAATAGAGTTTGAGACGAGAAAAGCATAGATAGCTAGAGGAGGTTCTTAGGCATTCTTGTCCATCCACTTGGCAAAAGGAAATAAAACCAAACAATCAAAACAACAAGTGGATGTCCTCGAATGAGTAAAATATGCAACCAGCATGCTCACACAATAAGATGGCAAATGAAATATGTGACAAGGCATGCACAACCAATTCTAGCATCTATCAAGCAATTTGCGATGACAAGGTCATCTATATATGAGTATATTGACTTAGGAGTCAAGTGAGAACACTTGATCATAGGTCATACTCATCGTTTAAGCTCAAGTGGGGTTACCACTTTTACATAAAGCATTGTTGTGTTCACATCTTTAGAGTTGCTTTAGCTCAAGTCTTAGAGTAAAGCTCCCCCTAGATGTGATATCCCCCCTTAGAGGGATGAACTAACCTCGGGTTTTGTCGATGATGACTTCATGTAGATGTTGAAGATGTGGATGCTCAATGTTGATGTAGATCACTTGGAGCTATCCATTTGAGTGAATTGCAGTTTCAATACCTACATGGGTTAGTCCCACAAGGAACAAACAAGGATATCCATAGACATAGAGTGATGCACACACAAGATGATGTCCATGAAAACTTTTAGGTTACCTTGTCCCTTGTCTTACCAACAAGAGGGTTTGTGACTCCTTGAACTAGTGCAAGATGTGGAAGTTGATTGCACTTGTTCTTGCCAAAATGATAAGAGTGAAGTATGTTGGCGGAGTCACCCTCAAGAACTCTCTAGTTCTTCTTCTTTTGGATTCACACCATCTTGATGGGAATCCTTGGAGTTGTAGTCATACTTGATGAAGTGGAACTTGAAGTAGTCTTGGGAATCCACTTGACTAAGGTCTTAGGAGCTTCTTCAAATGCATCAATTTCCTCTTGAAGCTTGTCCTTGCCTTTTTGCTTGTAGTCTTGTGGTGGAAGATCATCTTGAGCTTGTGTCCCCTTGAAAGAAGTATCATACTTCTCTTGTTGAGGAACAAACTTTGTCTTGGGGTATTGATCTTCTTCCCACTCAACTCCATTGGCATTGAACTTTCGTTCAAAACCAACACCTTGATTCTTCCGGTGAATTCCTTGCTTGCGCACAATTTCCTCGAATTGCTTACTCCCGGCAAGGCTTTTGTACACTCCTTTCTCTATAATTCCCTTCAATAAGCTATTTTCTTGCTCAAGTGTAACTTGGCTAAGAGAATCATTAGTGGAATCAAGAGAACTACTAGAAGCAACAATATTGGATTTAGCATGATCATTTTTACTGCTAGAGGAACAATCTTTCTTGTTCTTGTTACTAGACTTGACTTGAGGCATGTAAGTGGATAAGAGTAAACGCTTGGCAATGTAAGAAGAACTTTTCTTGCGGAGATCATCATTGATTGCTTTTAAGAACTCATGCTCTTGCTCAAGATTGAGCTTTTCAAAGCGTAACTTCTCATGAGCCCTTAAAAGTTCTCGATGATTTTCGAAGATAGTTTCATGAGCTAACTTAAGAGTGTTTAGTTCTTTAGTTAGAGCCTCAATTTTCTCCTTATCATTGTCATTCGTTTTAGCATGATTAATTGACGTTTCATCATAGGATTCATCACTAGAGTTGTCAACAAGTAAATCATCATCGCCTAACAAGTCATCTTCATCACTATTAAAATCAACATACTCAGGGTGAATTACCTTAGGACCTTTGGCCATGAAGCATCTTCCAATTCCTTCATTTGGTGAATCAAATATGTCGTCAGAGTTGATTGACACAAGTGCTAGACCGGCAACACCTTCATCTTGAGTATATTCGGAGTCGGAGTGATAACTTCTCTCGGAGTGGCTGTCGGAGTCGGAGCCGGATACCCATTCACCAACATGAGCTTGATGTCTTCGTTTTGTGTAGCTCCTTGATGATTTTTCCTTCCTTTCCGAATCCTTGCTTCTCCGTGAGTATCTTCGTTCATAACGATCATCTCTACTCCTTCTCTCTCTTGGTGGTGATTCTTTGCTTCTTCTTTTTGGAGAATCTTCTCTTCTCTTGTAGGGAGCCGTACACTCATTGGAATAGTGTCCGGGTCTTCCACAACTGTAGCAGTTTCGCTCTCGACTAGAAGATCTTTTGTCATTGTAGGACCTTGACTTGAAGCTTCTATCTTTGCTTCTACTCTTGTAGAACTTGTTGAAGTTCTTCACCATTAAGCTCAATTCTTCATTGAAGTTTTGTTTCTCACTTGATGATGTAGGGGCTTCACATGAGGCTTTGTAGGCACCACTTGATTTGTTGTGAAGTTCCTCTTTATCCTTAAGTGACATCTCATGAGCAACAATTCTTCCAATCACCTCCGTTGGCTTGAGATCTTTGTAATTGGGCATCATTTGGATCAATGTGCACACGGTATCATATTTTCCATCCAAGGCTCTTAGAATCTTCTTGATGATGAATCTATCGGTCATCTCTTCACTTCCTAAGCCGGCAATCTCATTTGTGATGAGAGCAAGCCTAGAGTACATTTCAGCGACACCTTCACCATCCTTCATTTTGAACTTGTCAAGTTGACTTTGAAGCACATCCAACTTGGATTCCTTGACGGAGTCGGTACCTTCGTGCATATCAATCAAAGTGTCCCAAATTTCCTTTGCATTCTCAAGACGGCTGATTTTGTTGAATTCTTCGGGGCACAATCCGTTGAAGAGAATATCACAAGCTTGAGCATTGTATTGCAACATCTTCAACTCATCCGCGGTAGCTTCACGGTTTGGTTCTTCCCATCAAAGAAGTCACCTTGCAAACCAACACACACAATAGCCCAAACGGCGGGGTTATGTCCAAGAATATGCATTTTCATTTTATGCTTCCAACTAGCAAAATTAGTACCATCAAAGTAAGGACCTCTACGGTGATAATTTCCCTCGCTAGACGCCATACTCTCCTAGGTTGTGAAACCAAGGCTATGACCACCAAAAGCTATGGAGATCAAAGCAAATGGAGACCAAGGCTCTGGTACCACTTGTAGGAAAGAAAGTATGTCTAGAGGGGGGTGATTAGACTACTTGACCAAATAAAAGCTTAACCTTTTCCCAGTTTTAGTTCTTGGCAGATTTTAGCTATTGTAGGACAAGTCAAGCAATCATCACACAATTCAAGCAAGCATGCAAAGAGTATATTGGCAGCGGAAAGTAAAGCATGCAACTTGCAAGAATGTAAAGGGAAGGGTTTGGAGAATTCAAACGCAATTGGAGACACAGATGTTTTTCCCGTGGTTCGGATAGGTGGTGCTATCCTACATCCACGTTGATGGAGACTTCAACCCACGAATGGTAACGGTTGCGTGAGTCCACGGAGGGCTCCACCCACAAAGGGTAATGGTTGCGCGAGTCCACGGAGGGCTCCAACCACGAAGGGTCCACGAAGAAGCAACCACCTACGAAGGGTCCATGAAGAAGCAACCTTGTCTATCCCACCATGGCCATCGCCCACGAAGGACTTGCCTCACTAGCGGTAGATCTTCACGAAGTAGGCGATCTCCTTGCCCTTACAAACTCCTTGGTTCAACTCCACAATCTTGTCGGAGGCTCCCAAGTGACACCTAGCCAATCTAGGAGACACCACTCTTCAAGAAGTAACAAATGGTGTGTAGGTAATGAACTCCTTGCTCTTGTGCTTCAAATGATAGTCTCCCCAACACTCAACTCTCTCTCATAGGATTTGGATTTTGTGGAAAGAAGATTTGAGTGGAAAGCAACTTGGGGAAGGCTAGAGATCAAGATTCATATGGTAGGAATGGAATATCTTGGTCTCAACACATGAGTAGGTGGTTCTCTCTCAGAACATATGTGTGGGAATTGTGTATGTGTTCTAATGGCTCTCTCTGCGAATGAAGAGGAGGTGGAGGGATATATATAGCCTCCACACAAAATCCAACCGTTACACACAGTTTTCCAATCTCGGTGGGACCGAATCAACAAGCTCGGTCGGACCGAAAAGGTAAACCTAGTGACCGTTAGAGATTTTCGGTGGGACTGACATGCAACTCGGTAGGACCGATATGGTTAGGGTTTGGGCATAACGTAATCTTGGTGAGACCGATTACACAAACTCGGTGATACCGATTTTGGTAATTAGCTAACCAGAGAGTTGGTCAGGCAAACTCGGTGGGACCGATTTGCTCTTTCGGTGAGACCGAAAAGTTACAAAAAGGAAACGCTGAGTTTACATTGCAATCTCGGTGGGACCGATTCGCTCTTTCGGTGAGACCGAAAAGTTACGAAAGGGAAACAGAGAGTTTGCAATCCCATCTCGGTGAGACCGAGATCCCTATCGGTAGAACCGAATTGCTAGGGTTTGGCAGTGGCTTATGACAAGTGAAACTCGGTGGCGCCGGATAGAAAGAATCGGTAGGACCGAGTTTGGCTTAGGGTTTAGGTCATATGTGGATATGGGAAAGTAGTTGAGGGTTTTGGAGCATATCACTAAGCACATGAAGCAAGAGGCTCATTAAGCAACACCTCATCCCTCCTTGATAGTATTGGCTTTTCCTAAAGACTCAATGTGATCTTGGATCACTAAAATATAAAATGAAGAGTCTTGAGCTTTTGAGCTTGAGCCAATCCTTTGTCCTTAGCATTTTGAGGGTTCCACTTTCACATCCATGCCATGCAATCATTGAGGCTTTCCTGAAATAGTCATCTTGGAATAGCATTAGCTCAATGAGCTATATGTTGTTATGAATTACCAAAACCACCTAGGGATAGTTGCACTTTCAGAAAGTAGCACATCAATTAGTGAGGAAGCTAATGATGATGATCATGAAACTTCAAAACAAGATACTACTGAACCTCGTAGATCAACCAGAGTAAGATCCGCACCAAAGTGGTACGGTAATCCTGTTCTGGAAGTCATGCTACTAGATCATGATGAACCTACGAACTATGGAGAAGCGATGGTGAGCCCAGATTCCGCAAAATGGCTTGAAGCCATGAAATCTGAGATGGGATCCATGTATGAGAACAAAGTATGGACTTTGGTTGACTTGCCCAAAGATCGGCAAGCAATTGAGAATAAATGGATCTTCAAGAAGAAGACTGACGCTGACGGTAATGTTACTGTCTACAAAGCTCGACTTGTCGCAAAAGGTTTTCGACAAGTTCAAGGGATTGACTACGATGAGACCTTCTCACCCGTAGCGATGCTTAAGTCTGTCCGAATCATGTTAGCAATTGCCGCATTTTATAATTATGAAATTTGGCAGATGGATGTCAAAACTGCATTCCTGAATGGATTTCTGGAAGAAGAGTTGTATATGATGCAACCGGAAGGTTTTGTCGATCCAAAGGGAGCTAACAAAGTGTGCAAGCTCCAGCGATCCATTTATGGACTGGTGCAAGCTTCTCGGAGTTGGAATAAACGCTTTGATAGTGTGATCAAAGCATTTGGTTTTGTACAGACTTTTGGAGAAGCCTGTATTTACAAGAAAGTGAGTGGGAGCTCTGTAGCATTTCTGATATTATATGTAGATGACATATTACTAATCGGAAATGATATAGAATTTCTGGATAGCATAAAGGGATACTTGAATAAGAGTTTTTCAATGAAAGACCTCGGTGAAGCTGCTTACATATTGGGCATTAAGATCTATAGAGATAGATCAAGACGCTTAATTGGACTTTCACAAAGCACATACCTTGACAAAATTTTGAAGAAGTTCAAAATGGATCAAGCAAAGAAAGGATTCTTGCATGTGTTACAAGGTGTGAAATTGAGTAAGACTCAATGCCCGACCAATGCAGAAGATAGAGAGAAGATGAAAGATGTTCCCTATGCTTCAGCCATAGTCTCTATCATGTATGCAATGTTGTGTACCAGACCTAATGTGTGTCTTGCTATAAGTCTAGCAGTGAGGTACCAAAAGTAATCCAGGAGTGGATCACTGGACAGCAGTCAAGAACATCCTGAAATACCTGAAAAGGACTAAGGATATGTTTCTCATATATGGAGGTGACAAAGAGCTCATCGTAAATGGTTACGTTGATGCAAGCTTTGACACTGATCCGGACGATTCTAAATCGCAAACCAGATATGTGTTTACATTAAACGGTGGAGCTGTCAGTTGGTGCAGTTCTAAACAAAGCGTTGTGGCGGGATCTACATGTGAAGCGGAGTACATAGCTGCTTCGGAAGCAGCAAATGAATGAGTCTGGATGAAGGAGTTCATATCCGATCTAGGTGTCATACCTAGTGCATCGGGTCTAATGAAAATCTTTTGTGACAATACTGGTGCAATTGCCTTGGCAAAGGAATCCAGATTTCACAAGATAACCAAGCACATCAAGAGACGCTTCAATTCCATCCGGGATCTAGTCCAGGTGGGAGACATAGAAATTTGCAAGATACATACGGATCTGCATGTTGCAGACCCGTTGACTAAGCCTCTTCCACGAGCAAAACATGATCAGCACCAAAGCTCCATGGGTGTTAGAATCATTACTGTGTAATCTAGATTATTGACTCTAGTGTAAGTGGGAGACTGAAGGAAATATGCC
Source organism: Triticum urartu (assembly GCF_003073215.2). Lineage (NCBI taxonomy): Eukaryota > Viridiplantae > Streptophyta > Magnoliopsida > Poales > Poaceae > Triticum > Triticum urartu. The sequence goes on from NC_053024.1 coordinate 98,127,838, forward strand.
CTAGAGGCAATAATAATGTTATTATTTTATTTCCTTATATCATGATAAATGTTTATTATTCATGATAGAATTGTATTATCCGGAAACATAATACTTGTGTGAATACATAGACAAACTAAACGTCACTAGTATGCCTCTACTTGACTAGCTTGTTAATCAAAGATGGTTATGTTTCCTAACCATAGACATGTGTTGTCATTTGATTAACGGGATCACATTATTAGGAGAATGATGTGATTGACATGACCCATTCCATTAGCTTAGCACCCGATTGTTTAGTATGTTGCTGTTGCTTTCTTCATGACTTATACATGTTCCTATGACAATGAGATTATGCAACTCCCGTTTGCCGAAGGAACACTTTGTGTGCTACCAAACATCACAACGTAACTGGGTGATTATAAAGAAGCTCTACAGGTGTCTCCAAAGGTAAATGTTGGGTTGGCATATTTCGAGATTAGGATTTGTCACTCCGATTGTCGGAGAGGTATCTCTGGGCCCTCTCGGTAATGCACATCGCATAAGCCTTGCAAGCATTGCAACTAATGAGTTAGTTGCAAGATGATGTATTATGAAACGAGTAAAGAGACTTGCCGGTAACGAGATTGAACTAGGTATTGAGATACCGACGATCGATTCTCAGGCAAGTAACATACCGATGACAAAGGGAACAACGTATGTTGTTATGCGGTCTGACCGATAAAGATCTTCGTAGAATATGTGGGAGCCAATATGAGCATCCAGGTTCCACTATTGGTTATTGACCGGAGACATGTCTCGGTCATGTCTACATTGTTCTCGAACCCGTAGGGTCCGCACGCTTAAGGTTTCGATGACAGTTATATTATGAGTTTATGAGTTTTGATGTACCGAAGTTAGTTCGGAGTCCCGTATGTGATCACGGACATGGCGAGGAGTCTCGAAATGGTCGAGACATAAATATTGATATATTGGACGGCTATATTCGGACACCGAAAGTGTTCCGGGTGATTTCGGAGAAAACCGGAGTGCCGGAGGGTTACCGGAACCCCCCGGGAGAAGTAATGGGCCTTATGGGCCTTAGTGGAGAGAGAGAGGAGCAGCCAGGGTGGGCCGCGCGCCTCCTCCCCCTGGTCCAAATTGGACTAGGAGAGGGGGGCGGTGCCCCCCTTTCCTTCTCCCTCCCCCCTTCCTTTCCCCCTCCTAGTAGGAGTAGGAAAGAGGGGAGTCCTACTCCTACTCCTACTAGGAGGAGGACTCCTCCTCCTTGGCGCGCCATAGGGGCCGGCCGGCCTCCTCCCCTTGCTCCTTTATATACGGGGGCAGGGGGCACCCCTAGACACACAAGTTGATCCACGTGATCGTTTTCTTAGCCGTGTGCGGTGCCCCCTTCCACCATAATCCTCGATAATATTGTAGCAGTGCTTAGGCGAAGCCCTGCGACGGTAGAACATCAAGATCGTCACCACGCCGTCGTGCTGACGGAACTCTTCCCCGACACTTTGCTGGATCGGAGTCCGGGGATCGTCATCGAGCTAAACGTGTGCTAAAACTCGGAGGTGCCGTAGTTTCGGTGCTTGATCGGTCGGGCCGTGAAGACGTACGACTACATCAACCGCGTTGTCATAACGCTTCCGCTGTCGGTCTACAAGGGTACGTAGATCACACTCTCCCCTCTCGTTGCTATGCATCACCATGATCTTGCGTGTGCGTAGGAATTTTTTTGAAATTACTACGTTACCCAACATGTTATTTGTTTCCTAATTAATGTGATTGAGCGATTTAAGGTAATTAATTTAGATTTGATCTTTAGAGATTGATCGTGATTGATTCTTTCACATAAAGATATTACAAAATAACTTGCATTAGTATGGAAAGTTCTGATCCGTTCAGATTTTTTTCGTTGTGTGAGAGGGTGATGCGAAACTAAACCGGTGGGATGGAGAAGGGGACTAAAAAACTCAGTGAAATAAAACGGTTGAAAGTGGCGGGACGAAAATAAACCGTGGATACTATTAAACCAACTCACACATTAGGAGTAGAGATGAATCTCACCTCATGCCAAGCCACACTCCACATGGACATCAAGCAACCACATCACTGTCCATGGTCCTTCGGCCACACGAACCTACAGACCAGCTACTGAAGTGTTTGAGGCAGAGGACTAGCTGGGGTGGCGGTGTTAGAACATTAAATTGCACATAAAAAGTCAGATCTCACCATGGTGCTCCGTGGTCAGGGTGTTGACCTTCACATAGTGGTGCTTGGGAACGGCGACCAACAAGCAGGATGGCCAACTTGGTGCCCGGGAGGAAGGCTCTTGACGGAGGTGTAGCGACCAACGTAGATGTTGAGACAATCATAGTTCTCAATGAGGCGTGACCAAGTGCAGGTGTCTAGGGGAGCGACCAGGGATTGGGCCTTGATCATGTAGCCATCGATCTTTTCCCCGGCCTCCTCCGTGACGAGGTATTGACGACGTCGATAGGGTCAACGGAGGCATCATTGGTTCTCGGAAAAAAACCCGGAGGCATCCTTGGATTTGCGCTTCTCCTCTTTCTTTTATTTGGTTAGATTAGAGGCTACGGATGTGATCTCAACCGAGTATAGGACGTGGCCGCAATGGAGTTTAGGTATTAGGGTTTTTGCAAAAGGGGGCCGTGACATGGTTGAGCATGGTAAAATTAAGGGGAGCTCCTAGTTGGCGCTCTAAGCGCTGTTGGAAATATGCCCTAGAGGCAATAATAAAAGCATTATTATTATATTTCTTTGTTCATGATAATTTTCTTTATTCATGCTATAATTGTGTTATCCGGAAATCGTAATACATGTGTGAATAACAGATACCAACATGTCCCTAGTAAGCCTCTAGTTGACTAGCTCGTTGATCAACAGATAGTCATGGTTTCCTGGCTATGGACATTGGATGTCATTGATAACGGGATCACATCATTAGGAGAATGATGTGATGGACAAGACCCAATCCTAAACATAGCATAAGATCGTTTAGTTCGTTTGCTAGAGTTTTCCAATGTCAAAGTATCCTTTCCTTAGACCATGAGATCGTGTAACTCCCGGATACCGTAGGAGTGCTTTGGGTGTACCAAACGTCACAACGTAACTGGGTGACTATAAAGGTATACTACGGGTATCTCCGAAAGTGTCTGTTGGGTTGACACGGATCAAGACTGGGATTTGTCACTCCGTATGACGGAGAGGTATCACTGGGCCCACTCGGTAATGCATCATCATAATGAGCTCAAAGTGACCAAGTGTCTGGTCACGGGATCATGCATTACGGTACGAGTAAAGTGACTTGCCGGTAACGAGATTGAACGAGGTATTGGGATACCGACGATCGAATCTTGGGCAAGTAACATACCGATTGACAAAGGGAATTGCATACGGGGTTTGCTTGAATCCTCGACATCGTGGTTCATCCGATGAGATCATCGTGGAGCATGTGGGAGCCAACATGGGTATCCAGATCCCGCTGTTGGTTATTGACCGGAGAGTCGTCTCGGTCATGTCTACATGTCTCCCGAACCCGTAGGGTCTACACACTTAAGGTTCGGTGACGCTAGGGTTGTAGGGATATGTATATGCAGTAACCCGAATGTTGTTCGGAGTCCCGGATGAGATCCCGGACGTCACGAGGAGTTCCGGAATGGTCCGGAGGTAAAGATTTATATATGGGAAGTCCTGTTTCGGCCATCGGGACAAGTTTCGGGGTAATCGGTATTGTACCGGGACCACCGGAAGGGTCCCGGGGGTCCACCGGGTGGGGCCACCTGTCCCGGGGGGCACATGGGCTGTAAGGGGGTGCGCCTTGGCCTACATGGGCCAAGGGCACCAGCCCCAAGAGGCCCATGCGCCTAGGGTTACAAGGGGAAAGAGTCCTAGGAGGGGAAGGCACCTCCTAGGTGCCTTGGGGGGGGAGGGAAACCCCCCTTGGCCGCCGCCCCACCCTAGGAGATTGGATCTCCTAGGGTCGGCGCCCCCCCCCCCTTGGCCCTCCTATATATAGTGAGGGAAGGAGGGCTTTTCTCCCACGCCTTTGGTTGCCTCCTTCTCCCTCTCCAACACCTCCTCCTCTTCCATAGCGCTTGGCGAAGCCCTGCCGGAGTACTGCAGCTCCATCAACACCACGCCGTCGTGCTGCTGCTGGTGCCATCTCCCTCAACCTCTCCTCTCCCCTTGCTGGATCAAGAAGGAGGAGACGTGGCTGTTCCGTACGTGTGTTGAACGCGGAGGTGCCGTCCGTTCAGTGCTAGGATCTCCGGTGATCTGGATCACGTCGTGTACGACTACCTCATCCCCGTTCTTTGAATGCTTCCGCTCGCGATCTACAAAGGTATGTAGATGCATCCGATCACTTGTTGCTAGATGAACTCATAGATGGATCTTGGTGAAACCGTAGGAAATTTTTTGTTTTCTGCAACGTTCTCCATCAATGGCATCATGAGCTAGGTCTATGCGTAGTTCTTCTTGCGCGAGTAGAACACAATTTGTTGTGGGCGTAGATGTTGTCAACTTTCTTGCCGCTACTAGTCTTATCTTGCTTCAACGGTATTGTGGGATGAAGCGGCCCGGACCAACCTTACACGTATGCTTACGTGAGACCGGTTCCACCGACTAACATGCACAAGTTGCATAAGGTGGCTGGCGGGTGTCTGTCTCTCCTACTTTAGTTGGAGCGGATTCGATGAAAAGGGTCCTTATGAAGGGTAAATAG
>NC_053024.1:98133551-98145650 GCF_003073215.2 Triticum urartu
GTTTAGGGAACTAACCTGAGGACTGACGTTGTTTTCAGCAGAATTACCATGGTGTTATTTATGTGCAGAAACGTTCTCGGAATGACCTGAAACTTCACGGAGCCAACTTTTCAGAAAATATGAAAAATACCTGCAAAAGGTGAAGGCCAGGGGGCCCACCACCTGCCCACGAGGGTGGGGGCGCACCCCCTACCTCGTGGGCCCCCTGTTGCCTCTCCGACTCCAACTCCAACTCCATATATTGAGTTTCGGGGAGAGAAAAAATCAGAGAGAAGAAATCATCGCGTTTTACAATACGGAGCCGCCGCCAAGCCCTAAAACCTCTCGGGAGGGCTGATCTGGAGTCCGTTCGGGGCTCCGGAGAGGGGAATCCGTCGCCATCATCATCATCAACCATCCTCCATCACCAATTTCATGATGCTCACCGCCGTGCGTGAGTAATTCCATCATAGGCTTGCTGGACGGTGATGGGTTGGATGAGATCTTCATGTAATCGAGTTAGTTTTGTTAGGGTTTGATCCCTAGTATCCACTATGTTCTGAGATTGATGTTGCTATGACTTTGCTATGCTTAATGTTTGTCACTAGGGCCCGAGTGCCATGATTTCAGATCTGAACCTATTATGTTTTCATCAATATATGAGTGTTCTTGATCCTATCTTGCAAGTCTATAGTCACCTATTATGTGTTATGATCCGTTAACCCCGAAGTGACAATAATCGGGATACTTACCGGTGATGACCGTAGTTTGAGGAGTTCATGTATTCACTATGTGTTAATGCTTTGTTCCGGTACTCTATTAAAAGGAGGCCTTAATATCCCTTAGTTTCCGTAAGGACCCCGCTGCCACGGGAGGGTAGGACAAAAGATGTCATGCAAGTTCTTTTCCATAAGCACGTATGACTATATTCGGAATACATGCCTACATTACATTGATGAACTGGAGCTAGTTTTGTGTCACCCTAGGTTATGACTGTTACATGATGAACCGCATCCGGCATAATTCTCCATCACCGATCCATTGCCTACGAGCTTTCCATATATTGTTCTTCGCTTATTTACTTTTCCATTGCTATTGCTATCATCACTACAAAATACCAAAAACCTACTTTACTTTACCTTTTGCTACCGTTACCACTACTATCATATTACTTTGCTACTAACTACTTTGCTGCAGATATTAAGTTTCCAGGTGTGGTTGAATTGACAACTCAGCTGCTAATACTTGAGAATATTCTTTGGCTCCCCTTGTGTTGAATCAATAAATTTGGGTTGAATACTCTACCCTCGAAAACTGTTGCGATCCCCTATACTTGTGGGTTATCAAGACTATTTCTGGCGCCGTTGCCGGGGAGCATAGCTCTATTCTTTGAGTCACTTGGGATTATATATCTGCTTATCATATGAAGAACTTGAGAGATCCAAAAACCAAGATCTATCCCTCAACTACGAGGGGAGGTAAGGAACTGCCATCTAGCTCTGCACTTGATTCACCTTCTGTTTTGAGTAAGCTTGCGACACCTACACCTGCTTCTGCTATTCGTTCTGATATGTCGCATGTTATTGATGATGCCACTTCTGCTATGCATGATACTTATGATGAAACTACCTCTATGCCTGATACTACTATGCCACTTAGTGATTTTCTTGATGAACAACTTGCTAGGGCTAGAGAAATTGAAAATATTGAATCTGATGATACTGATGAAAGTGATGATGAAGAATCACTTGTTATTCCTAAGGGTTATGTTTTTGATCAAGAAGCTTCTTTAGCTATTTTAGCTTGCAAAAATAGAAATGAACTCAAAAGGTTATTAGCTAAATGGAGTAAGCAATCTCTAAATGCTAGAATGAAACCTGACCCTGCTTTTGCTACTTCACCTATCTTTGTTACTGATAAGGATTATGAATTCTCTGTTGATCCTGATATAATTACTTTGGTTGAATCTGATCCTTTTCATGGTTATGAATCTGAAACTGTTGTGGCACATCTTACTAAATTGAATGATAGTACCCTGTTCACTAAAGATGAGAGAACTCGTTACTTTTACATCCTTAAAATATTTCCGTTCTCATTAAAGGGTGATGCTAAGATATGGTTTAATTCTCTTGATCCTGGTTGTGTGCGTAGTCCCCAGGATATGATTTATTACTTCTCTGCTAAATATTTCCCTGCTCATAAGAAACAAGCTGCTTTAAGGGATATATATAATTTTGTGCAAATTGAAGAAGAGAGTCTCCCACAAGCTTGGGGGAGGCTTCTCCAATTACTTAATGCTTTGCCTGATCATCCTCTTAAGAAAAATGAAATACTTGATATCTTTTATAATGGACTAACCGATGCCTCCAGAGATTACCTGGATAGTTGTGCTGGTTCTGTTTCAGGGAAAGAACACCGGATGAAGCTGAAATTCTATTGAATAATATGTTGACAAATGAAAATAATTGGACACCTCCGGAGCCAATTCCTGAGCCTATTCCTAAACCAACTCCGAAGAAGAGGGGTATTCTATTTCTCAGTCCTGAAGATATGCAAGAGGCAAAGAAATCTATGAAAGAAAAGGTATTAAAGCTGAAGATGTTAAGAATTTACCTCCTATTGAAGAAATACATGGTCTTAATTTACCGCCTGTTGAAGAAACATATAATCTTAATCCATTACCTATTGAAGAAACTCATGGTCTTGATAACCCGACACAGGTAGTAAAGGTAAATTCTCTCTATAGATATGATAAAGCTGAAATCCCATTTACTAAATTTGCTAGCCCATGCTTAGATGAGTTTGATAAATTTATGGCTAAGCAAGAAGACTTTAATGCTTATTTTGGTAGACAATTGAAATACAATTCAAATATGCTTGAACACTTGGGTGATTATATGGCTAATGTTAAAGGTGAACTTAAACTTATTAGTAAACATGCTTCTATGGTTACCACTCAAGTAGAACAAGTACTTAAAGCTCAAAATGATTTGCTCAATGAATTGAATAGTAAAGATAATGATAATGCTGTTAGAGTGGCTACTAGAACTGGTAGAATGACTCAGGAACCTTTGTATCCTGAAGGCCACCCTAAGAGAATTGAGCAAGATTCTCAGAGAAATAATATAGATGCACCTAGTTCTTCTAAAAAGAAGAAAAAGAAAAATGATAGGACTTTGCATGCTTCTAGTGATCCTATTGTTGAAACACCTGAGAATCCAAATGATATTTCTATTTCTGATGCTGAAACTCAATCTGGTAATGAACCTGAAACTAGTGATAATGTTAATGATAATGTTCATAATGATGCTCAACCTAGTAATGATAATGACATAGAAATTGAACCTGCTGTTGATCTTGATAACCCACAATCAAAGAATCAACGTTATGATAAGAAAGACTTTGTTGCTAGGAAACATGGTAAAGAAAGAGAGCCTTGGGTTCAGAAACCCATGCCCTTTCCTCCCAAACCATCCAAGAAAAAGGATGATGAGGATTTTGAGCGCTTTGCTGAAATGATTAGACCTATCTTTTTGCGTATGCGATTAACTGATATGCTTAAAACCAATCATTATGCTAAGTACATGAAAGATATTATAACAAATAAAAGAAAGATACCCGAAGCTGAAATTTCCACCATGCTTGCTAATTATACTTTTAAGGGTGGAATACCAAAGAAACTTGGAGATCCAGGAGTACCCACTATACCATGCTCCATTAAAATAAACTATGTTAAAACTGCTTTATGTGATCTTGGAGCCGGTGTTAGTGTTATGCCTCTCTCTTTATATCGTAGACTTGATTTGAATAAGTTGACACCTACTGAAATATCTTTGCAAATGGCTGATAAATCAACTGATATACCTGTCGGTATTTGTGAGGATGTGCCTGTTGTAGTTGCAAACGTTACTATTTTAACGGACTTTGTTATTCTTGATATTCCCGAGGACGATAGTATGTCTATTATTCTTGGAAGACCCTTTTTGAATACTGCAGGGGCTGTTATTGATTGCACTAAAGGCAATGTCACTTTTCATGTTAATGGTAATGAGCATACGGTACACTTTCCGAGGAAACAACCTCAAGTTCATAGTATCAACTCTATTGGAAAAATGCCATCGATTATATTTGGAGGTTTTGAATTTCCTCTTCCTACTGTCAAGAAGAAATATGATATTTTTATTATTGGGGATGTGCATATCCCCGTTGAGGTAACCATAGTGTTATTCGAAATTTCTCCGTTCCATGTTATTCGAATGAGTTCGTTAACAAGACTTGATCAACCTTGTTAGTGGATTCCTTTTGATGATCATGAGATGGATGAAACTAGAAGGCACAACCTTCTGTACCCCACTTTTACTTTCTGTTATTTATATTAAATAAAATAAAATAAATATTTTTCTGTCTGTTATCTGATTATCCGTGCAATATAAAAATACCTCGAAAATAAAAGTTCTCCAAATGCCCTGAAATTTAAATATGATTTTTTCTAGAATATTTGAGAATATTTGGCACTGAGAACACAGCAGGGGGGTCAACCACCTGCCCACGAGGGTGGAGGGCGCGCCCTACCCCCTGGGCGCGCCCCCTGCCTCGTGGGCCCACGGTGGCCCTCCTCCACTTATTCTGCACCCACACACTCCTTCCTTCCCCAAACACGAATCCAGCTCAAACCCGAGTCCAAGCTCATTTTGCTGCCATTTTCGATCTCCTTGCTCAAAGCACCTCTCACAAAACTGCTTGGGGAGATTGTTCCTTGGTATGTGACTCCTCCATTGGTCCAATTAGTTTTTGTTCTAGTGCTTTATTCATTGCAAATTTTTGCTGCTTAGGTGACCCTGTTCTTGAGCTTGCATGTCAAATTTATATGGTCAAAAGTAGTTTTGATGCATGATATAGGCCCTAGGCACTTGTAGGAGTAGTTGCTATCAATATTATTGAGTTTGGTTTACTTTTATTTTGAAGTTACTAAAAATTTCAGAATTTTTCAGAAAATGATGAGGAGACTTTTGAGGGGCTCATCGAGCCAAAGCTCGAAGGAAAAGGCACCGAAGCCTAAGTATAATCTGCCTCGCACCGCGGAGGTTCGGGCGTGTGAATGGCCTTCCGATGATTTCTTGAGAGCAGCCGGGATTTATGAAGATTTTCATGAATTGGCTAAGAATGCAGGCCTCACCGCTTTCCTCCACGACCAATGCGATCAGTATCTCTTACTCACAAATATCTTTGTGCAAAACTTTCATTTCCATTCTAGGAGCTCACCACCTACGGTGGAGTTTCATTTTATATGATGAGCATAAGGAGATGTCACTTTATGATTTTTGTCGGGTTTGTTTAGTCCCTTTTGAGGGCAAGACAGAAGAACCACATCGCGATGATGTGGAGGGGTTTATTGATACTATCACTGTAGGGGAAACAAGGAAGGTTTCCGATGCACGAATCACTAGCATACATTTTCCTGTTTTACGTTATTTTGCATTATTTGCTAGTCATTGCTTAATTGGTCGCGGAAACTGTGGAAACCTCAGTATCCCTGATATTATTATTTTGCTCCACGGTTTATATGGTGATAACTCTGTTAGTATGGGCGGCATTATTGCCAAACGGTTAAGTCTGAACCGTACAAAGGGCCCCATCTTTGGAGGCATCTATGCTTCACGCCTAGCTGCACATTTTAACATACCTATTAGGATTATGAGAAGGAAGAAAAGGTGCTGCCTCGTGTTTATCTAGATTATAAAAGTATGGTGGCACATGATTTTATTGTTAAGAATAGGGAAGGAGAGCTTAAATACCAATTGTTCTTTAATAAACATCATCCTGAGACTATTACCCTGCCTGCTCCTTCTTTGTTTGATTTATCTGTAGGCCAGTACCTTGTTCCGTTAAAGGCTATTCACGCCTATCGGAACCCTGCACCAGCCATGGAGCCAGAGCCGAAACCACAAGTTGATCCTCCACGACAGTCTAATTATCAGTGGGATCCGAAGATGATTGTCAGCCAGTGGCAATCGGAGTCTTCCTCTTCTTCATCTCCGTACGACCCCAACTACTATTATGGATATCTGCCAGGACAACCGCGGCCATAGACCAACTTAGGCCAAAAGCCTAAGCTTGGGGGAGTACGTATTTCTCACCGACATTACATTTATGTTCACACACTCATTGCTAGATGTCGGTGCTCATACTTTTTCATTGTATCATCCATGCTAGTTTATTTTCCTTTTTATGCTTTCTTCTTGTGTGTTTAATAAACCTTAAGAAAAACCAAAAAAATTAGTTGTAGCTTTTAATCAGTTTAATTTCCATGCTTGTAGTAGTAATTAAAAAGAAAACCCAAAAAGATTTCCTGTTCTTCTTTTGCTTGTTGGGAGCTTTCCCGTGTAAATAGTTTTATTTCTTTTCTTTGGGTCGATAGGAGAAGACCATAATTAAATTGTTGAAGTGGCTCTTATATGCATTATTGTTGATCTGACAAAAGAGCCCATATTGCCTTGTCTTCTCCTTTTATTGAATGCTTGCAGATTCCAGCTTAGTCCAATGCACGTGCACTATTATTATTATCACATCGTTCGGTCGTGCAAGTGAAAGGCAATTATGACGATATATGATGGACTGACTGAGATGAGAAAAGCTGGTATGAACTCGACCTCTTTTGTTTTTGTAAATATGATTAGTTCATCGTTCCTGATTCAGCCTATTATGAATAAACATGTTTGCAATGACAACTAGAGATCATAGTTTCTTGTGCCATGCTTGATTAGCTATGAGTTATAATGGTTTACCTTGCATGCCAACATGCTATTAAAATGGTTGTGATGTGGTATGATAGGGTGGTATCCTCCTCTGAATGATTTAAGTGACTTGACTTGGCACATGTTCACGCATGTAGTTGAAACAAAATCAACATAGCCTTCACGATATTTATCACTACAAAAAATACACTTCCGTGATGATACGTGTTTGTCACAGTAGGTCGCGTTTTTTGTCATGCATGTACATCCATGACGATTTTATGACAGAATCAATAAAGTCATATCTGTGCTCTCGTAGAAGTGTTCCATGACATTACCAAAATTATCATCACGGAAGTGTCCACTTCCATGATGATAAATCGCGTGTCACAGAAGTGCTTTCGTAAAGGGTGACCGACACGTGGCATCCATTGTAACGGAACGGCGTTAAGCTATCAGGTCAGATTTTGGATCCGATAACCCGTTAACAGCCCTGACCAATGGGAAATTTCCACGTGTAAAATTCTGATTGGCCGAATGTGTTGGGGAACGTTGCAGAAAACAAAAATTTCCTACGGTTTCACCAAGATCCATCTATGAGTTCATCTAGCAACGAGTGATCGGATTGCATCTACATACCTTTGTAGATCACGCGCGGAAGCGTTCAAAGAACGGGGATGAGGAAGTCGTACTCGACGTGATCCAAATCACCGGAGATCCTAGCGCCGAACGGACGGCACCTCCGCGTTCAACACACGTACGGTCAGCGGAACGTCTCCTCCTTCTTGATCCAGCAAGGGGGAGGAGAGGTTGAGGAAGATGCTCCAGCAGCAGCACGACGGCGTGGTGGTGATGGAGCTGCAGTACTCCGGCAGGGCTTCGCCAAGCACTATGGAGGAGGAGGTGTTTGGAGAGGGAGAGGGAGGCACCAAAGGCAGTAAGAAGTCCTCCATCTCCCCCACTATATATAGGGGGCCAAGGGGGGGCGCCGGCCCTAGGAGATCCAATCTCCTAGGGGCGGCCAAGGGGATCCCTCCTCCCCAAGGCACCTAGGAGGTGCCTTCCCCTCCTAGGACTCTTCCTTTAGGGTTTCCCCCACCCTAGGCGCATGGGCCCTAGGGGAAGTGGCGCCCCAGCCCACTTTGGGCTGGATCCCTTCCCACTTCAGCCCATGGGGCCCTCCGGGATAGGTGGCCCCACCCGGTGGACCCCCGGGACCCTTCCGGTGGTCCCGGTACAATACCGGTGACCCCGAAACTTGTCCCGATGGCCGAAATAGCACTTCCTATATATAATTCTTTACCTCCTGGACCATTCCGGAACTCCCTCTGACGTCCGGGATCTCATCCGGGACTCCGAACAACATTCGGTTACTGCATATACATATCCCTACAACCCTAGCGTCACCGAACCTTAAGTGTGTAGACCCTACGGGTTCGGGAGACATGTAGACATGACCGAGATCGCTCTCCGGTCAATAACCAACAGCGGGAATCTGGATACCCATGTTGGCTCCCACATGCTCCTCGATGATCTCATCGGATGAACCACGATGTCGAGGATTCAAGCAACCCCGTATACAATTCCCTTCGTCAATCGGTATGTTACTTGCCCGAGATTCGATCGTCGGTATCCCAATACCTCGTTCAATCTCGTTACCGGCAAGTCACTTTACTCGTACCGTAATGCATGATCCCGTGACCAGACACTTGGTCACTTTGAGCTCATTAATGATGATGCATTACCGAGTGGGCCCAGTGATACCTCTCCGTCATACGGAGTGACAAATCCCAGTCTTGATCCGTGTCAACCCAACAGACACTTTCGGAGATACCCGTAGTATACCTTTATAGTCACCCAGTTACGTTGTGACGTTTGGTACACCCAAAGCACTCCTACGGTATCCGGGAGTTACACGATCTCATGGTCTAAGGAGATACTTGACATTGGAAAACTCTAGCAAACGAACTATACGATCTTGTGCTATGTTTAGGATTGGGTCTTGTCCATCACATCATTCTCCTAATGATGTGATCTCGTTATCAATGACATCCAATGTCCATAGTCAGGAAACCCATGACTATCTGTTGATCAACGAGCTAGTCAACTAGAGGCTTACTAGGGACATGTTGGTGTCTATGTATTCACACATGTATTACGATTTCCGGATAACACAATTATAGCATGAATAAAGACAATTATCATGAACAAGGAAATATAATAATAACTTTTATTATTGCCTCTAGGGCATATTTCCAACAGTCTCCCACTTGCACTAGAGTCAATAATCTAGTTACATTGTGATGAATCGAACACCCATGGAAGTTCTGTGTTGATCATGTTTTGCTCTAGGGAGAGGTTTAGTCAACGGATCTGCTACATTCAGGTCCGTATGTACTTTACAAATATCTATGTCTCCATCTTGAACATTTTCACGAATGGAGTTGAAGCGACGCTTGATGTGCCTTGTCTTCTTGTGAAACCTGGGCTCCTTGGCAAGTGCAATAGCTCCAGTGTTGTCACAGAAGAGCTTGATCGGCCCCGACGCATTGGGTATGACTCCTAGGTCGGTGATGAAATCCTTCACCCAAATCGCTTCATGCGCTGCCTCCGAGGCTGCCACGTACTCCGCTTCACATGTAGATCCCGCCAAGACGCTCTGCTTGCAACTGCACCAGCTTACTGCCCCACCATTCAAAATATACACGTATTCGGTTTGTGACTTAGAGTCATCCAGATCTGTGTCGAAGCTAGCGTCGACGTAACCTTTTACGATGAGCTCTTCGTCACCTCCATAAACGAGAAACATTTCCTTAGTCCTTTTCAGGTACTTCAGGATATTCTTGACCGCTGTCCAGTGTTCCTTGCCGGGATTACTTTGGTACCTTCCTACCAAACTTACGGCAAGGTTTACATCAGGTCTGGTACACAGCATGGCATACATAATAGAACCTATGGCTGAGGCATAGGGGATGACACTCATCTCTTCTATTTCTTCTGCCGTGGTCGGACATTTGCTGAGCTCAATTTCACACCTTGCAACCACAGGCAAACCCCTCTTAGACCTGATCCATATTGAACCTTCTTCAATATCTTATCAAGGTATGTGCTTTGTGAAGACCTATGAGGTCTTGATCTATCTCTATAGATCTTGATGCTAATATATAAGCAGCTTCTTCCAAGGTCCTCATTGAAAAACTCTTATTCAAGTAGGCCTTATGTGCTTCCAAGAGCTTCTATATCATTTCCCATCAAAAGTATGTCATCTACATATAATATGAGAATGCTATAGAGCTCCCACTCACTTTCTTTGTAAACGGCAGGCTTCTCCATAAGTCTGGAAAACCCAAACGCTTTTGATCATCTCATCAAAGCGAATGTTCCAACTCCGAGATGCTTCACCAGCAGCCATAAATCGAGCGTTGGAGCTTGCACACCTTGTTAGCATTCTTAGGATCGACAAAAACCCTTCCGGCTGGCATGCATATACAATTCTTCCTTTAAGGAACCATTAAGGAATGCCGTTTTGACGTCCATTTGCCATATCTCATAATCATAGAATGCGGCAATTGCTAACATGATTCGGACGGACTTTAGCTTCGCTACCGGTGAGAAAGTCTCATCGTAGTCAACCCCTTGAACTTGTCGATAACCCTTAGCGACAAGCCGAGCTTTATAGATGGTCACATTACCATCCGCGTCTGTCTTCTTCTTAAAGATCCATTTATTTTCTATGGCTCGCCGCTCAACGGGCAAGTCAGTCAAAGTCCATACTTCGTTTTCATACATGGATCCTATCTCGGATTTCATGGCTTCTAGCCATTTGTCGGAATCCGGGCCCGCCATCGCTTCTTCATAGTTCGAAGGTTCACCGTTGTCTAACAACATGATTTCCAAGACAGGGTTGCCGTACCACTCTGGTGCGGAACGTGTCCTTGTGGACCTTCGAATTTCAGTAGGAGCTTGATCAGAAGTATCTTGATCATCATCATTAACTTCCTCTCTAGTCGGTGCAGGCACCTCAGGAACATTTTCTTGAGTTGCGCCATTTTCCGGTTCAAGAGGTAATACTTCATCAAGGTCTACTTTCCTCCCACTTACTTCTTTCGAGAGAAACTCCTTCTCTAGAAAGGATCCATTCTTGGCAACAAAGATCTTGCCTTCGGATCTGAGGTAGAAGGTATACCAATAGTTTCTTTAGGGTATCCTATGAAGACGCATTTTTCCGATTTGGGTTCGAGCTTTTCAGGTTGAAGTTTCTTGACATAAGCATCGCATCCCCAAACTTTAGAAACGACAGCTTAGGTTCTTCCCAAACCATAAATTCATACGGTGTCGTCTCAACGATTTCGACGGTAGCCCTATTTAAAGTGAATGCGGCAGATCTCTAGCATAGCCCCAAAAATGAGCGGTAAATTGGTAAGAAGACATCATAAGATCGCACCATATCTAATAGAGTGCGATTACGACTTCGGACACACCATTACGCTGTGAGGTGTTCCAGGCGGCGTGAGTGTGAACTATTCCACATTTTCTTAAGTGGTGTGGCCAAATTCGTGACTCAAGTATTCTCTCCAATGCTGATCGCAGGAACTTGATTTCTGTCACGTTGATTCTCATCCTCACTCTGAAATTCCCTGAACTTTTCAAAGGTTTCAGACTTGTGTTTCATTAAGTAGACATACCCATATCTACTCAAGTCATCAGTGAGGGTGAGAACATAACGATAGCCACCGCGAGCCTCAACACTCATTGGACCGCACACATCAGTATGTATGATTTCCAATAAGTTGGTTGCTCGCTCCATTGTTCCTGAGAACGGAGTCTTGGTCATTTTACCCATGAGGCATGGTTCGCACGTGTCAAATGATTCGTAATCAAGAGACTCTAAAAGTCCATCTGCATGGAGCTTCTTCATGCGTTTGACACCTATGTGACCAAGGCGGCAGTGCCACAAGTATGTGGGACTATCATTATCAACCTTACATCTTTTGGTACTCACACTATGAATATGTGTAGCATTACGCTCGAGATTCATTAAGAATAAACCATTCACCATCGGAGCATGACCATAAAACATATCTCTCATATAAATAGAACAACCATTATTCTCGGATTTAAATGAGTAGCCATCTCAAATTAAACGAGATCCTGATACAATGTTCATGCTCAAAGCTGGCACTAAATAACAATTATTGAGGTTTAAAACTAATCCCGTAGGTAAATGTAGAGGTAGCGTGCCGACGGCGATCACATCGACCTTGGAACCATTCCCGACGCGCATCGTCACCTCGTCCTTCGCCAGTCTCCGTTTATTCCGCAGCTCCTGCTTTGAGTTACAAATGTGAGCAACTGCACCGGTATCAAATACCCAGGAGCTACTACG
>NC_053024.1:98146650-98168522 GCF_003073215.2 Triticum urartu
CTAGAGTGACAGAAGCTTAAACCCTAGTTTATGCGTTGCTTCGTAAGGGGCTGATTTGGATCCATATGTTTCATGCTATGGTTAGGTTTACCTTAATACTCTTGTTGTAGTTGCGGATGCTTACAATAGAGGTTAATCATAAGTGGGAGGCTTGTTCAAGTAAGAACAGCACCCAAGCACCGGTCCACCCACATATCAAATTATCAAAGTACCGAACGCGAATCATATGAACGTGATGAAAACTAGCTTGATGATATTCCCATGTGTCCTCGGGAGCGCTTTTCCTTATATAAGAGTTTGTTTCGGCTTGTCCTTTGCTACAAAAAGGATTGGGCCACCTTGCTGCACTTTATTTACTTTTGTTACTTGCTGCTTGTTACAATTTATCTTACCACAAAACTATCGTGTTACCACTTATTTTAGTACTTGCAGAGAATACCTTGCTGAAAACCGCTTATCATTTCCTTCTGCTCCTCGTTGGGTTCGACACTCTTACTTATCGAAAGGACTACGATAGATCCCCTATACTTGTGGGTCATCAAGACTCTTTTCTGGCGCCGTTGCTGGGGAGTGAAGCGCCTTTGGTAGGTGGAATTTGGTAAGGAAAAATTTATATAGTGTGCTGAAATTTACTGTCACTTGTTACTATGGAAAGTAATTCTCTGAGGGGCTTGTTCGGGGTATCTTCACCCCGTCTAGTAGAGCAAAGAGTTGCTCCTCAACCTACTGAACCTATTGAAGATGAAACTCCTTTTGAATTTCCTTCGGGTATGATGGAAAAACTGTTAGCTAATCCTTTTACGGGAGATGGAACAAAGCATCATGATGAGCACTTAATATATGTGGATGAAGTTTGTGGATTATTTAAGCTTGCAGGTATACCCGATGATGTTGCTAAGAAGAAGGTCTTCCCTTCATATTTGAAGGGAGACGCATTGACATGGTATAGGCTATGTGATGATATGAGATCATGGAACTATAAAAGATTGAAATTGGAATTTCATCAAAAGTATTACCCTATGCATCTTGTTCATCGTGATCGCAATTATATATATAATTTCTGGCCTCGTGAAGGAGAAAGTATCGCTCAAGCTTGGGGAGGCTTAAATCAATGTTATATTCATGCCCCAATCATGAGCTCTCGAGAGAAATAATTATTCAAAGTTTTTATGCTCGGCTTTCTCATAATAATCAAACCATGCTCGATACTTCTTGTGATGGCTCTTTATGATGAAGATTATTGAATTTAGATGGGATTTATTGGATAGAATTAAACGCAACTCTGAAGATTGGGATCTCGACGAAGGTAAGGAGTCAGGTATGACACCTAAGTTTGATTGTGTTAAGTCTTTTATGGATACCGATATTTTCCGTAAGTTTAGCACTAAATATGGACTTGACTCTGAGATAGTAGCTTCTTTCTATGAATCTTTTGCTACTTATGTTGATCTCCCTAAGGAGAAGTGGTTTAAATATCATCCTTCCATAGAAGTAAAAGTAGCTGCACCTATTAAAGTTGAAGAAAATATTGTCACTTGTAATGATCCTATTGTTCCTACTTCTTATGTTGAGAAACCACCTTTCCCTGTTAGAATAAAGGATCATGCTAAAGCTTCAACTGTGGTTCGTAAAAGCAATATTAGAACTTATACACCTCCTGAACAAGTTAAAGTAGAACCTAATATTGCTATTGTTAAAGATCTATTGTCTGATAATATTGATGGGCATGTTATTCAGTTCAACGGTGAAACTGCTAGAATTGCTAAACCTTGTGCTAAAGATAAACATAGACCTGTGGTAGGCGTGCCTGTTATTTCTGTTAAAATAGGAGATCATTGTTATCATGGCTTATGTGATATGGGTGCTAGTGCTAGTGTTATACCTATTACCTTATTTGAAGAAATCAAGCATGAAATTGCACCTGCTGAGTTAGAGATATTGATGTTACAATTAAGCTTGCCAATAGAGATACTATTTCACCAATTGGGATTGTTAGAGATGTTGAAGTCCTGTGTGGGAAAACTAAATATCCTGCTGATTTTCTTGTTCTTGGCTCCCCACAAGATAGCTTTTGTCCCATTATATTTGGTAGACCCTTCTTGAACACTGTTAATGCTAAGATAGATTGCGAAAAGAATGTTGTTACTATTGGCTTCGATGATATGGTTCATGAGTTTAATTTCTCTAAATTTAGTAAACAACATCGTGAGGAAGAATTGCCTAGTAAGGATGAAATTATTGGTCTTGCTTCTATTGCCGTACCTCCTAGTGATCCTTTAGAACACTATTTGCTAGACCATGAAAATAATATGTTCATGAATGAAAGAAGGGAAATAGATGAAGTATTCTTTAAACAGGAACCTATTCTGAACACAATTTGCCTGTTGAAATTTTAGGGGATCCTCCTCCACCCAAGGGTGATCCCGTGTTTGAGCTTAAACCACTACCTGATAATCTTTAAATATGCGTATCTTGATGAAAAGAAGATATATCCTGTTATTATTAGTGCTAACCTTTCAGAGCATGAAGAAGAAAGATTATTGAAAACTCTGAAGAAGCACCGTGCTGCTATTGGATATACTCTTGATGATCTTAAGGGCATTAGTCCCACTCCATGTCAACATAAAATAAATTTGGAAGCAGATGCCAAACCAGTTCGTGATCCTCAAAGACGTTTGAATCCTAAAATGAAAGAAGTGGTAAGAAAAGAAATACTTAAGCTTCTGGAGGCCGGTATAATTTATCCCGTTGCTGATAGTCAATGGGTAAGTCCTGTCCATTGTGTCCCTAAGAAGGGAGGTATTACTGTTGTTCCTAACGATAAATATGAATTGATTCCACAAAGAATTATCACAGGTTATAGGATGGTAATTGATTTCCGCAAATTAAATAAGGCTACTAAGAAAGATCATTACCCCTTACCTTTTATTGATCAAATGCTAGAAAGATTATGCAAACATACACATTATTGCTTTCTAGATGGTTATTCTGGTTTCTCTCAAATACCTGTTTCGGCTAAAGATCAATCAAAGACTACTTTTACATGCCCTTTTGGTACTTTTGCTTATAGACGTATGCCTTTTGGTTTATGTAATGCACCTGCTACCTTTCAAAGATGCATGATGGCTATATTCTCTGACTTTTGTGAAAAGATTTGTGAGGTTTTCATGGACGACTTTTCCGTCTATGGTTCCTCTTTTGATGATTGCTTGAGCAATCTTGATCGAGTTTTGCAGAGATGTGAAGAAACTAATCTTGTCTTGAATTGGGAAAAGTGCCACTTTATGGTTAATGAAGGTATTGTCTTGGGGCAACAAAGTTTCTGAAAGAGGTATTGAAGTTGATAAAGCCAAGGTTGATGCTATTGAAAAGATGCCATGTCCCAAGGACATCAAAGGTATAAGAAGTTTCCTTGGTCACGCCGTATTTTATAGGAGGTTCATTAAGGACTTCTCAAAAATTTCTCGGCCTCTGACTAATTTATTGCAAAAAGATGTACCATTTGTCTTTGATGATGATTGTGTAGAAGCATTTGAAATACTTAAGAAAGCATTAGTCTCTGCACCTGTTGTTCAGCCACCTGATTGGAATTTACCCTTTGAAATTATGTGTGATGCTAGTGATTATGCTGTAGGTGCTGTTCTAGGGTAAAGAGTTGATAAGAAATTAAATGTTATCCATTATGCTAGTAAGACTCTAGACAATGCTCAAAGAAATTATGCTACTACTGAAAAAGAACTTTTAGCAGTTGTATTTGCTTGTGATAAGTTCAGACCTTATATTGTTGATTCTAAAGTAACTATTCACACTGATCATGGCTATTAAATATCTTATGGAAAAGAAGGATGCTAAACCTAGACTTATCAGATGGGTTCTCTTGCTGCAAGAATTTGATTTGCATATTGTTGATAGAAAGGGAGCTGAGAACCCCATTGGAGACAACTTGTCTAAATGTTCTTGATGACCCACTACCTATTAATGATAGCTTCCCTGATGAACAATTGAATGTTATAAGTACCTCTCATAGTACTCCATGGTATGCTGATTATGCTAATTACCAGTTGCTAAATTCATACCACCTAGTTTCACATACCAACAAAAGAAAAAGTTTTTCTATGATTTGAGACATTACTTTTGGGATGGCCCACATCTTTATAAAGAAGGAGTAGATGGTGTTATTAGACGTTGTGTACCTGAGCATGAACAGGAACAAATCCTATGCAAGTGCATGCCACTCCGAAGCTAATGGAGGACACCACGCTGGAGACAGAACTGCACATAAGGTATTGCAATCCGGTTTTTATTGGCCTACTCTATTCAAAGATGCCCGTAAGTTTGTCTTGTCTTGTGATGAATGTCAAAGAATTGGTAATATTAGTAGACGTCAAGAAATGCCTATGAATTATTCACTTGTTATTGAACCATTTGATGTTTGGGGCTTTGATTATATGGGACCTTTTCCTGCCTCTAATGGATATACACATATTTTAGTTGCTGTTGATTACGTTACTAAGTGGGTAGAAGCTATTCCAACCAGTAGTGCTGATCATAACACTTCTATTAAAATGCTTAAGGAAGTTATTTTTCCGAGGTTTGGAGTCCCTAGATATTTAATGACTGATGGTGGTTCACACTTTATTCATGGTGCTTTCCGTAAAATGCTTGCTAAATATGACGTCAATCATAGAATTGTATCTCCTTATCACCCACAGTCTAGTGGTCAAGTAGAATTGAGCAACAGAGAGCTCAAATTAATTTTGCAAAAGACTGTCAATAGGTCTAGAAAGAATTGGTCTAAGAAACTCGATGATGCATTATGGGCATATAGAACTGCATATAAAAATCCTATGGGTATGTCTCCGTATAAAATGGTATATGAAAAAGCATGTCACTTACCTCTCGAACTAGAAAATAAGGCATATTGGGCTATCAAAGAGCTCAACTATGATTTCAAACTTGCCAGTGAAAAGAGGTTATTTGATATTAGCTCACTTGATGAATGGAGAACCCAAGCTTATGAAAATGCCAAGTTGTTTAAAGAAAAAGTTAAAAGATGGCATGACAAAAGGATACAAAAGCACGAGTTTAACGTAGGTAAGTATGTATTGCTATACAACTCTCGTTTAAGATTTTTTGCAGGAAAACTTCTCTCTAAATGGGAAGGCCCCTACGTTATCGAGGAGGTCTATCGTTCCGGTGCCATAAAAATCAACAACTTCGAAGGCACAAATTCGAAGGTGGTAAACGGTCAAAGAATTAAACATTATATCTCAGGTAATCCCATAAATGTTGAAACCAATATTATTGAAACCGTAACCCCGGAGGAATACATAAGAGACACTTTCCAGACCGTTTCAGACTCTGAAAAGGAATAGGTATGTGGTACGGTAAGTAAACCGACTCCAAAACAATTTTTAAGGCAATATTTCTCCGTTTTGGAATATTTAGAAAAATAGAAAATTAAGTGGCAGTCCGGGAAGGACACGAGGGTGGTGGGCGCGCCCCCCTACCTCGTGAGCACCTTGTGTGCCTTCCGGACTCCGTTTTCTTGCACGATACATATTTTGGTCGGTAAAAATTCACTATATATTCTCCCGAAGGTTTTGACTCCCGTATCACGCAATTATCCTCTGTTTTCGTTTCGAGCTGTTGCTGCTGCAGATTAGAGCAAGATGTCTTCTCAAGAGTCAGTCGGGGAGAGCCGGGTATCTAATCCGGCACCGGAACCAAGGGTAAATAGCGATGCTGACCACTTTGGGCCAGCAACGGAGGAAGAGATGGAGGCTGACTTGATGAGGGTAGATGCCATGGAGGATCAAGAAGTCACCTCTCGCTTCCGAGCTGGATTCACGATGGGGGAACTACAGAGCTCAGCTATTCCAAACTCGGTTATCCCTTCCAATGTTAGATTTCTTTCTTATGAAAATATGAAGAGGAGTGTCACTTGTTCTCCCGCAGGCCGCAACTATGCAACACCCTTGGGTGCAAGGAGCTTTAGCCGTCACAGGAAAGCTTCGTAAGGAAATAATGGACCTCAAGAAGCAAGTCAATAAGCTCGAGGAGGAGAACCGCATCCTGAGGGGAATCATCGCCAAGAATATTACACCAATGACAAAGAAGGAGATATAATCACATGGGTATGGGCACTCCCCTTGGCAACTGCCAAGCTTGCGGGAGGTGCCCCGGTATCGTATCACCATCACAACTCCTATCTTTACCTTTTTTCTTTAGTTCGATCCTATTAGTAGTATTTTGATCTAGTAGAATAAAGTTGATGGCATGATCTAGTTTTGAGTTTTGCTTTGTGATCTCTCTATGTAATCGAGTCCGTGAGCTATATAATAAATATTAGTGTTGAGTCAAGGGCTTGATTTTCTTGCTATGATCTTGAGTGAATAAAAGAAAAGAAGAAAAAGAATAAAAAGAAACAAAAGTTCATATTGATCTTATTGAGAGTAATGACTTCACATAGAAAGAGTATGATGATTAAAAGTTGTTGGGAGTTGGCAGACATAGCTTTGGTCATCGTTGCAATTAATAGGAAGTAATAAGGAAAGAGAGGTTTCACATATAGATATATTATCATTGACATCTTTTATGATTGGAGGCACTCATTAAAATATGACATGCTAAAGAGTTGATGTTGGACAAGGAAGACAACGTAATGAGTTATGTTTTCTTATATCTGAGATAAAGTATGTTGTCATGGATCCTCTAACATGTTGAGCTTGCCTTTACCCCTCATGCTAGCCAAATTCTCAGCACCAAGTAGAGATACTACTTGTGCTTCCAAATACCCTTAAACCAGTTTGCCATGCGAGTCCACCATATCTACCTATGGATTGAGTAAGATCCTTCAAGTAAGTTGTCATCGGTGCAAAGCAATAAAAATTGCTCTAAATATGTATGATTGATTGGTGTGGGAGAAATAAGCTTTATACGATCTTGTGATGTGAAAGTTATAGAAGTGACGGACTGCATAATAAAGGTTCATATCACAAGGGGCAATATAAAGTGACGTTCTTTCGCATTGATATTTTGTGCATCCAACCATAAAAGCGCATGGCAACCTCTGCTTCCCTCTGCGAAGGGCCTATCTCTTATTATTATCCTCTACCTTATGCAAGAGTCACGGTGATCTTCACCTTTCCTTTTTCATTTTATCCTTTGGCAAGCCCAGCATGTTGGAAAGAACATGATATATATATATATATCTAATTGGATGTAGGGGATCATGAATTATTATTGTTGACATTACCCTTGAGGTAAAAGGTTGTGGGGCAAACCTATAAGCCCCTATCTTTCTCTGTGTCCGATTAAAACTCCGTAACCACAAGTATTGCGTGAGTGTTAGCAATTATGAAGGACTAGATGATAGTTGAGTATGTGGACTTGCTTTTTAGCTCTGACATAGACTCTTTCCGATGTTATGATAAATTGCAATTGCTTCAATGACTGAGGTTATAGTTTGTTGGTGCTCAATAAGGTTTCTGATTCATACTTTTGCATTGTGAAAAGATCATCACTTGAACATAAGTAATCATATGACAATATCTATATATGTTGCTATTATGAGAATAATCATGATGCCTTCATGTCTGTATTTTATTTTTATCGACGCCTCTACCTCTAAACATGGGGACATATTTATTGTTATCGGCTTTTCGCTTGAGGACAAGCGAGGTCTAAGCTTGGGGGAGTTGATACGCCCATTTTGCATCATGCTTTTATATCGATATTTATTGCATTATGGGCTGTTATTTCACATTATGTCACAATACCTATGGCTATTCTCTCTTATGTTACAAGGTTTACATAAGGAGGGAGAATGCCGACAGCTGGAATTCTGGGCTGGAAAAGGAGCAAATATTAGAGCCCTATTCTGCGCAACTCCAAAAGTCCTGAAACTCCACGGAATATCTTAAAATAAATAAAGAAAAATCCTCGCCAAAGATGAAGGCCAGTGGGCCCACACCCTGCTCACGAGGGTGGGGGGCGCGCCCCCCTCCCTAGGGCGCGCCCCCTACCTCGTGGGCCCCCTGGTGGCTCTCTGACGCCCATCTTCTCCTATATGAAGTATTTCGTCAAGAAAAAACCAGAAGCAACCTTTCGGGACGAACCTCCGCCGCCACGAGGCGGAACCTTGGCGGAACCAATCTAGGGCTCCGGCAGAGCTGTTTTGCCGGGGATACTTCCCTCTGGGAGGGGGAAATCATCGCCATCGTCATCACCAACGTTCCTCTCATCGGGAGAGGTCAATCTCCATCAACATCTTCACCAGCACCATCTCATCTCCAAACCCTAGTTCATCTCTTGTATCCAATTCTTGTCTCAAAGTCCGGGATTGGTGCTAGTAGGTTGCTAGTAGTGTTGATTACTCCTTGTAGTTGATGCTAGTTGGTTTATTTGGTGGAAGATCATATGTTCAGATCCTATATGCGTATTATTACCCCTCTGATTATGAACATGAATATGCTTTGTGAGTAGTTACATTTGTTCCTAAGGACAAGGGAGAAGTCTTGCTATTAGTAGTCATGTGAATTTGGTATTCGTTCGATATTTTGATGAGATGTATGTTGTCTATCCTCTAGTGGTGTTATGTGAACGTCGACTACATAACACTTCACCATTATTTGGGCCTGGGGAAGGCATTGGGAAGTAATAAGTAGATGATGGGTTGTTAGAGTGACAGAAGCTTAAACCCTAGTTTATGTGTTGCTTCGTAAGGGGCTGATTTGGATCCACATGTTTCATGTTGTGGTTAGATTTATCTTAATTCTTCTTTCGTAGTTGCGTATGCTTACAAGAGGGGTTAATCATACGTGGGAGGCTTCACCAAGTAAGGACAGCACCCAAGCACCAGTCCACCCACATATCAAATTATCAAAGTAATGAACACGAATCATATGAGCATGATGAAAACTAACTTGATGGTAATTCCCATGTGTCCTTGGGAGAGATTTGCTTTATATAAGAGTTTGTCCAGGCTTGTCCTTTGCTACAAAAAGTATTGGGCCACCTTGCTGCACCTTAGTTACACTTTTTACTTGTTACCCGTTGCGAATTATCTTATCACACATGTTGGGGAACGTAGTAATTTCAAAAAATTTCCTACGCACACGCAAGATCATGGTGCTGCATAGCAAGGAGAGGGGAGAGTGTAGTCTACGTACCCTCGTAGACCGACAGCGGAAGCGTTATGACAACGCGGTTGATGTAGTCATACGTCTTCATGGCCCGACCGATCAAGCACCGAAACTACGGCACCTCCAAGTTCTAGCACACGTTCAGCTCGATGACGATCCCCGGACTCCGATCCAACAAAGTGTCGGGGAAGAGTTCCGTCAGCACGACGGCGTGGTGATAATCTTGATGTTCTACCGTCGCAGGGCTTCGCATAAGCACCGCTACAATATTATCGAGGAATTATGGTGGAGGGGGGCACCGCACGCGGCTAAGAGAACGATCACGAAGATCAACTCGTGTGTCTATGGGGTGCCCCATGCCCCCGTATATAAAGGAGTGGAGGAGGGGAGGGCCGGTCCTCTCTATGGCACGCCCTAGGGGAGTCCTACTCCCACCGGGAGTAGGATTCCCCTTTTCCTACTCCAACTAGGAGTCCTTCCATGTAGTAGGAGTAGGAGACAAGGAAGGAGAGGGAGGAAAAGGAGGAAAGGGGGGGCGACCCCCTAGTCCAATTCGGTTTGGGCTAGGGGACCGCGCGCACTGCCTCCTCTCTTCCACCACTTGGCCCATGAGGCCCATTACTTCTTCCTCGTATTCCCGTAACTCCTCGGTACCCCCGAAAATACCCGAATCACTCGAAACCTTTCCGATGTCCGAATATAGTCGTCCAATATATCGATCTTTACGTCTCGACCATTTTGAGACTCCTCGTCATGTTCCCGATCTCATCCAGGACTCCGAACTCCTTCGGTACATCAAAACTCATAAACTCATAATATAACTTTCATCGAAACCTTAAGCGTGCGGACCCTACGGGTTCGAGAACAATGTAGACATGAACGAGGCACGTCTCCGGTCAATAACCAATAGCGGAACCTGCATGCTCATATTGGCTCCTACATATTCTACGAAGATCTTTATCGGTCAGACCGCATAACAACATACGTTGTTCCCTTTGTCATCGGTATGTTACTTGCCCGAGATTCGATCGTCGGTATCTCAATACCTAGTTCAATCTCATTACCGGCAAGTCTCTTTACTCGTTCCGTAATACATCATCTTGCAACTAACTCATTAGTTGCAATGCTTGCAAGGCTTATGTGATGTGCACTACCGAGAGGGCCCAGAGATACCTCTCCGACAATCGGAGTGACAAATCCTAATCTCGAAATACGCCAACCCAACATGTACCTTTGGAGACACCTGTAGAACTCCTTTATAATCACCCAGTTATGTTGTGACGTTTGGTAGCACACAAAGTGTTCCTCCGGTAAACGGGAGTTGCATAATCTCATAGTCATAGGAACATGTATAAGTCATGAAGAAAGCAATAACAACATACTAAACGATCGAGTGCTAAGCTAACAGAATGGGTCAAGTCAATCACATCATTCTCCTAATAATGTGATCCCGTTAATCAAATAACAACTCATGTCTATGGTTAGGAAACATAACCATCTTTGATTCAACGAGCTAGTCAAGTGGAGGCATACTTGTGACACTCTGTTTGTCTATGTATTCACACATGTATTATGTTTCCGGTTAATACAATTCTAGCATGAATAATAAACATTTATCATGATATAAGGAAATAAATAATAACTTTATTATTGCCTCTAGGGCATATTTCCTTCAGTCTCCCACTTGCACTAGAGTCAATAATCTAGTTCACATTGCCATGTGATTTAACACCAATAGTTCACATCATTATGTGACCAACACTCAAAGGGTTTACTAGAGTCAATAATCTAGTTCACATCGCTATGTGATTAACACCCAAAGAGTACTAAGGTGTGATCATGTTTTGCTTGTGAGAGAAGTTTAGTCAACGGGTCTACCATATTCAGATCTGTATGTATTTTGCAAATTTCTATGTCAACAATGCTCTGCATGGAGCTACTGTAGCTAATTGCTCCCACTTTCAATATGTATCCAGATTGAGACTTAGAGTCATCTAGATCATTGTCAAAACTTGCATCAACGTAACCCTTTACGACGAACCTTTTTGTCACCTCCATAATCGAGAAACATATCCTTATTCCACTAAGGATAATTTTGACCGCTGTCCAGTGATCTACTCCTAGATCACTATTGTACTCCCTTGCCAAAATCAGTGTAGGGTATACAATAGATCTGGTACACAGCATGTCATACTTTATAGAACCTATGGCTGAGGCATACGGAATGACATTCATTCTCTTTCTATCTTATGCCGTGGTCGGGCTTTGAGTCTTGCTCAACTTCACACCTTGTAACACAGGCAAGAATCCTTTCTTTGCTTGATCCATTTTGAACTTCTTGAAAACTTTGTCAAGGTATGTGCTTTGTGAATGTCCAATTAAACTTCTTGATCTATCTCTATTGATTTTGATGCCTAATATATAAGAAGCTTCACCGAGGTCTTTCATTGAAAAACTCTTATTCAAGTATCCTTTTATGCTATCCAGAAAAAATTCTATATTATTTCCATTCAGTAATATGTCATCCACATATAATATCAGAAATGCTACAGAGCTCCCACTCACTTTCTTGTAAATACAGGCTTCTCCAAAAGTTCTGTACAAACCAAATGCTTTGATCACACTATCAAAGCGTTTATTCCAACTCCGAGAGGCTTGCACCCATCCATAAATGGATCGCTGGAGCTTGCACACTTTGTTAGCTCCTTTTGGATCCACAAAACCTTCCGGCTGCATAATATACAACTCTTCTTCTAGAAATCCATTCAGGAATGCAGTTTTGACATCCATCTGCCAAATTTCATAATCATAAAATGCGGCAATTGCTAACATGATTCGGACAGACTTAAGCATCGCTACGGGTGAGAAGGTCTCATCGTACTCAATCCCTTGAACTTGTCGAAAACCTTTTGCGACAAGTCGAGCTTTGTAGACAGTAACATTACCGTCAGCGTCACTCTTCTTCTTGAAGATCCATTTATTCTCAATTGCTTGTCGATCATTGGGCAAGTCAACCAAAGTCCACACTTTGTTCTCATACATGGATCCCATCTCAGATTTCATGGCTTCAAGCCATTTTGCGAATCTGGGCTCACCATCGCTTCTTCATAGTTCGTAGGTTCATCATGATCTAGTAGCATGACTTCCAGAACAGGGATTACCGTACCACTCTTGGTGCGGATCTTTACTCTGGTTGATCTACGAGGTTCTGTAGTATCTTGTTCTGAAGTTTCATGATCATCATCATTAGCTTCCTCGATAATTGGTGTAGGTGTCACAGAAACTGATGTACTACTTTCCAATAAGGGATCAGGTACAGTTACCTCATCAAGTTCTACTTTTCTCCCACTCACTTCTTTCGAGAGAAACTCCTTCTCTAGAAAGGATCCATTCTTAGCAACGAATGTCTTGCCTTCGGATCTATGACAAAAGGTGTACCCAACTGTCTTCTTTGGGTATCCTATGAAGACACATTTCTCCGATTTGGGTTTGAGCTTATCAAGATGAAACTTTTTCTTATAAGCATTGCAACCCAAACCTTAAGAAACAACAACTTTGGTTTCTTGCCAAACCACAGTTCATACATTGTCATCTCAACGGATTTAGATGGTGCCCTTTTTTCGTGAATGCAGCTGTCTCTAATGCATAACCCCAAGACTATAGTGGTAAATCGGTAAGAAACATCATAGATTGCACTATATCCAATAAAGTACAGTTATGACGTTCGAACACACCATTATGATGTGGTGTTCTAGGTGGCATGAATTTGTGAAACTATTCCACATAGTTTTAATTGAAGACCAAACTCGTAACTTAAATATTTGTCTCCGTGATCAGATCGTAGAAACCTTATTTTTCTTGTTACGATGATTTTCCACTTCACTCTGAAATTCTTTGAACTTTTCAAATGTTTCAGACTTATGTTTCATCAAGCAGATATACCCATATCTGCTCAAATCATATGTGAAGGTCAGAAAATAACGATACCCACAGCGAGCTTCAACACTCATCGGATCGCATACATCAGTATGTATTATTTCCAATAAGTCAGTTGCTCGCTCCATTGTTCCGGAGAACGGTGTCTTTAGTCATCTTGCCCATAAGGCATGGTTCGTAAGAACCAAGTGATTCATAATCAAGTGATTCCAAAATCCCATCAGCATGGAGTTTCTTCATGCGCTTTACACCAATATGACCTAAACGGCAGTGCCACAAATAAGTTGCACTATCATTATTAACTTTGCATCTTTTGGTTTCAATATTATGAATATGTGTATCACTATGATCGAGATCCAATGAACTATTTTCATTGGGTGTGTAACCATGTAAGGTTTTATTCATGTAAACAGAACAACAATTTATTCTCTTACTTAAATGAATAACTGTATTACAATAAACATGATAAAATCATATTCATGCTCAACGCAAACACCAAATAACACTTATTTAGGTTCAACACTAATCCCGAAAGTATAGGGAGTGTGCAATGATGATCATATCAATATTGGAACCACTTCCAACACACATCGTCACGTCACCCTTAACTAGTCTCTGTTTATTCTGCAACTCCCATTTCGAGTTACTAATCTTAGCAACTGAACTAGTATCAAATACTGAGGGGTTGCTATAAACACTAGTAAAGTACACATCAATAACATGTATATCAAATATACTTATGTTCACTTTGCCATCCTTCTTATCCGCCAATCACTTGGGGTAGTTCCGCTTCCAGTGACCAGTCCCTTTGCAGTAGAAGCACTTAGTCTCAGGCTTAGGACCAGACTTGGGCTTCTTCACTTGAGCAACAACTTGCTTGCTGTTCTTCTTGAAGTTCCCCCTTTTTTTCTTTGCCATTTTCTTGAAACTAGTGGTCTTGTCTACCATCAACACTTGATGTTTTTCTTGATTTCTACCTTTGTCAATTTCAACATTACGAAGAGCTTGGGAATCGTTTCCGTTATCCCTTGCATATCATAGTTCATCACGAAGTTCTACTAACTTGGTGATGGTGATTAGAGAATTCTGTCAATCACTATTTTATCTGGAAGATTAACTCCCACTTGATTCAAGCGATTGTAGTACCCAGACAATCTAAGCACATGCTCACTATTTGAGCGATTCTCCTCTCCATCTTTTAGCTATAGAACTTGTTGGAGACTTCATATCTCTCAACTCGGGTATTTGCTTGAAATATTAACTTCAACTCCTGGAACATCTCATATGGTCCATGACGTTCAAAACATCTTTGAAGTCCCGATTCTAAGCCGTTAAGCATGGTGCACTAAACTATCAAGTAGTCATCATATTGAGCTAGCCAAACATTCATAACGTCTGCATCTGCTCCTGCAATAGGTTTGTCACCTAGCGGTGCATCAAGCACATAATTCTTCTGTGCAGCAATGAGGATAAACCTCAGATCACGGATCCAATCCGCATCATTGGTACAAACATCTTTCAACTTAGTTTTCTCTAGGAACATATCAAAAATAAAACAAGGGAGCTAAACGCGAGCTATTGATCTACAACATAGAAATACTACCAGGACTAAGTTCATGATAAATTGAAGTTCAATTAATCATATTACTTAAGAACTCCCACTTAGATAGACATCCCTCTAATCCTCTAAGTGATCACGTGATCCAAATCAACTAAACCATGTCCGATAATCACGTGAGATGGAGTACTTTCAATGGTGAACATCACTATGTTGATCATATCTACTATATGATTCACGCTCGACCTTTCGGTCTCTGTGTTCCGAGGCCATATCTGTTATATGCTAGGCTCGTCAAGTTTATCCCGAGTATTCCGCGTGTGCAACTGTTTTGCACCCGTTGTATATGAACATAGAGCCTATCACACCCGATCATCACGTGGTGTCTCAGCACGAAGAACTTTCGCAACGGTGCATACTCAGGGAGAACACTTATACTTTGATAATTTAGTGAGGGATCATCTTATAATGCTACCGTCAATCAAAGCAAGTCACATGCAATCAATATAAGTGATATGATATGGCTATCATCATCTTGTACTTGTGATCTCCATCTCCGAAGTACCGTCATGATCACCATCGTCACTGGCGCGTCACCTTGATCTCCATCATAGCATCGTTGTCGTCTCGCCAATCTTATGCTTCCATGACTATCGCTACCGCTTAGTGATAAAGTAAAGCATTACAGCACGATTGCATTGCATACAATAAAGCGACAACCATATGTCTCCTGCCAGTTGCCGATAACTCGGTTACAAAACATGATCATCTCATACAATAAAATTTAGCATCATGTCTTGACCATATCACATCACAACATGCCCTGCAAAAACAAGTTAGATGTCCTCTACTTTGTTGTTGCAAGTTTTATGTGGCTGCTACGGGCTTAGCAAGAACCGTTCTTACCTATGCATCAAAACCACAACGATAGTTTGTCAAGTTGGTGTTGTTTTAACCTTCGCAAGGACCGGGCGTAGCCACACTTGGTTCAACTAAAGTTGGAGAAACTGACACCCGCCAGCCACCTGTCAAATTACGTCGTAGAACCAGTCTTGCGTATGTGTACGCTAATGTTGGTCCTTGCCGTTTCCTGGGAGAATTTGCTTAATCAGAGTTTGTCATGCTTGTCCTTTGTATGACTTGTATTGGCCACTGCTCACTTTTGTTCTACTTTTTACTTGTTACGCGTTGCGCCTTCTCTTATACCATGTTGGGGAACGTAGTAATTTCAAAAAAATTCCTACGCACACGCAAGATCATGGTGATGCATAGCAACGAGAGGGGAGAGTGTAGTCTACGTACCCTCGTAGACTGATAGCGGAAGCGTTATGACAACGCGGTTGATGTAGTCGTACGTCTTCACGGCCTGACCGATCAAGCACCGAAACTAAGGAACCTCCGAGTTCTAGCACACGTTCAGCTCAATGACGATCCCCGGACTCCGATCCAGCAAAGTGTCGGGGAAGAGTTCGGTCAGCACGACGGCGTGGTGATGATCTTGATGTTCTACCGTCGCAGGGCTTCGCCTAAGCACCGCTACAATATTATCGAGGATTATGGTGGATGGGGGCACCGCACACGGCTAAGAGAACGATCATGAAGATCAACTTGTGTGTCTATGGGGTGCCCCCTGCCCCCGTATATAAAGGAGTGGAGGAGGGGTGGGCCGGTCCTCTCTATGGCGCGCCCTAGGGGAGTCCTACTCCCACCGGGAGTAGGGTTCCCCTTTTCCTAGTCCAACTAGGAGTCCTTCCATGTAGTAGGAGTAGGAGACAAGGAAGGAGAGGGAGGAAAAGGAGGAAAGGGGGGGCGGCCCCCTAGTCCAATTCGGTTTGGGCTAGGGGGCTGCGCGCCCTGCCTCCTCTCTTCCACCACTTGGCCCATGAGGCCCATTACTTCTTCCTCGTATTCCCGTAACTCCCCGGTACCCCCGAAAATACCCGAACCACTCGGAACCTTTCCGATGTCCGAATATAGTCGTCCAAAATATCGATCTTTACGTCTCGACCATTTCGAGACTCCTCGTCATGTCCCCGATCTCATCCAGGACTTTGAACTCCTTCGGTACATCAAAACTCATAAACTCATAATATAACTTTCATCGAAACCTTAAGCGTGCGGACCCTACGGGTTCGAGAATAATGTAGACATGACCGAGGCACGTCTCCGGTCAATAACCAATAGAGGAACCTGGATGCTCATATTGGCTCCTAATTCTACGAAGATCTTTATCGGTCAGACCGCATAACAACATATGTTGTTCCCTTTGTCATCGGTATGTTACTTGCCCGAGATTCGATCGTCGGTATCTCAATACCTAGTTCAATCTCGTTACCGGCAAGTCTCTTTACTCGTTCCGTAATACATCATCTTGCAACTAACTCATTAGTTGCATTGCTTTCAAGGCTTATTATGATGTGTATTACCGAGAGGGCCTAGAGATACCTCTCCGATACTCGGAGTGACAAATCCTAATCTCGATCTATGCCAACCCAACATGTACCTTTGGAGACACCTGTAGAGCTCCTTTATAATCACCCAGTTATGTTGTGACGTTTGGTAGCACACAAAGTGTTCCTCCGGTAAACGGGAGGTGCATAATCTCATAGTCATAGGAACATGTATAAGTCATGAAGAAAGCAATAGCAACATACTAAACGATCGAGTGCTAAGCTAACAGAATGGGTCAAGTCAATCACATCATTCTCCTAATAATGTGATCCCGTTAATCAAATAACAACTCTTTGTCTATGGTTAGGAAACATAACCATCTTTGATTAACGAGCTAGTCAAGTGGAGGCATACTTGTGACACTCTGTTTGTCTATGTATTCACACATGTATTATGTTTCCGGTTAATACAATTCTAGCATGAATAATAAACATTTATCATGATATAAGGAAATAAATAATAACTTTATTATTTCCTCTAGGGCATATTTCCTTCAGTCTCCCACTTGCACTAGAGTCAATAATCTAGTTCACATTGCCATGTGATTTAACACCAATAGTTCACATCATTATGTGATCAACACTCAAAGGGTTTACTAGAGTCAGTAATCTAGTTCACATCGCTATGTGATTAACACCCAAAGAGTACTAAGGTGTGATCATGTTTTGCTTGTGAGATAATTTTAGTTAACGGGTCTGTCATATTCAGATCTGTATGTATTTTGCGAATTCTATGTCTACAATGCTTTGCATGGAGCTACTGTAGCTAATTGCTCCCACTTTCAATATGTATCTAGATTGAGACTTAGAGTTATCTAGATCTTTGTCAAAACTTGCATCGACGTAACTTTTTACGATGAACCTTTTTGTCACCTCCATAATTGAGAAATATTTCCTTATTCCACTAAGGATAATTTTGACCGTTGTCCAGTGATCTACCCTAGATCACTATTGTACTCCTTGCTTAACTCAGTGTAGGGTATACAATAGATCTGGTACACAGCATGTCATACTTTATAGAACCTATGGCTGAGGCATAGGGAATGACTTTCATTCTCTTTCTATCTTCTGCCGTGGTCGGGCTTTGAGTCTTGCTCAATTTCATACCTTGTAACACAGGTAAGAATCCTTTCTTTGCTGTTCCATTTTGAACTTCTTGAAAACTTGTCAAGGTATGTGCTTTTTGAATGTCTTATTAAGCTTCTTGATCTATCTCTATAGATCTTTATGCTCAATATGTAAGCAGCTTCACCGAGGTCTTTCTTTGAAAAACTCTTTTCAAGTATCCTTTATGCTTTGCAGAAATTCTATATTATTTCCGATTAGCAATATGTCATTCACATATACTATCAGAAATGTTGTAGTGCTCCAGTCACTTTCTTGTAAATA
Organism: Triticum urartu; assembly: GCF_003073215.2. Taxonomy (NCBI): domain Eukaryota; kingdom Viridiplantae; phylum Streptophyta; class Magnoliopsida; order Poales; family Poaceae; genus Triticum; species Triticum urartu. Next base: position 98,165,130 of record NC_053024.1, read on the forward strand.
TAGGCTTCTCCGCAAGTCTTTATAAATCTATATGCTTTGATCATACTATCAAAGCATTTATTCCAACTTCGAGATGCTTGCACCAGTCCATAGATGGATCGCTGGAGCTTGCTTATTTTGTTAGCTCCTTTTGGATTGACAAAACCTTCTGGTTGCATCATATACAACTCTTCTTTAGAAATCCATTCAGGATTGCAGTTTTGTTTTCCATTTGCCAGATTTCATAAAATGCGGCAATTGCTAACATGATTTGGACAGACTTAAGCATCGATGAGAAGGTCTCATCGTAGTCAATCCCTTGAACTTGTCGAAAACCTTTTGCGACAAGTCTAGCTTTGTAGATAGTAACATTACTGTCAGTGTCCGTCTTCTTCTTGAAGATCCATTTATTCTCAATTGCTTGTCGATCATTGGGCAAGTCAACCAAAGTCCATACTTTGTTCTCATACATGGATCCCATCTCAGATTTCATGGCTTCAAGCCATTTTGCGAATCTGGGCTCACCATCGCTTCTTCATAGTTCGTAGGTTCGTCATGGTCTAGTAGCATGACTTCCAGAACAGGATTACCGTACCACTCTGGTGTGGATCTTACTCTGGTTTATCTACGAGGTTCTGTAGTAACTTGTTCTGAAGTTTCATGATCATCATCATTAGCTTCCTCACTAATTGGTGTAGTTGTCACAGAACCGGTTTCTGTGATGTACTACTTTCCAATAATGGAGCTGGTACAGTTACCTTATCAAGTTCTACTTTCCTCCCACTCACTTCTTTCGAGAGAAACTCCTTCTCTGGAAAGGATCCATTCTTAGCAACGAATGTCTTGCCTTCGGATCTGTGATAGAAGGTGTACCCAATTGTCTTCTTTGGGTATCCTATGAAGACATATTTCTCCGATTTGGGTTTGAGCTTATCAGGATGAAACTTTTTCTTATAAGCATTGCAACCCAAACTTTAAGAAACGACAACTTTGGTTTCTTGCCAAACCACAGTTCATATTTTGTCGTCTCAACGGATTTAGATGGTTCCCTTTTTTCGTGAATGCAGCTGTCTTTAATGCATAACCCCAAGATTATAGTGGTAGATCGGTAAGAGACATCATAGGTTGCACTATATCTAATAAAGTACGGTTATGACGTTCGGACACACCATTATGCTGTGGTGTTCTAGGTGGCGTGAGTTGTGAAACTATTTCACATTGTTTTAATTGAAGACCAAACTCGTAACTTAAATATTTTTCTCCGTGATCAGATCGTAGAAACTTTATTTTCTTGTTACGATGATTTTCCACTTCACTCTGAAATTCTTTGAACTTTTCAAATGTTTCAGACTTATGTTTCATCAAGTAGATATACTCATATCTGCTCAAATCATCTGTGAAGGTCAGAAAATAATGATACCTGTCGCGAGCTCAATATTCATCGGATCGCATACATCAGTATGTATTATTTCCAATAAGTTTGTTGCTCGCTCCATTGTTCCGGAGAACGGTGTCTTAGTCATCTTGCCCATGAGGCATGGTTCGCAAGCATCAACTGATTCATAATCAAGTGATTCCAAAATCCCATCAGCATGGAGTTTCTTCATGCGCTTTACACCAATATGACCTAAACGGCTGTGCCACAAATAAGTTGCACTATCATTATTAACTTTGCATCTTTTGGTTTCAATATTATGATTATGTGTATCACTATGATCGAGATCCAATGAACTATTTTCATTGGGTGTGTAACCATGTAAGGTTTTATTCATGTAAACAGAACAACAATTTATTCTCTTACTTAAATGAATAACTGTATTACAATAAACATGATCAAATCATATTCATGCTCAACGCAAACACCAAATAACACTTATTTAGGTTCAACACTAATCCCGAAAGTATAGGGAGTGTGCGATGATGATCATATCAATCTTGGAACCACTTCCAACACACATCGTCACTTCACCCTTAACTAGTCTCTGTTTATTCTGCAACTCCTGTTTCGAGTTACTAATCTTAGCAACTGAACTAGTATCAAATACTGAGGGGTTGCTATAAACACTAGTAAAGTACACATCAATAACATGTATATCAAATATACTTATGTTCACTTTGCCATCCTTCTTATCCGCCAATCACTTGGGGTAGTTCCGCTTCCAGTGACCAGTCCCTTTGCAGTAGAAGCACTTAGTCTCAGGCTTAGGACCAGACTTGGGCTTCTTCACTTGAGCAACAACTTGCTTGCTGTTCTTCTTGAAGTTCCCCCTTTTTTTCTTTGCCATTTTCTTGAAACTAGTGGTCTTGTCTACCATCAACACTTGATGTTTTTCTTGATTTCTACCTTTGTCAATTTCAACATTACGAAGAGCTTGGGAATCGTTTCCGTTATCCCTTGCATATCATAGTTCATCACGAAGTTCTACTAACTTGGTGATGGTGATTAGAGAATTCTGTCAATCACTATTTTATCTGGAAGATTAACTCCCACTTGATTCAAGCGATTGTAGTACCCAGACAATCTAAGCACATGCTCACTAGTTGAGCGATTCTCCTCCATCTTTTAGCTATAGAACTTGTTGGAGACTTCATATCTCTCAACTCGGGTATTTGCTTGAAATATTAACTTCAACTCCTGGAACATCTCATATGGTCCATGACGTTCAAAACATCTTTGAAGTCCCGATTCTAAGCCGTTAAGCATGGTGCACTAAACTATCAAGTAGTCATCATATTGAGCTAGCCAAACATTCATAACGTCTGCATCTGCTCCTGCAATAGGTTTGTCACCTAGCGGTGCATCAAGCACATAATTCTTCTGTGCAGCAATGAGGATAAACCTCAGATCACGGATCCAATCCGCATCATTGGTACAAACATCTTTCAACTTAGTTTTCTCTAGGAACATATCAAAAATAAAACAAGGGAGCTAAACGCGAGCTATTGATCTACAACATAGAAATACTACCAGGACTAAGTTCATGATAAATTGAAGTTCAATTAATCATATTACTTAAGAACTCCCACTTAGATAGACATCCCTCTAATCCTCTAAGTGATCACGTGATCCAAATCAACTAAACCATGTCCGATAATCACGTGAGATGGAGTACTTTCAATGGTGAACATCACTATGTTGATCATATCTACTATATGATTCACGCTCGACCTTTCGGTCTCTGTGTTCCGAGGCCATATCTGTTATATGCTAGGCTCGTCAAGTTTATCCCGAGTATTCCGCGTGTGCAACTGTTTTGCACCCGTTGTATATGAACATAGAGCCTATCACACCCGATCATCACGTGGTGTCTCAGCACGAAGAACTTTCGCAACGGTGCATACTCAGGGAGAACACTTATACTTTGATAATTTAGTGAGGGATCATCTTATAATGCTACCGTCAATCAAAGCAAG
>NC_053024.1:98169522-98225959 GCF_003073215.2 Triticum urartu
AGTTTTCATTTTAGTGACATAAGATCTACATTGAGTCCACATGTACTATGCCATACTATAAAAAAGGGGGTCGAGGTTACTTTGTTTCTTCGTGTGCTTAAAAGTAAACCGCAAAGTCCTCAAAGTGTATTACTTTTTTGCTTATCTCCCTGCTCTTCCACTATCCGGACGCCTTGAACAATCTTCCTCGGATCAGACGAACTACTCCCAGAGAGAGTCATTACAAATCCTACTCTTTTTCAGAAACTCCACATACCACTCCTAGCCACTAGACCACTTGCTCTGTCTTCTTGTACTGCCCGAATATTCCAAACGATTTTTGGTTGAAGTTTTTGAACGACTTCCGGAAGTGTGCGCAGGTCTGTCCTTGGTTGGTCCATCAAAGCCTCCTAACAATATTTAGTCAGGCCCTTCGAGCTTTTCGAAAGTTGCCACCTTGAGTTTTGTTCAGCGATTCCGAGCTGATCATTCAAAGCCTCTGAGTTGTGCGAGAAAGTGTGCCACGGTGAGATTTTTATCTAGTTTATATATATACCCCTGCATATCCCACCAGATTACTCAAAGAAACTCCATTAAAATCCTACTTTAAAGAGCAAAGTAGATTATCTCTTTAATCACAAGAGCGGAGAATTTATTACGAACCAAAAATCAAGTTTGGGATTTTCGTTCTGTTTTTCTTTTGAACCATAGAAATAAATGACCTACATTGAATTGATAAATGGTAAAGTGACTTTATGGTAAAAGGACTCAAAAAATAAGCAGCACAAATACGAGTACTAGGTGAAATTTAAGTAAATCAAAGAATCTTCTACCGATACAATTTTTCTATATAGTCTATGGCGCACACTAATTCATGAAATATCCCTAGCATTTTCTTACACAAAATTGACTTCATATAGACTCATGATCATCTTATCAACTTCACATGGGAGGCATCCTTGCGAATAAAATCTCCTGCATGAGATGAGGACAGCTTGCCTCGAGATGTTTGAATACATCTGAATCTGTTTTCTTCACAGCTTCAAGTGTCTTCCCTGATGCTACAAACTCAATACATGCTTTTTTGAGAACCCCGCAGTTATGTTGCTCCGCTAATGTTAGCGTTGTCGCGACTGTTTTCAAGTCGACGCTATCACATAATTTACCTTCACACATAACCCTCAACCTCTCCACTCCATATAGATCCGCCGCAACTAGTAGGTGCTGTAGATTTTCAGTTTTGCCTTCTTCATAACCATCCATCATGCAATCTGTGTATATAAAGTGAAGAAGGGCCTCAAAGACTTGTGGCTCAATGTCATCAATCTCGATGCACCGAGTTGAGTTTTCTTTCATCGGACAGAAGAGCTCTGCCTTGAAAACCGGGGACCATGCAGCCAACAAACATCTGTGGGCATTGAACAATTGGCCGCGAACACTGAATGTCACATCTGCACCATCTCCATCCACATGCATGTGCCGGAGATGCTCTTGCAGATTCGACGGTGGAGCCACGGCAAGGTTCGTCTTAAGCTCCGTGCGAGATTCTTTTATGATGGTGAGTACGCACCTTATGGTCAATGAGCCATAGTAGAGGTCTGGCATTGATTTCAGCTTTGAATTGTCGAAGAATCTGGTGTAGCCGAAACCGTCACTAGTATGAGCTCGAGGAAAGATGTGGTCGACTAGAGCCCTGGTTACTTGGCCGTGTTTCTCCAGAACGCTTAATGTGAACTTTGTCCTCACACCCTTTGAATCCGGTGAGCAGAGATGGTGCAAAAACACTGACCCTTTGCCGGCGTAGTCTTTCATGACTCCGTCTGGATAGAGCCTGATATTCCAGTTGTAGCCACCGACGCAGAATGTGCTCGAGCTTACGAACTTGCCGACGCCCATGCCAACGAGCAGCGAGTAGTTGATAATCTCAAAATCGTGGGTCCCCGTGAAGCTCTCCGTGAGGCATCTCGACGCCGTCTCGGACGGAGACTGGCCAGGCTTAGCTGAGGAAGACGATCTGTTGCCCATGGAGACGGTAGAAGCTAGACTAAAGAGAGAGAGAGAGAGATCACCACCGATGATTTATTGGTCTTGAGGATGACGTGAGTCATTGCCAGGAATGTAGGCACGATAAACGCAGACACATGAGGCTCCAATATTAAAGTGAGTATAAATATACCAAGAATCAAGGGAGAACAATAACATGACTATACCAATGTAAATATATATTCTGAAGTTGATATGTAGATGCCCCAATACAATGACTGAAATCTCAAATTTGTTATAATCAACGCTACACAGACTAAGTACTAAATACTAGTCACATGATCATTTAATTTCTAGACAAACGAGACTAGCCACTCAAGACACAGGACACCTTATGTAAAATATCAGTTTTGCTAAAGCGACATCTAGATGTGCCATAAGTATTGCACATCTAAATCCTATACTATTGATCTTACTGTTGGAATTTTACTAGTAGGCCTTTGGCCCAAAGCCCAACTAAAATTCTGAAATTCTCTTGGCCCATTCATACACACATGTGAGTGGAGTGAGTGAGGCTAAAGTTTAGTCCCACCCCGGAAGTTGAGAGAGAGTTGCACCTCTTTATAAGGTGAGCTCTTCTACCACTTGTATGAGCATGAGAAGACAAGACCTACACACGCGCTCCTCCTCCTCGCTCGCCTCGTCACGACGGGCCGCGCCGCGCCGCGGGTTGTGGGATTGAGCCGAGCCGAGGACAGAGCTATGCACGTTGTCTATATTTTTGCTGCTCGGGAAAATTAATGAGTCATTAATTAATAATTAACGGACGCGTTAATTATTACACCGTGAGCTCGAGAGAGTTATGCGCTATTTCAAAGGCACCGCGAGCTATGGGATTCACTACACCGGGTATCCAAGGGTACTGGAGGGTTATAGTGACTCAAACTGGATTTCTGATGCTGATGAGATAAAGGCCACAAGTGGTTATGTTTTTACACTTGGTGGTGGCGCTGTTTCCTGGAAGTCTTGCAAGCAGACCATCTTAACGAGGTCAACTATGGAAGCAGAACTCACAGCATTGGACACTGCCACTGTTGAAGCAGAGTGGCTTCGTGAACTCTTGATGGACTTACCTATGGTTGAAAAACCAATACCCCCTATCCTGATGAACTGTGATAATCAAATTATGATCGTCAAGATAAACAATTCGAAGGACAATATGAAGTCCTCAAGACATGTGAAGAGGAGACTAAAATCTATCAGAAAATTGAGGAACTCCGGAGTTATTACGTTGGATTATATCCAGACATCGAAAAACTTGGCAGATCCCTTCACACATGGTCTATCACGTAATGTGATAGATAATGCATCGATGGAGATGGGTTTGAGACCCACCGCATGAGTTGTCCATAGTGGTAACCCACTCTATGTGATCAGAGATCACGTGAAGTAGAAGTGGGAGACAAGCTGTTGGTCAGCTGGGAGGAGAGTATCCCTATATTAACTATCCCACTCCGTGAAGATGCAATACTCTCCTGATCTGCATGGCAGGTTGATACTTATCTTAATGTGTTCCAGGTGGCTTATTCGAGTAAGCAGAGATGTTGTCCTGCAGAACATCTTCTGAGGAACACACCTCTAAGAATTTGACTGTTAACGTCACAGTCTGTGAGAATTGGGTGTTCTCTAATAAATTCATGAAAAGGCCCTGGTGTATGACGTATACGCTCCACCCGCGGGGAAGCCTTGCGGCAGCCAAGTATCGGTCAAGAATCTGTGTGAAACTAGTCTCGCAGAAAACTTGTAGTTCAAGGCATAGTCCAATATTCAAGTTGTGATCTAGTGTAACATAAATATCTAAGTGGAAGTTCAACTTCACAGTCTCCACTAAGCACCGGTATATAAACAATATTTTGGAACTAAATGATGAGATGTTCCTATGAGACTTTGTGGGGGATTGTTGGAATTTTGCTAGTAGGCCTTTGGCCCAAAGCCCAACTAAAATTCTGAAATTCTCTTGGCCCATTCATGCACACATGTGAGTGGAGTGAGTGAGGCTAAAGTTTAGTCCCACCCCGGAAGTTGAGAGAGAGTTGCACCTCTTTATAAGGTGAGCTCTTCTACCACTTGTATGAGTATGAGAAGAGAAGACCTACACGCGCGCTCCTCCTCCTCGCTCGCCTCGCCACGCCACGCCTCGTCATGACGCGCCGCGGGTTGCGGGATTGAGCCGAGCCGAGGACAGAGCTATGCACGTTGTCTATATTTTTGCTGCTCTGGAAAATTAATGAGTCATGAATTAATAATTAATGGACGCGTTAATTACTGAACCATTTCCGATTCTTTTGGATCGTGATGACTCGGACGTGGGGTTTATTCCCACGACCTACCCGGCCCGCACTATATAGTCAGGCAGACGTCTACCCTAGCCCCTGCCACTTCGTATGGTTTCTCACCACTGTTCCAGATTATTGCGCCGCCAAGCAAGTCTTCTCCATCCCTCCTTTCGGCGTGCACCGGGAGAAGGGACAGCAGGCCTCCGGAACCCTGCCTCCCGTGATCCTGTACAATAGAGGGGCGATCAGGTTTTTGGGGAGCGCACTCGCGCGACTGCTGGCAGCGACGACTTCGCGAACGACGACTTCTTCCCCGACCTCGGCAACCTCGTCCTCGACGACATGGGTGACAACGTCAACGCCAGCGGTGTTGCTCCCGCTGCATCGTATGTGATTCTATCCTTCCTTTCGATATCGTGGTAGAATTCATGTGTCTAGTATGTGCCCTAGATGTGATCTGTTCATCTGCTATGCTAGTTCACATGATTAGTTTAATCTCTGTTGTTGTAGTCATGATTTATCTTCTGTTTATTCGGATTAAATCTCGTAGTAATTTGCTCATATTTCCAACAATCCAAAAACCTGATGATAGGCAATTTACTCCGAGTGGTTTTGCTGCGCATCTGAAGCCGCCTGCCTTTAAGGGGGCGCAATATAAGAGGTGGCGCATGAGAGCAGTCTACTGGTTTCAGACCATGGGCTGCTATGACGCCACCAAGGGCAAGCCTGAGGGCGATCTTAATCCAGCACAGCTGGAAGCTTTTGAGAAGATCGATACCCTCTTTAAAGGCGCTCTTCTGAGTGTTCTTGATGACTCAATTATGGATTCGTATATGTCGTTTGACAACGGCAAGGACATGTGGGCTGCGCTCGAGGCCAAGTTTGGTGCCTCGGACGCCGGCAGCGAGTTGTACATCATGGAGCAATTCTATGACTACAAGATGACTAATGAGCGCGCTGTTGTACAGCAGGCTCATGAGATAGAGTCGCTCGCAAAAGAACTTGAGTATTTCAAGTGTGTGTTGCCGGACAAATTTGTTGCCGGGGGCATCATTGCCAAGCTTCCACCTTCGTGGAACAATTTTGCTACTTCCCTTAAACACAAGAGACGGGAGTTTTCCGTTGCGGATCTCATTGATACTCTTGATGTTGAAGAGAAGGCGAGAGCAAAGGACACACGTGCTCGAGTTGCTGAGGGAGGTTCTAGTGCCCACATGGTACAGAAGAAGAACTTCCAGCCCAACAACTTCAAAAACAACAAGAACAAAACTCAGGGCAAAGGCAAGTTTGATACAAAGAACAAGCCATCACATTCTACCAACTTCAAGAAGAATTCTCATAAGAAGGGGAAGGGATTTTTCCATGTCTGCGGTGATCCTAATCACTGGGCTCCGAAGTGTCCTAACCGCTTTGAGGAGCGCGAACATGAGAAGAGCGGCAAGTCCGCTAATGTCGTCATCGGTGATACTGATATGAAGGAATCAGGGTACGGTATTTTTCCTACCATCCTTTCAGTGTTTCAATCCCCTGATTGGTTAATTGACACCGGTGCCAATGTACATGTTTGTGCTGACGCCTCCATGTTTTCTTCTTACCAGGCCACTGGGACTTCTCCCGTGCTGATGGGGAACGGGTCACATGCCATCGTTCGAGGTGTTGGTACGGTCGATCTGAAGTTTACTTTGGGGAAGACCGTGCGTCTGAAGAACATTCATCATGTGTCGTCCATCAATAAAAATCTCGTTAGCGGTTCCCGTTTATGTCGAGATGGTTTTAAGTTGGTTTTCGAATCCAATAAAGTTGTAATTTCTAAGTGTGGACAATTTGTTGGAAAAGGCTATGAGTGCGGAGGCTTGTTCCGCCTATCTTTGTCAGATATTTGCACTAAAGTTATTAATAATGGTTGCCACAATAATGAGTCTGATATTTGGCATTCACGACTTTGTCATATTAACTTTGGATGCATGACGCGGCTAGCCAATATGAATTTAATTCTGAAAATCTCTCCTGTCAAGGGCTCTAAGTGCCAAGTATGTGTGCAAGCTAAGCAACCTCGGCAAGTCCCATAAGACTGCAGAGGCAAGAGACTTGGCGCCACTAGAGCTTATACATTCTGATCTTTGTGAGATGAATGGCGTGTTGACAAAAGGTGGAAAGAGATACTTCATGACGTTGATTGATGACTCCACTAGATATTGTTATGTGTATCTTCTGAAATCAAAAGATGAGGCTTTGACTTTCTTTAAAAACTATAAAGCTGAGGCAGAGAACCAACTTGATCGAAAAATTAAACGGCTTAGGTCCGATCGTGGTGGAGAGTATTTTTCCAATGAATTTGATCTGTTTTGTGCGGAACATGGTATAATCCATGAGAGGACGCCTCCCTACTCACCCCAGTCAAATGGGGTAGCCGAAAGAAAGAACCGAACTCTAACTGATATGGTTAACACCATGTTAGACACTTCGGGTCTATCCAAGGAATGGTGGGGGGAGGCGCTAATGACTGCGTGTCATGTCCTAAACCGGGTTCCCACAAAGCATAAGGCCATGACTCCATTTGAGGAATGGGAAAGGAAAAGGTTGAAACTCTCTTACCTACATACTTGGGGTTGTTTGGCGAAAGTCAATATACCAATTTCCAAGAAGCGCAAGCTTGGACCAAAAACCGTGGATTGTGTTCTTCTGGGCTATGCTTTTCATAGCATCGGCTATAGATTTTTTATAATAAAATCTGAGGTGTCCGACATGCATGTTGGTACGATTATGGAGTCAAATGATGCAACTTTCTTTGAGGACATATTTCCTATGAAGGATATGTCGAGTTCATCAAATCAGGAGATACCTACTCCATCTAGTGAGGAATTCACTGTAATTCCTGAACCCACCATTGCGATGGAACACGTTGAGAATCCTGTTGAGGGTGACAATGGAACTTCTGTGAGGAGTAAGAGACAGAGGAATGCAAAGTCCTTTGGTGATGATTTCATTGTGTACCTCGTGGATGACACACCCAGGACTATTTCAGAAGCCTATGCATCTCCTGATGCTGACTACTGGAAGGAAGTTGTACGTAGTGAGATGGATTCCATCTTAGCTAACGGCACTTGGGAGATCACTGACCGTCCTTATGGGTGAAAACCTGTAGGATGTAAGTGGGTGTTCAAGAAGAAGCTTAGACCTGATGGTATGATTAAAAAGTACAAGGCACGGCTTGTGGCCAAGGGTTATACCCAGAAAGAAGGTGAAGACTTCTTTGATACTTACTCACCCGTGGCTAGATGACCACAATTCGGGTGCTACTATCACTGGCTGACTCACATGGTCTTCTCGTTCATCAAATGGATGTTAAGACAACTTTCCTCAATGGAGAGTTGAAGGAGGAAATTTACATGGATCAGCCAGATGGTTTTGTTGTACCTAGTCAGGAAGGAAAGGTGTGCAAGTTATTAAAGTCCTTATATGCCCTTAAACAAGCTCCTAAGGAGTGGCATGAGAAGTTCAAAAGAACATTAACTGCTGTCGGCTTTGTAGTAAACGATGGTGACAAGTGCGTGTACTATCGCTATGGTGGGGGCGAAGGAGTTATTCTTTGTCGGTATGTCAACGACATATTGATATTTGGAACCAAACTTGATTTAATCAAGGAGGTTAAGGATTTCTTATCTCGCTGTTTTGAGATGAAGGATCTAGGAGTAGCTGCTGTTATCTTAAACATCAAGCTGTTGAGAGATGAGAATAGTGGGATCACACTGCTTCAGTCTCACTGTGTGGAAAAGGTCTTGAGTCGTTTTGGGTATAGCGAGTGCACACCTTCTCCAACTCCATATGATGCTAGTGTGTTGCTTCAAAAGAATCGATAGATTGCTAGAGATCAACTGAGGTATTCTAAGATTATTGGTTCGCTTATGTATTTGGCGAGTGCCACGAGGCCTGACATCTCTTTTGCTGTGAGCAAGCTGAGTCAGTTTGTATAAAAACCGGGAGATGATCATTGGCATGCGCTTGAGAGAGTTATGCGCTATTTGAAAGGCATCGCGAGCTATGGGATTCACTACACCGGGTATCCAAGGGTACTGGAGGGTTATAGTGACTCAAACTGGATTTCTGATGCTGATGAGATAAAGGCCACAAGTGGTTATGTTTTTACACTTGGTGGTGGCGTTGTTTCCTGGAAGTCTTGCAAGCAGACCATCTTAACGAGGTCAACTATGGAAGCAGAACTCACAGCATTGGACACTGCCACTATTGAAGCAGAGTGGCTTCGTGAACTCTTGATGGACTTACCTATGGCTGAAAAACCAATACCCCTTATCCTGATGAACTGTGATAATCAAACTGTGATCGTCAAGATAAACAGTTTGAAGGACAATATGAAGTCCTCAAGACATGTGAAGCGGAGACTAAAATCTGTCAGAAAATTGAGGAACTCCGGAGTTATTACGTTGGATTATATCCAGACGTCGAAAAACTTGGCAGATCACTTCACAAAGGGTCTATCACGTAATGTGATAGATAATGCATCGATGGAGATGGGTTTGAGACCCACCGCATGAGTTGTCCATAGTGGCAACCCACCCTATGTGATCGGAGATCCCGTGAAGTAGAAGTGGGAGACAAGCTGTTGGTAAGCTGGGAGGAGAGTATCCCTATATTAACTATCCCACTCCGTGAAGATGCAATACTCTCCTGATCTGCATGGCAGGTTGATACTTATCTTAATGTCTTCCAAGTGGCTTATTCGGGTAAGCAGAGATGTTGTCCTGCAGAACATCTTCTGAGGAACACACCTATATGAATTTGACTGTTAACGCGCAGTCTGTGAGAATTGGGTGTTCTCTAATAAATTCATGAAAAGGCCCTAGAGTATGATGTATACGCTCCACCCGCGGGGAAGCCTTGCGGCAGCCAAGTATCGGTCAAGAATTTGTGTGAAACTAGTCTCGCAGAAAACTTGTAGTTTAAGGTATAGTCCACTGTTCAAGTTGTGATCTAGTGTAACATAAATCTCTAAGTGGAAGTTCAACTTCACAGTCTCCACTAAGCACCAGTATATAAACAATATTTTGGAACTAAATGATGAGATGTGCCAATGAGACTTTGTGGGGGATTGTTGGAATTTTGCTAGTAGGCCTTTGGCGCAAAGCCCAACTAAAATTCTGAAATTCTCTTGGCCCATTCATGCACACATGTGAGTGGAGTGAGTGAGGCTAAAGTTTAGTCCCACCCCGGAAGTGGAGAGAGAGTTGCACCTCTTTATAAGGTGAGCTCTTCTACCACTTGTATGAGTATGAGAAGAGAAGACCTACACGCGCGCTCCTCCTCCTCGCTCGCCTTGCCACGCCACGCCTTGTCACGACGCGCCGCGGGTTGTAGGATTGAGCCGAGCCGAGGACAGAGCTATGCACGTTATCTATGTTTTTGCTGCTCGGGAAAATTAATGAGTCATTAATTAATAATTAACGGACGCGTTAATTACTGAACCATTTCCGATTCTTTTCAATCGTGACGACTCGGACGTGGGGTTTATTCCCACGACCTACCCGACCCGCACTATATAGTCAGGAAGACGTCTACCCTAGCTGCTGCCGCTTCGTATGGTTTCTCACCACCGTTCCAGATCATTGCGCCGCCAAGCAAGTCTTCTCCAGCCCTCCTTTCGACATGCACCGGGAGTTATTACGTTGGATTATATCCAGACGTCGAAAAACATGGCAGATCCCTTCACAAAGGGTCTATCACGTAATGTGATAGATAATGCATCAATGGAGATGGGTTTGAGACCCACCGCATGAGTTGTCCATAGTGGTAACCCACTCTATGTGATCAGAGATCCCGTGAATTAGAAGTGGGAGACAAGCTGTTGGTCAGCTGGGAGGAGAGTATCCCTATATTAACTATCCCACTCCGTGAAGATGCAATACTCTCCTGATCTACATGGCAGGTTGATACTTATCTTAATGTGTTCCAAGTGGCTTATTCGGGTAAGCAGAGATGATGTCCTGCAGAACATCTTCTGAGGAACACACCTAAATGAATTAGACTGTTAATGTCGCAGTCTGTGAGAATTGGGTGTTCTCTAATAAATTCATGAAAAGGCCCTGGAGTATGACATATATGCTCCTGTTGGAAATATGCCCTAGAGGCAATAATAAATTAGTTATTATTATATTATATTTCATTGTTCATGATAATCGTTTATTATCCATGCTAGAATTGTATTGATAGGAAACTCAGATACATGTGTGGATACATAGACAACACCATGTCCCTAGTAAGCCTCTAGTTGACTAGCTCGTTGATCAGTAGATGGTTACGGTTTCCTGACCATGGACATTGGATGTCCTTGATAACGGGATCACATCATTAGGAGAATGATGTGATGGACAAGACCCAATCCTAAGCCTAGCACAAAGATCGTGTAGTTCGTATGCTAAAGCTTTTCTAATGTCAAGTATCATTTCCTTAGACCATGAGATTGTGCAACTCCCGGATACCGTAGGAATGCTTTGGGTGTACCAAACGTCACAACGTAACTTGGTGGCTATAAAGGTTCACTACAGGTATCTCCGAAAGTGTCTGTTGGGTTGACACGAATCGAGACTGGGATTTGTCACTCCGTGTAAACGGGGAGGTATCTCTGGACCCACTCGGTAGGACATCATCATAATGTGCACAATGTGATCAAGGAGTTGCTCACGGGATGATGTGTTACGGAACGAGTAAAGAGACTTGCCGGTAACGAGATTGAACAAGGTATCGGGGTACCGACGATCGAATCTCGGGCAAGTATCGTACCGATGGACAAAGGGAATTGTATACGGGATTGATTGAATCCTTGACATCATGGTTCATCCGATGAAATCATCATGGAGCATGTGAGAGCCAACATGGGTATCCAGATCCCGCTGTTGGTTATTGACCGGAGAGTTGTCTCGGCCATGTCTGCATGACTCCCGAGCCCGTAGGGTCTACACACTTAAGGTTCGATGACGCTAGGGTTATAGGGAATAGATGTACGTGGTTACCGAATGTTGTTCGGAGTCCCGGATGAGATCCCAGACGTCACGAGGAGTTCCGAAATGGTCCGGAGGTAAAGATTTATATATGGGAAGTCATCATACGGTCACCGCAATAATTCGGGGTTACCGGTATTGTACCGGGACCACCGGAGGGGCTCCGGGGGTCCACCGGGAGGGTCCACCTGCCCCGGAGGGCCCTATGGGCTGTATGTGGAGAGGGACCAGCCCCTTAGTGGGCTGGGCGCCTCCCCCCTAGGGCCCATGCGCCTAGGGTTTGGGGGAACCCTAAAGGGGGGCGCTCCCCTTGCCCTGGGGGACAAGGCAACCCCCCTTGGCCGCCGCCCCCTCCTCAGATTGGATCTGAGGTGGCCGGGCCCCCTCTCCCTTGCCCCTATATATATGTGGGGGTTGGGAGGGCAGCCGCACCCAAGTTCTGGCGCAGCCCTTCCCCTCTCCCAAGTCCTCCCCTTCTCCTACGGTGCTTGGCGAAGCCCTGCAGGATTACCACGCTCCTCCTTCACCACCATGCCGTCGTGCTGCTGCTGGATGGAGCCTTACCCAACCTCTCCTTCTCCTCTTGCTGGATCAAGGCGTAGGAGACGTCACCGGGCTGTACGTGTGTTGAACGCGGAGCTGCCGTCCGTTCGGCACTAGGATCATCGGTGATTTGGATCACGACGAGTATGACTCCATCAACCCCGTTCACTTAAACGCTTCCACTTAGCGATCTACAAGGGTATGTAGATGCACTCCCGTTCCCCTCGTTGCTAGATTACTCCATAGATTGATCTTGGTGATGCGTAGAAAATTTTAAATTTCTGCTACGTTCCCCAATAGTGGCATCATGAGCTAGGTCTATGCGTAGTTTCTATGCACTAGTAGAACACAAAGCAGTTGTGGGCATCCATATTGCCAATTTGCTTGCCATTACTAGTCTTATCTTGATTCGGCGGCATCGTGGGATGAAGCAGCCCGGACCGACCTTACACGTACGCTTACGTGAGACTGGTTCCACCGACTGACATGCACTAGTTGCATAAGGTGGCTAGCGGGTGTCTGTCTCTCCCACTTTAGTCGGATCGGATTCGATAAAAAGGGTCCTTATGAAGGGTAAATAGAAATTGGCATATCACGTTATGGTTTTGGCGTAGGTAAGAAACGTTCTTGCTAGAAACCTATAGCAGCCACGTAAAAACTTGCAACAACAATTAGAGGACGTCTAACTTGTTTTTGCAGCATATGCCTTGTGATGTGATATGGCCAAAAGGATGTGATGAATGATATATGTGATGTATGAGATTGAACATGTTCTTGTAATAGGAATCACGACTTGCATGTCGATGAGTATGACAACCGGCAGGAGCCATAGGAGTTGTCTTAATTTATTTATGACCTGCGTGTCAACATAAACGTCATGTAATTACTTTACTTTATTTCTAAAGCGTTAGCCATAGTAGTAGAAGTAATAGATGACGAGACAACTTCAAGAAGACACGATGATGGAGATCATGATGATGGGGATCATGGTGTCATGCCGGTGACAACGATGATCATGGAGCCCCGAAGATGGAGATCAAAAGGAGCAAAATGATATTGGCCATATCATGTCACTATTTGATTGCATGTGATGTTTATCATGTTTTACATCTTATTTGCTTAGAACGACGATAGCTTAAATAAGATGATCCCTCACTAAAATTTCAAGAAAAGTGTTCCCCCTAACTGTGCACCGTTGCGAAGGTTCGTCTTTTCGAAGCACCACGTGATGATCGGGTGCGATAGATTCTAACGTTCGAATACAATGGGTGTAAGCCAGATTTACACACGCAATACACTTAGGTTGACTTGACAAGCCTAGCATGTACAGACATGGCCTCGGAACACGGAAGACCGAAAGGTCGAGCATGAGTCGTATAGAAGATACGATCAACATGAAGATGTTCACCGATGTTGACTAGTCCATCTCACGTGATGATCGGACACGGCCTAGTTGACTCGGATCATGTTTCACTTAGATGACTAGAGGGATGTCTATCTGAGTGGGAGTTCATTAAATAATTTGATTAGATGAACTCAATTATCATGAACATAGTCTAAATTGTCTTTGCAAATATGTTGTAGATGAATAGCTCACGTTGTAGCTCCCTGTTTCAATACGTTCCTAGAGAAAGACCAAGTTGAAAGATATTGTAAGCACTGATGCGGACTAGGTCCGTAGTCCGAGGAGTGTCCTCACTTCTACACAGAAGGCTTACGTCTTTGATGCACCGCTCGATGTGCAAACCCCTACAACATCGTATGTGGATGTTGTGAACACCTGACGGACACATCCTGATGACTACTTGATAGTTTAGTGCACCATACTTTACGGCTTAGAATCGGGATTCCAATGACGTTTTGAACGCCATAGAATGTATGAGATGTTCCAAGAGCTGAAATTGGGATTTCAGGCTCATGCCCGTGTTGAGAGGTGTGAGACCTCTGACAAGTTCTTTTGCCAACAAGATGGAGGAAAATAGCTCAGCTAGTGAGCATGTGCTCAGAATGTCTGGGTGCTACAATCACTTAAATCAAGTGGGAGTTAAACTTCCAGATAAGATAGTGATTGATAGTGTTCTCTAGCCACTATCACTAAGCTACTAAATCTTCGTGATGAACTATGACATGCAAGGGATGGAGTTGATCCCGGAGCTATTCACGGTGCTTAAGACCGCAAAAGGTATAAATCAAGAAGGAGCATCAAGTGTTGATGGTTTAACAAGACCACTGGTTTCAAGAAGGGCAAGGGCTAGAAGGGAAACTTCATGGATGGCAAACCAGTTGCCGCTCCAGTGAAGGAGCCCAAGGTTGAACCCAAACCCAAGACTAAGTGCTTCTATTGTAAGGGGAACGGTCACTGGTAGCGGAATTACCCCAAATCCATGGTAGATAAGAAGGCTGGCAACTTCAACAAAGTATATACGTGTTATTAATGTGTACCTCACTAGTACTCCTAGTAGCACCTGGGTATTGGATACCGGTTCAGTTACTATTACTGGTGACTTGAAGAAAAAGCTACGGGCTAAACGGAGACTGGCTAAGGGCGAGGTGACGATGTGTGTTGGAAGTGTTTCCAAAGTTGATGAGATCACCATCGCACGCTCCATCTGCCTTCGGGATTAGTATTGAACCTAGATAAATGTTATCAGGTGTCTACGTTGAGCATGAATATGATTAGATCATGTTCATTGCAATACGGTCATTCATTTAAGTTAGAGAATAATGGTTATTCTGTTTACATGAATGATACCTTTCATGGTCATGCACCCTATGTGAATGGTTCATTGAATCTGGATCATGGTAATACACATGTTCACGCCAAAAGATGTAGAGTTAATAATGATAGTACCACTTTCTCGTGGCACTGCCTCTTAGGTCATGTTGGCGTAAGATGCATGAAGAAACTCCATGTCGATGGATGTTTGGAGTCACTTGATTTTGAATCGCTTGACACATGCGAGCCATGCCTCATGGGCAGGATGACTAAGACCCCGCTTTCAGGTACAATGAAACGGGCAAGTGACTTGTTGGAAATCATACATGCTGATGCGTGTGATCCAATGAGAATTGAAGCGTGTGGTGGATATCACTATTTTCTCATCTTCACTGATGATTTGAGTAGATATAGGTATATTTACTTAATGAAGCACAAGTCTGAAACATTGAAAAGTTCAAGCGATTTCAGAGTGAAGTTAAGAATCATCATAACAAGAAGATCAAATTCCTACGATCTGATCAATGAGAATATCTGAGTTATGAGTTTGGCAAACACTTAAGACATTATGGAATTGTTTCATAGTTGAAGCCACCTGGAACACCACTGGGTTATGGTGTGTCCGGATGTCGTAATCGAACCTTATGAGATATGGTGCGATCTATGATGTCTCTTATCAATCTACCGTTTTCATTTTGAGGTTATGCGTTAGAGACAGCTGCATTCACTTTAGATAGGACACCATCTAAGTCTGTTGAGATGACGTTGTATGAACATTGGTTTGGCAAGAAACCAAAGTTGCCGTTTCTTAATGTTTGGGGCTGCGATGCTTAAGGCTTCAGCCAGATAAGCTCGAACCCAAAGCGGACAAACACATCTTCATAGGATACCCAAAGGTGACAGTTGGGTACACCTTCTATCTTAGATCCGAGGGCAAATTGTTTGTTGCTAAGAATGGGTCCTTTCTCGAGAAGAGTTTCTCTCGAAAGAATTGAGTGGGAGGAAGATAGAACTTGATGAGGTTGTCAAACCTTTATTTCAACCAGAGAATGATGCAACACAGAAAGATGTTTTCTGTGGCACCTACGTCTGTTGAATAGGAAGTTAATGATAGTGATCATGAAGCTTCGGATCAAGTTGCTATCGAACCTCGTAGGTCGACAAGGATATGTACTACTCCTAAGTGGTACAGTAATCCTGTCTTAGATATCATGTTGTTAGACAACAATGAACCTACGAGCTATGGAGAAGCGATGGTGGGCCCGTATTCCGACAAATGGTTAGAAGCCATGAAATCCGAAATAGGATCCATATATCAGAACAAAGTATGGACTTTGGTGGACTTGCCCGATGATCGGCAAGCCATCGAGATAAATCGTCTATGAAGAAGAAGACGGATGTGGGCGGTAATGTTACCGTCTATGAAGAACAAAGTATCAGAACAAAGAAGAAGACGAACGTGGGCGGTAATGTTACCGTCTATGAAGCTCGACTTGTGGGAAAGAGTCTTTTTAGAAGTTCAAGGAGTTGACTACGATGAGAGTTTCTCACCCGTAGCGATGCTTAAGTCCGTCGGAATCATGATAGCATTAGCTGTATTTTTCGATTAAGAAATCTTACAGATGGATGTCAAAACAAGTTTTCTTACCAGTTTTCATAAGAAAAGTTGTATGTGATACAATAAAAGGTTTTGTCGATCCTAAGGATGCTAAAAGGTATGCTGGCTCCAGCAATCCTTCTATGGACTAGAGCAAGCATCTCGGAATCGGAATATATGTTTTGATGGAGTGATCAAAGCTTTTAGGTTTATACAATGTTTGCTAGAAACTTGTATTTACAAGAAAGTGAGTGGGAGCACTACAACATTTCTGATAAGTATATGTGGATGACATATTGTTGATTCGAAATGATGTAGAATTTCTGGAAAGCATAAACGGTTGTTTGAAGAGTGTTTTTCAAAGGAAGACCTGGATAAAGCTGCTTACAAAATGGGCATCAAGATCTATAGAGATGGATCAAGACTCCTGATGGTACTTTCAAAGAACACACACCTTGACATGTTTTTGAAGGAGTTCAAAATAGATCAGTCAAAGAAGGGGTTCTTACCTGAGTTGTAAGGTGTGAAGTTGAGTAAGACTCAAAGCTTGACCACGGCATAAGAAAGAGAAAGGACGAAGGTCGTCACCTATGCTTTTTTCATAGCCTCTATACGGTATGCCATGCTGAAGTACCGCACCTGATGTGTGCCTTGCCACATGTTTGGCAGGAGGGTACAAAGGTGATCTAGGAGTAGATCACCAGATAGCGGTCAAAATTATCCTTAGAGGAATAAGGAAATGTTTCTCACTTATGGAGGTGATAAAGAGTTCGACGAAAAGAGTTACGTCGATGCAATCTTAACACCTATCCGGATAGCTCTGAGTAGAGATACCGGATACGTATAATGGAGCAACAATTTGGAATAGCTCCAAGTGGAACGTGGCAGCAGCATCTACGATATAAAGTTTTGCGAAATACATAGGGATCTGAATATGGCAAGACCCGTTGACTACAACCTCTCTCAAAAGCATAACATGATCAAACCCAGAACTCTTTGAGTGTTTATCACATAGTGATGTGAACTAGATCATTGAGTCTAGTAGACTCTTGGATGTTGGTCACATGGCGATGTGACCTGTGAGTGTTAATCACATGGCGATGTGAACTAGATTATTGACTCTAGTGCAAGTGGGAGACTGTTGGAAATATGCCCTAGAGGAAATAATAAATTAGTTATTATTATATTATATTTCATTGTTCATGATAATCGTTTATTATCCATGCTAGAATTGTATTGATAGGAAACTCAGATACATGTGTGGATACATAGACAACACCATGTCCCTAGTAAGCCTCTAGTTGACTAGCTCGTTGATCAATAGATGGTTACGGTTTCCTAACCATGGACATTGGATGTCGTTGATAACGGGACCACATCATTAGGAGAATGATGTGATGGACAAGACCCAATCCTAAGCCTAGCACAAAGATCGTGTAGTTCGTATGCTAAAGCTTTTCTAATGTCAAGTATCATTTCCTTAGACCATGAGATTGTGCAAATCCCAGATACCGTAGGAATGCTTTGGGTGTACCAAACGTCACAACATAACTGGGTGGCTATAAAGGTTCACTACAGGTATCTCCGAAAGTGTCTGTTGGGTTGGCACGAATCGAGACTGGGATTTGTCACTCCGTGTAAACGGGGAGGTATCTCTGGGCCCACTCGGTAGGACATCATCATAATGTGCACAATGTGATCAAGGAGTTGATCACGGGATGATGTGTTATGGAACGAGTAAAGAGACTTGCCGGTAACGAGATTGAACAAGGTATTGGGGTACCGACGATCGAATCTTGGGCAAGTATCGTACCGATAGACAAAGGGAATTGTATACGAGATTGATTGAATCCTTGACATCATGGTTCATCCGATGAGATCATCATGGAGCATGTGGGATCCAACATGGGTATCCAGATCCCACTGTTGGTTATTGACCGGAGAGTTGTCTCGGCCATGTCTGCATGACTCCCGAGCCCATATGGTCTACACACTTAAGGTTCGATGATGCTAGGGTTATAGGGAATAGATGTACATGGTTACCGAATGTTGTTCGGAGTCCCGGATGAGATCCCGGACGTCACGAGGAGTTCCGGAATGGTCCATAGGTAAAGATTTATATATGGGAAGTCATCATACGGTCACCGGAAATATTCGGGGGTTACCGGTATTGTACAGGGACCACCGAAGGGGTTCCGGGGGTCCACCGGGAGGGTCCACCTACCCCGGAGGGCCCTATGGGATGTATGTGGAGATGGACCAGCCCCTTTGTGGGCTGGGCGCCTCCCCCCTAGGGCCCATGCACCTAGGGTTTGGGGGAACCCTAAAGGGGGGCGGGCGCCCCCCTTGCCTTGGGGGGCAAGGCAACCCCCCTTGGCCGCCGCCCCCTCCTCAGATTGGATCTGAGGGGGCCGGCCCCCCTCTCCCTTGCCCCTATATATATGTGGGGGTTGGGAGGGCAGCCGCACCCAAGTTCTGGCGCAGCCCTCCCCCTCTCCCAAGTCCTCCTCTTCTCCTACGGTGCTTGGCGAAGCCCTGCAGGATTACCACGCTCCTCTCCTTCACCACCATGCCGTCGTGCTGCTGCTGGATGGAGCCTTCCCCAACCTCTCCATCTCCCCTTGCTGGATCAAGGTGTAGGAGACGTCACCGGGCTGTACGTGTGTTGAACGCGGAGGTGCCGTCCGTTCGGCACTAGGATCATCGGTGATTTGGATCACGACGAGTACGACTCCATCAACCCCGTTCACTTGAACGTTTCCGCTTAGCGATCTACAAGGGTATGTAGATGCACTCCCCTTCCCCTCGTTGCTAGATTACTCCATAGATTGATCTTGGTGATGCATAGAAAATTTTAAATTTCTGCTACGTTCCCCAACAGCTCCACCCGCGGGGAAGCCTTGCGGCAGCCAAGTATCGGTCAAGAATTTGTGTGAAACTAGTCTCACAGAAAACTTGTAGTTCAGGGCATAGTCCACTATTCAAGTTGTGATCTAGTGTAACATAAATCTCTAAGTGGAAGTTCAACTTCACAATCTCCACTAAGCACCGGTATATAAACAATATTTTGATACTAAATGATGAGATGTGCCAATGAGACTTTGTGGGGGATTGTTGGACTTTTGCTAGTAGGCCTTTGGCCCAAAGCCCAACTAAAATTCTAAAATTCTCTTGGCCCATTCATGCACACATGTGAGTGGAGTGAGGGAGGCTAAAGTTTAGTCCCACCCCGGAAGTTGAGAGAGAGTTGCACCTCTTTATAAGGTGAGCTCTTCTACCACTTGTATGAGCATGAGAAGAGAAGACCTACACGCGTGCTCCTCCTCCTCGCTCGCCTCGCCACGCCACGCCTCGTTACGACACGCCGCGGGTTGCGGGATTGAGCCGAGCCGAGGACAGAGCTATGTACGTTGTCTATATTTTTTCTGCTCGGGAAAATTAATGAGTCATTAATTAATAATTAACGGACCCGTTAATTACTGAACCATTTCTGATTCTTTGGGATCGTGACGACTCGGACGTGGGGTTTATTCCCACGACCTACCCGGCCCGCACTATATAGTCAGGCAGACATCTACCCTAGCCGCCACCGCTTCGTATGGTTTCTCACCACCGTTCCAGATCACACTAGTAGAAAAGGGGGCAACGGTCCAGGCCGGGTCAGCCCATTAGTCCCGGTTCAATCTAGAACCAGGACCAATGGGGGCATTGGACCCGGTTCGTGAGCCCAGGGGGCCGACCGGGCCACATGGGCCATTGGTCCCGGTTCGTCTGGACCTTTTGGTCCCGCTTGGTGGGACGAACCGGGACCAATGGGCCTGGCTCCTGGCCCACCACCTTTGGTCCCGGTTCGTGGCATGAACCGGGACCACAGGCTCCCCTTTAGTCCCGGTTCGTGGCACGAACCGGGACTAAAGTGTTTGCCCTCGTTGCACCCAGAGTTTAGTCCCACCTCGCCAACTGAAGGGTGCCCACACCTGCTTATAAGCCCGTCCCTCTCTGCGTTGTTGAGCTCCTCTCAAAGTGAAAATAGATGCACCTATAGAGGAAAATTGGACCTAAATTCATAAATAGAAATGAATTATGAATTATGAATTTATGTTTAATTTTCTCTATAAGTTCATCTATGTTCACTAACAGAGAAGTTTTTATTTTTTGTGACCTAAAAGAAAAAAGAAATCACTAAAAAACTATAAGTATTTAGTTCTAAGTAGAAATGAAAAAATAATGGCATTGGTAAAGTTAATCCCAACTTGAGATTCACACAAATTTCAAAGAATTCAAATTTTAACTATTCTAATTTGACACTAATGGCACTAGTAAAGTTAATCACAAACTTGAGATTCACACAAATTTCAAACAATTCAAATTTTAACTATTCTAATTTGAAAACTAATGGCACTAGTAAAGTTAATCACAAACTTGAGATTCACACAAATTTCAAACAATTCAAATTTTAACTATTCTAATTTGAAAACTAGTGGCACTAGTAAAGTTAATCACAACTTGAGATTCACACAAATTTCAAAGAATTCAAATTTTAACTATTCTAATTTGACACTAATGGCACTAGTAAAGTTAATCACAAACTTGAGATTCACACAAATTTCAAACAATTCAAATTTTAACTATTCTAATTTGAAAACTAGTGGCACTAGTAAAGTTAATCACAACTTGAGATTCACACAAATTTCAAAGAATTCAAATTTTAACTATTCTAATTTGACACTAATGGCACTAGTAAAGTTAATCACAAACTTGAGATTCACACAAATTTCAAACAATTCAAATTTTAACTATTCTAATTTGAAAACTAATGGCACTAGTAAACAAACTTGAGATTCACACAAATTTCAAACAATTCAAATTTTAACTATTCTAATTTGAAAACTAGTGGCACTGGTAAAGTTAATCACAACTTGAGATTCACACAAATTTCAAAGAATTCAAATTTTAACTATTCTAATTTGACACTAATGGCACTAGTAAAGTTAATCACAAACTTGAGATTCACACAAATTTCAAACAATTCAAATTTTAACTATTCTAATTTGAAAACTAATGGCACTAGTAAACAAACTTGAGATTCACACAAATTTCAAACAATTCAAATTTTAACTATTCTAATTTGAAAACTAGTGGCACTGGTAAAGTTAATCACAACTTGAGATTCACACAAATTTCAAAGAATTCAAATTTTAACTATTCTAATTTGAAAACTAGTGGCACTGGTAAAGTTAATCACAACTTGAGATTCACACAAATTTCAAAGAATTCAAATTTTAACTATTCTAATTTGACACTAATGGCACTAGTAAAGTTAATCACAAACTTGAGATTCACACAAATTTCAAACAATTCAAATTTTAACTATTCTAATTTGAAAACTAATGGCACTAGTAAAGTTAATCACAAACTTGAGATTCACAAAAATTTCAAACAATTCAAATTTTAACTATTCTAATTTGAAAACTAGTGGCACTAGCAAAGTTAATCACAAACTTGAGATTCACATAAATTTCAAAGAATTCGAATTTTAACTATTCTAATTTGAAAACTAATGGCACTAGTAAAGTTAATCACAAACTTGAGATTCACACAAATTTCAAACAATTCAAATTTTAACTATTCTAATTTGAAAACTAGTGGCACCAGCAAAGTTAATCACAAACTTGAGATTCACACAAATTTCAAAGAATTCAAATTTTAACTATTCAAATTTGAAAACTAATGTCACTAGTAAAGTTAATCACAAACTTGAGATTCACACAAATTTCAAACAATTCAATTTTAACTATTCTAATTTGAAAACTAGTAGCACTAGCAAAGTTAATCACAAACTTGAGATTCACACAAATTTCAAAGAATTCAAATTTTAACTATTCTAATTTGAAAACTAATGGCACTAGTAAAGTTAATCACAAACTTGAGATTCACACAAATTTCAAAGAATTCAAATTTTAACTATTCTAATTTGAAAACTAATGGCACTAGTAAAGTTAATCACAAACTTGAGATTCACACAAATTTCAAAGAATTCAAATTTTAACTATTCTAATTTCAAAACTAATGGCACTTATATAATACACAAAGTGTTTTCACACAAATAGTAAAGTTATTCATAAACTAGTGATTCACACAAATCTTAAAAAATTCGAATTTAAACTATTCAAATTTTAACTATTCATAAACAAATTTTGTGACCTAAAATAAAAAATAAAGCAAAAAACAAAAGAAAATGAATAATGCAGAAAACAAAACAAAAAATCTGGAAAAAATACTTATATTAACAATAAGTATTTTGTTATAAGTAGAAAAAAATAAAATAAATAAACCAACAAAGAATAAATTATCTAAGTATTTTCTGTTCAAAACATTATAAGCAAAAAGAAACTTTAATAGCAAAAAGAATTATCATAAATATTTCTTTTGTTACAAACTAGTGATTCACATAAATTTCAAAGAATTCAAATTTAAATAATTCAAATTGGAAAATTAATGGCACTAACAGAAAGTTTATAATTTTTATTACCTAAAACCAAAAATAATAACTGAAAAACTAGTAAGTATTTTGCTATTAGTAAAAAAACAAAAAACTGGATTTTTTTAAAAAAAATGCCGCCTACTGGGCCACTACAGCCTGCATACGACTAGAAACCCGCTAGTTGGGCCAGGATGCAGGCCCACAGTAGGCCCGGTAGGCCCACAGGCACAGAGAGTGGATTTAGGCCCGTAAGCCTGCATTAGAGAGGAGCTCGAAGTGGTCGGCTCCGCAGGGCTTATAAACCACTCCGAGCCCCTCTCGGCTAGCGAGGTGGGACTAAACATCCCAACGCACCGCGGCAGTTCCAGTACACGCCCTTTGGTCCCGGTTGGTGGCACCAACCGGGATGAAAGGGAGCCTTTGGTCCCGGTTCGTGGCACAAACCGGGACGAAAGGGGTGCATTGGTCCCGGTTTGTGCCACGAACCGGTACCAATGGCTTTGCTATATAAGCAAAGACTTGGGAAATTTTCACATTTCCCTCGCAGTTGCCCCCGACGACGCCGAGCACATCGACGCCGCCAGGCTGCCCCAACGCCGTCCGCCGCCCTGCCGTCGCCCCCGACCGCGCCGTCGCCGCCCCATGCCCCCCTGCCTCCTCGCCGCCGACGCCGTGCCCCTCCTCGTCGATCGCCGCCCCGGCTTGCGTAATTTCCTAATTTAGAATGTATAGTTAATTTAGTTGTATAGTTAGGATGAATAGTTATTTTAGATGTATAGTTAATTTAGTTGTACTTAATTTAGATGTATAGTTTAGATGCAAAAGTTAGAATTTTTTTCTGTTCATACATTTTTTTGGTGATATTATTGTTGCATATGCAAACGTTTATGTGTTCATATATATGCAAATAATATGTCAATTTTTTCATAGAATTTTTATGATTTTTTTGTTGTAATTTTGTTCATAGAATTTTTATTTTGTTCATAGAATTTTTATTATTTTTTCTGTTGTAATTTTGTTCATATTGTGTAGGAATCTAACTGTTATGTATGATCAAAGTCATTTATGTATATGTTCATATTTAGAAGAAAAAGAAGGAGAGAAAAAAGGAAAATAAGAAGAGGAAGAAGGAGAAGAAGAAGAGGAGAGAAATAACAGGAGAACTAAATAAGAAGATGAAAAAGAAGAAAAAAAAAGAAGAGAAGAAGAAGTAATAGAGGAGAAGAAGAAGAATTCTTCTTGTTCTCCTCTATTATTCCTTCTTCTTCTCCTTTTTTTTCTTTTTTTCTTCTCCTTTTCCTTTCTTCTTCTCCTCTTTTTTTCTTCTTCTTCCTCTTCTTATTTTTTGTTATCGGGTATGTCGTTGTCGACATACCCCCCCTCCCCGATAATTAACTTTTAGTAATTAGTACTACTTAGAAAGTGTTTAATGGAATTAGTTAGAACTAGGTAAACTTGTTTATTATTTTTTTTCTGTTGTAATTTTGTTCATATTGTGTAGGAATCTGAACGTTATGTATGATCAAAGTCATTTATGTATATGTTCATATTTAGAAGAAAAAGAAGGAGAGAAAAAAGGAAAATAAGAAGAGGAAGAAGGAGAAGAAGAAGAGGAGGAGAGAAATAACAGGAAAATAAATAAGAAGATGAAAAAGAAGAAAAAAAAAGAAGAGAAGAAGAAGGAATAGAGGAGAAGAAGAAGAATTCTTCTTATTCTCCTCTATTATTCCTTCTTCTTCTCCTTTTTTTTCTTTTTTTTCTTCTCCTTTTCCTTTCTTCTTCTCCTCTTTTTTTCTTCTTCTTCCTCTTCTTATTTTTTGTTATCGGGTATGTCGTTGTCGTCATACCCCCCCTCCCCGATAATTAAATTTTAGTAATTAGTACTACTTAGAAAGTGTTTAATGAAATTAGTTAGAACTAGGTAAACTTGTTTATTATTTTTTTCTGTTGTAATTTTGTTCATATTGTGTAGGAATCTGAACGTTATGTATGATCAAAGTCATTTATGTATATGTTCATATTTAGAAGAAAAAGAAGGAGAGAAAAAAGGAAAATAAGAAGAGGAAGAAGGAGAAGAAGAAGAAGAAGAAGAGGAGAGAAATAACAGGAGAAATAAATAAGAAGATGAAAAAGAAGAAAAAAAAAGAAGAGAAGAAGATGGAATAGAGGAGAAGAAGAAGAATTCTTCTTGTTCTCCTCTATTATTCCTTCTTCTTCTCCTTTTTTTTTCTTTTTTTTCTTCTCCTTTTTCCTTTCTTCTTCTCCTCTTTTTTTCTTCTTCTTCCTCTTCTTATTTTTTGTTATCGGGTATGTTGTTGACATACCCCCCCTCCCCGATAATTAACTTTTAGTAATTACTACTACTTAGAAAGTGTTTAATGGAATTAGTTAGAACTAGGTAAACTTGTTTATTATTTTTTTCTGTTGTAATTTTGTTCATATTGTGTAGGAATCTGACTGTTATGTATGATCAAAGTCATTTATGTATATGTTCATATTTAGAAGAAAAAGAAGGAGAGAAAAAAGGAAAATAAGAAGAGGAAGAAGGAGAAGAAGAAGAGGAGAGAAATAACAGGAGAAATAAATAAGAAGGTGAAAAAGAAGAAAAAAAAGAAGAGAAGAAGAAGGAATGGAGGCTTCTTTTCTTTTTTTTCTTCTCCTTTTCCTTTCTTCTTCTTCTTCTTATTTTTTGTTATCGGGTATGTCGTTGTCGACATACCCCCCCTCCCCGATAATTAACTCTTAGTAATTAGTACTACTTAGAAAGTGTTTAATGGAATTAGTTAGAACTAGGTAAACTTGTTTATTTTTAGTAAGTACTACATTATTCTATTTATAGTAAGTGCTTAATAGTTGAACTAGTTGATTTAATAAAACTGATTTATTTTACTACAGAAGTAGTTTATTTTTAGCAAGAAAAATAATAGAACTAGTTTATTTTTTTTCTTATAATTGAAGGCATCCTAATTTGAATACTACTTTATTTTGCGAATTGATTTTTCTTATTGAATGCTCAAATTGGAGAGCACTATGCAAGGCATATGCATATGATTAGTTGAATAATAATGATCTAATTTAGTCTTTGAATTATGAACGTATAGGAAATGTCATCATCGAACGATGAAAGTCTCCCGGGGGAGTGCGGCTGGTGCCACGACGATCGAGGTGAGTGCGACAGGCCTCACCTGGACGATGGTCGGCGCTTCAGCATTAAGCTCGAGGAGACCTTCGAAGTTGAAATGGTACGCAACGACGACAAGTGTTTTTTTTCATAATTAAGCATGACTTCAACTATTTCAACGTGTAATTTTCATCTTTTACAATTCGAGTATAGTTTATCCCATGCCATGCAAGACGCTATGTCTTGGAGAGGATGGATTTTGAAGACCATGAAAATTTTGAAACGAAGAAAATTCACCTAAGGACCCATCATGATGTGGATTTTGAATTAAAGTTGTATAATGCTGAGAGCGTAACTCATTTTGGTTGCAAAAATTGGGAAGCATTTTGCAAATTGTATGGTTTTGATGAGGGTATGCTTGTCACCATGGATCTTGGTGATCCTGAAATCGAGCAAGACAATATGGACATTTGGGTCCTTGTTGATACTCCTCAAGTTCTACCGCTATGTGAGTTTCTCAAACATATTTAATTATTAACTAATTTATATTGTTCATTTCAAAATAATTGACAGCTTATTTTGAAGTATCAAAGAATGTGCAGAAGATGGTAGATAGAACTTACTACACCGATGGCTCTGAGTTAACTTACAAGGAGAAAACTCATCTGGTTGGATTTTGTAATGATCTTGAGAATTACAATATCTACAATCGAACTCCTCAACATTATGGTCAATACGTGCCACTATTGCACGTGTTGAACTACGGTAACTACCATGGAGATACCCTGGTAAGTTTTTTTACTATTACGACATCCGTGCATCTTTTTGCATACTTCTAAAACTAGTACATCATTGCTAACTACGAAGTTATTACTATGTTTTTCAACAGAGAATCTCAGAGGATTGTGTGCCTCATTTGATGTATCAGAATGGCGGCAGCCTTCGTGTTTTGAACATATATCCAGGTCATCCTACGAATCTCAACTGTCCATACTGGATTTCTAAAAGAAGTGGAGACATGACAATCAAAGGATGGAAAAAATGTATGGACAGTCGTAAGGAGCTTCTTGGAAGCAAAAGGAAGCGAGGCGCAAGAATTGGAGACATGATGATCTCCATTCTTCATAATGGAGAGTCAGGGTCTATATTGTTTTATGCTATTTTACCTTAAGTGTGTTTAGGTCCTACCTGATACTGATGATCATGTGCTAAGAACAATTATGTAGGGTTGGGTTCGATTACTATGAGGATGATGATCATATGACTTATTATTAATAACGAGTAGAAGTTGTATGATGATGCTTGATTAATTAGTAGGACTTGTTATTATATATGATGATGTATGATGCGAGCATGCATGAGTTATTATATATATATATCTGTGGGTGAAATGAACATAGCAGTAGCGTAGGTAAACCAAGGATGAAGATATAAGAGAGGACACTTCTCTCTATTAGCTAGCTAATAACAACCTAAAAATAACCCCCTAAACCCCTAAAACAGCCACTTTTTTTTAAAAAAAAGAAAAACCTCAGCTCCAGCCAGATGCTGACGCGTGGAAGCCTATTGGTCCCGGTTTATGTCATCAACCGGGACCAAAGGCCCCCCTGCCTAGGCTGCCGGCACTACCCACGTGGAGGCCCATCAGTCCCGGTTCTGGATTGAACCGGGACTAAAGGGTCGGGGCATTAGTACCGACACTTTAGTCCCGGTTCAGGAAACGGGACTAAAGCCCTTACGAACCGGGACTATAGGCCCTTTTTCTACCAGTGTCATTGCGCCGCCAAGCAAGTCTTCTCCATCCCTCCTTTCGGCGTGCACCGGTAGAAGGGACAGCAGGCCTTCGGAACCCCGCCTCTCGTGATCCTGTACGGGAGAGGGGCGATCAGGTTTTTGGGGAGCGCACTCGCGCGACTGCTGGCAGCGACGACTTCGCGAACGACCACTTCTTCCCCGACCTCGGCAACCTCGTCCTCGACGACATGGGTGACAATGTCAACGCCGGCGGTGTTGCTCCCGCTGCATCGTATGTGATTCTATCCTTCCTGTTCGAGATCATGGTAGAATTCATGTGTCTAGTATGTGCCATAGATGTGATCTGTTCATCTTCTATGCTAGTTCACATGATTAGTTTAATCTCTGTTGCTGTAGTCATGATTTATCTTCTATTTATTCGGATTAAATCTCATAGTAATTTGCTCATATTTCCAACAATCCAAAAACCTGATGATAGGCAATTTACTCCGAGTGGTTTTGCTGCGCATCTGAAGCCGCCTGCCTTTAAGGGGGCGCAATATAAGAGGTGGCGCACGAGAGCAGTCTACTGGTTATAGACCATGGGCTGCTATGACGCCACCAAGGGCAAGCCTGAGGGCGATCTTAATCCAGCACAGCTGGAAGCTTTTGAGAAGATCGATACCCTCTTTAAAGGCGCTCTTTTGAGTGTTCTTGATGACTCAATTGTCGATTCGTATATGTCGTTTGACAACGGCAAGGACATGTGGGCTGCGCTCGAGGCCAAGTTTGGTGCCTCGGACGCCGGCAGCGAGTTGTACGTCATGGAGCAATTCTATGACTACAAGATGACTGATGAGCGTGCTGTTGTATAGCAGGCTCATGAGATACAGTCGCTCGCAAAAGAACTTGAGTACTTCAAGTGTGTGTTGCCGGACAAATTTGTTGCCGGGGGCATCATTGCCAAGCTTCCACCTTCGTGGAACAATTTTGCTACTTCCCTGAAACACAAGAGACATGAGTTTTCCATTGCGGATATCATTGGTACTCTTGATGTTGAAGAGAAGGCGAGAGCAAAGGACACACGTGCTCGAGTTGCTGAGGGAGGTTCTAGTGCCCACATGGTACAGAAGAAGAACTTCCAGCCCAACAAGTTCAAAAACAACAAGAACAAAACTCAGGGCAAAGGCAAGTTTGATACAAAGAACAAGCCATCACATTCTACCAACTTCAAGAAGAATTCTCATAAGAAGGGGAAGGAACTTTGCCATGTCTGCGGTGATCCTAATCACTGGGCTCCAAAGTGTCCTAGCCGCTTTGAGGAGCGCGAACATGAGAAGAGCGGCAAGTCCGCTAATTTCGTCATCGGTGATACTAATATGAAGGAATCAGGGTACGGTATTTTTCCTACCATCCTTTCAGTATTTCAATCCCCTGATTAGTTAATTGACACCGGTGCCAATGTACATGTTTGTGCTGACGCCTCCATGTTTTCTTCTTACCAGGCCACTAGGACTTCTCTCGTGCTGATGGGGAACGGGTCACATTCCATCGTTCGAGGTGTTGGTACGGTCGATCTGAAGTTTACTTCGGGGAAGACCGTGCGTCTGAAGAACGTTCATCATGTGTCGTCCATCAATAAAAATCTCGTTAGCGGTTCCCGTTTATGTCGAGATGGTTTTAAGTTGGTTTTTGAATCCAATAAAGTTGTAATTTCTAAGTGTGGACAATTTTTTGGAAAAAGCTATGAGTGTGGAGGCTTGTTCCGCCTATCTTTGTCAGATATTTGCACTAAAGTTATTAATAATGGTTGCCACAATAATGAGTCTGATATTTGGAATTCACAACTTTGTCATATTAACTTCGGATGCATGACGCGGCTAGCCAATATGAATTTAATTCCCAAAATCTCTCCTGTCAAGGGATCTAAGTGCCAAGTATGTGTGCAAGCTAAGCAACCTCGCAAGTCCCATAAGACTGCAGAGGCAAGAGACTTGGCGCCACTAGAGCTTATACATTCTGATCTTTGTGAGATGAATGGCGTGTTGACAAAAGGTGGAAAGAGATACTTCATGACGTTGATTGATGACTCCACTAGATATTGTGTCGGAGTAAATAGCCATGGGTAGCCTAGCCGGCTCCCCCTGGCCCTTCTGAAAAAATTACGAGCCCGTCCGGCTCTCAAAGAACCCAAGACCTGGAGCCGCCTTCCCTTTGCCGGCTATCATCCAGGACGGCTTCGGGAGGCGGCCCAACCTTTGCCCTCATGAAGAAAGCCATGGGGGCCGACTTCGAGAAGCCGTCCGCAAGAGGGCCGACTCCAAGAAGCCGGCTCCCATATGGCGGTCTAAACCGTACCCTCGAAGTTGGCATCCACCCAGCAATGATGAAGCGGGGCGTGGCTACAGTGAAGCCTGTCACCCCCAAAACCCGGAGCACGACCGGCACAGTGCGCTGTACGGGTGGCCACGACCCGCCCGGCGCGGCACTATTGCCACGACGACCCTGACGCCATCCACGACAGGCCACCAGCGTGGCCCCCGAGGCGGTGGGCCCCTTCGGGCAGAGAGACGCCGAAGGCGGCCACACCTCTTCCCAAGTCGGCCAGAGAGAGAGCCAGCTCCCCATAGCCGGCTTGCCATCTTCCTCGAAGGAGACGCCCCATTAAGGAGACAAGACACGGTGAGGCTACAGTAATCGCCCGCCGGGCGGCGGTACTGTAGCCACGCTTACCACGACCGAGCCCGCGTCATCAGAATAGGGCAACAGTAACCAGCCACCGACCAGGCCCTGGACGGTGGGGCCTGCTTGTCGACCAAGGAGCCGGTAGCCGGCGGGACCCACCAGTCGGCGGGCCCCAGCAGCCGGCGCAGAAGCCGGCGAGCGCAGTCACAAACAGCTGGGCCCCGTGCCCAGCCGGATTACCATTGTACCCCCGGGGGGTAGGCCTATATAAACCCCCCGGTGCACCCATGCAAAGGGTTCGACCCCCAACTAGTTTTAGACACCTCGCAAGGAGAAGAAGCAAGCTAGCCGCGCCCTTCTTCCTCCTCCCACCAGAACAGCTCAAGGAGCATTGTGTAGCTACTCATCCATCTAGTGATCATGCGGAGACCCCGCAGAGCAGCAGTAGGGGTGTTATCTCCACGGAGATCCCCGAAGCTGGGTAAAGTCCGCCGGCGTGCTTATCTTCGCCTCATCCCGTTTCCAGGCACCGGCGATGTCTTATTGGCTCCCACAATGATAAGCCACCCGTTGGCATATGTCGCACCTACCACCCGACATTTGGCGCCCACCGTGGGGCCAGGTGCACCGTCGTCCGGAGACCTGTTCTGGACAGGAACCCTCTTCCTCCCTAGCGAGCGTAGCCAGCCCGGCACGCCCGATGGCGCTTGCCACAACGCGCTGCAAGGCGTCACCAGCATCTGCACGGCGAGCAGCCTCGCCGATCTCCTCGACGAAACCCGCATCTCCGACGAGCTCGCCTCCGATGCGGGCACCGACCACCTCGCCAGCCTCCTTGGCCAGCTCCATGTCTTCAGCGAGCCTGCTGCGGATCTGGAGTCGGTTGGCTCCACCGACCCGATGCCTGTCGACTCCGACACGGCCTCCTACGACACCTTCCCCACCAACGTCGCGATCCACAATGACCCGCTTCCTCGGACCGAAGATCGCGATACTGTCACCACTGAGGTGATGGTTATCGGCCACGGCGGCCCGGCCGACGAGAGCGCCCACGACGCCCCGCACGCGGCGGCCCACGACTTGTCCGTCCCCCTCCCGGCTGATGCCGATGACGAAGCACTGGAAGCACGCCGCCTCGCCCTCCTCGCGGAGGGCCGGAGGCTGGCTTCCGTGAGACGCCTCACTGAGGCCTACCAGCGCGAAGCCGACCGCGCCGCCTTCGGCACGCCGGCTCCGGCTGGGCCAAGCCGGGCCGGTGCTGTCAAGCAACGTGGCGCCGTCATCGCTGACACGCTGGAAGTCGACCGCCTGGTCTATGCCACTCCGCTCGAGAACCTGTGCGCCGCCCAGGCGGCCGTGGACGAGTTGGGCGGATTGGAGGCCGAAGAACTCCCCCACATGACCCGGCGCATACAGCAGTTGATTGACGCAGCCGCTCAGCGGCACGAAGCCGACGCCCGCGCAGGAAGCCCTCCCCCGCGCCGGGATCACGGCACGACGTCACGGACGCCGACTACGAGCAACACCCGCGCGCGGCGCGAGAAAGAGCCGGCTTCCAGCCGAAGCCGGACCCGAATCTCCATCGAGCGAGACGCGGACGCCTGTCCCCGAGCCATGGAATGGCGGGGTAACCCGCCTCCGCCTCGATCTCGTGGAGAGAGATACCCCACCCCGCCGCCTGTGGCGCATCCGACTCTCAGCGGCCGACTAGGTCGCCGCGAAGGAGTCGGCGAGAGCGACACACGCCATCGGATCGACCGCCTAGCACGATCCCTGGCACTAGAAGAGGAAGACAATGTCGGCCTGCCTTGCTTCGGCCCCCGCATCCGCGACGAGCCTTTTCCCAAAGGGTTCTCGCTCCCGAGAGACACGCCCAAGTACAACGGCTCCGTGAAGCCGGAAGACTGGCTGATCGACTACTCCACGGCAGTCAGCATAGCCAACGGCAACCGGCGCGTTGCCGTGAAGTACGTGCCCCTCATGCTGCAAGGCACGGCACGGACTTGGCTCAACAGCCTCAAGCCTCTCAGCATCAACAGCTGACTAGACTTCACCGAAGCCTTCGTTCGCAACTTCACCAGCACCTACAAGCGGGCTCCCAAGCCCAGGCAGCTCTCCCTGTGCGTACAGGGCCCAGCCGAGTCCACTCGCGACTACCTCACACGTTGGGCCGAGCTCCGCAATTCCTGCGAGGGGTGCACGAGGTGCAAGCCATCGAATACTTCATTGCCGGGTGCCGAGAAGGTACCCTCCTCAAGCACAAGCTCCTCTGCGACGAGCCGACTACCCTCGACGAGCTTCTGGACATAGCCGACAAGTACGCCACCGCCGATTCTTCGATGAAGACCGAGCTCCGGGTAGACGCGTCCGGGAAAGTACTTAACCCGGTGCCCAAGACGCCGGCAGGTGATTCCGGCCGACGCCAACACCCGAACGACCAGAAGCGCAAAGGCCCTGCGCCGCCTCCCGCTAGCCGGCAGGTGGCCACGGTCGAAGACACGCCGCCTGAAGGGCGGCCCGCGCCCAAGAAGCCCAAGGGCGGCCGGCCGGCTTGGCAGCCGGCCTTCTCCTACGAGCAAACTCTTGACGCCCCGTGCAAGTTCCATAGTGGCGCGAAGCCGTCCAACCACACAACCCGAAAGTGCAATTGGCTCACCCGAATCTCCAAAGGCGAAGGGCTTGCGCCGCCTCCGCCTGCCGGCCCACCGCCTCCGGCTCCGCCGCCCCAGGCCGCTCGGCCCGCAGTCGGAGCCATGCAGGACGAGTTCCCCGACGAGCAAGCATCCTACGTCATCTTTACAAGCCAGCTCAAAGACTGGCGCAGCAAGCGCCGAGAGCACCAGGAAGTCAGCGTGGTCGCTGCTAACCCCGCCGGACACATGCATTGGACAGAAAAGCCCATCAGCTGGAGCCGAGCCGATCACCCAGAGGTGATGCCATCTCCCGGCTCTTACGCGTTGGTCCTGGAAGCCACCCTCGCGACGGACAGGCGCGCTGCCCGCTTCTCCCACGTGCTGATAGACGGCGGAAGCAGCATCTACATCCTGTACCGCGACACCCTAGAGAAGCTAAGTGTCAAGACAAAGCAGCTCATGCCGACTCGGACAGTGTTTCACGGCATCGTACCCGGCTTGTCCTGCCCCCCATTGGCAAGGTCAAGATTGACGTACTCTTTGGGGACAAGGAGCATTTCTGTCGGGAAGCGATCTGGTTTGAAGTGGTGGACCTGGAGAGCCCTTACCACGCATTGCTCGGCCGACCCGCCTTGGCCAAGTTCATGGCGGTCCCCCACTACGCATACCTCAAGATGAAGATACCAAGTTCCAAGGGCATCATCACCATAGCTGGCGATTACAAGAAGTCTGCCAAGTGCGCTGCGGCCAGCAGCCGGCTAGCCGAGTCCCTTGTGATTGCCGAAGAGAAGAAGACACTGGACCGGGTCGTGGCCCTGGCCAGCAAGCAGCTGAGCCGGCCCACCGACTCCAAGGAGTATGATGCCCAAGGATCTTTCCAGCCGGCCAAGGAAACCAAGAAGATACCTCTTGACCCCGAGCACCCCGAGAGGTTTGCCGTCATCGGGGCAAGCCTGAACAGCAAATAGGAAGGCGAGCTCGCCGATTTCCTCCGTGAGAATCGGGATATCTTTGCATGGTCCCCCAAGGACATGCCGGGTGTTCCGAAGGATTTCGCCGAGCACAAGCGACACGTGCGAGAAGACGCAAAACCAGTCAAGCAACCTCTCCGCCGACTGTCAGAGAAGAGAAGGATTGTAGGGGAGGAGATAGCCCGGCTTCTGGCAGCCGGCTTCATCATGGAAATTTTCTTTCCGGAGTGGCTTGCCAACCCGGTCCTCGTGCTAAAGAAGAATAACAAGTGGCGCATGTGTATAGACTACACAAGCCTCAACAAGGCCTGCCCTAAAGATCCCTTCGCCCTGCCAAGGATTGACCAAGTGATAGACTCCACGGCCGGATGCGAGCTGTCGAGTTTCTTGGATGCTTACTCAGGATACCACCAGATAAAGCTAAACCCGGATGACCGCCTGAAGACAGCCTTCATCACGCCATTTGGAGCCTTCTGCTACCTGACTATGACATTCGGCTTGAGAAATGCCGGTGCCACTTTTCAGCGTTGCATGCAGAAGTGCCTCCTCAAGCAACTCGGCAAAAACGCTCACGTCTACGTGGACGATATTGTGGTGAAGACGGAGAAGCGCGGCACCTTGCTGGAAGACCTGAAAGAAACGTTCGAGAACCTGCGCTGGTTCCGAATCAAGCTCAACCCCGAGAAATGCGTGTTCGGAGTGCCAGCCGGCCAGCTCCTAGGCTTCCTGGTCTCCGAACGCGGCATCGAGTGCAACCCAGTGAAGATCAAGGCCATCGAGAGAATGGCGATCCCTACCAAGCTTCGAGAAATCCAGAAGTTCACCGGATGCTTGGCATCCTTGAACCGCTTCATCAGCCGGCTCGGAGAGAAAGCTCTCCCTCTCTACCGCCTCATGAAGAAGAGCACTCACTTCGAGTGGAACGACCAGGCCGACCAAGCTTTCCACGAGCTGAAGAAGATGTTGGCCACGCCGCCTGTCCTGGCGGCGCCGACTGAGAAAGAGCCCATGCTCCTTTACATTGTCGCAACCAGCCGGGTGGTCAGCACCGTCATCATAGTTCAACGCCCAGAAGAAGGCCGAGCCCAGCTCGTCCAGAGGCCGGTGTATTATTTGAGCGAGGTGTTGTCCGCCTCAAACGAGAACTACCCGCACTACTAGAAGATGTGCTACGGCGTGTACTTCACTGCCAAGAAGCTGAAGCCCTACTTTCAAGAGCATCCCATCACGGTTGTATGCACTGCCCCGCTGGCCGAGATCATAGGCAGCCGAGATGCATCTGGCCGGGTGGCGAAATGGGCCATCGAGCTGGCCCCTTACACAATCTTCTACTAGCCCCGCACCGCCATCAAGTCCCAAGCACTGGCCGACTTCCTCGTCGACTGGGCCGAGATCCAGTACCTGCTGCCGGCTCCCGACTCCACCCATTGGCGCATGCACTTTGACGGGTCCAAGATGCGCACCGGCTTGGGAGCCGGCGTCGTCCTTACCTCTCCCAAGGGCAACAAGCTCAGATACATGCTGCAGATTCACTTTGCCGCCTCCAACAATGTAGCCGAGTACGAGGCGCTCATACATGGGCTCCGGCTTGCCAAGGAACTCGGCATCCGCCGGATCCTATGTTATGGCGACTCGGACTTGGTGGTTCAGCAATCATCTGGCGATTGGGACGCCAAGGACGCAAATATGGCAAGCTACCACTTCCTGGTGCAGCAAATCAGTGGATACTTTGAAGGATGCGAGTTCCTCCACGTACCGCGAGCCGACAACGAGCCAGTCGATGCCCTGGCCCGAATAGGCTCCACTCGGCAAGCAATACCAACCGGCGTCACTCTACACTGCCTCCTCAAGCCATCCATCAAGCCGTCTCCAGAATCCGACTCCATCTTCGTACCGCCCGACCCCGACGCGGCCGGGTCCGGCTCGAAGAACCAATCAGGCGACCCGGGGACTTCAGTACTCGGCCCGGGGACTGCAGTAACCGGCTCGGGGACTGCCGTAACCGGCCCGGGGACTGTGGTAGCCGGCCCGGGGACTGCACCAACACAACAGCCGGCGGCCGACTCCAGCACTTCATCACCCATCCCGCCCACCCTAGTGGCAGTAGCCGCATTGGCAGTAGGAGAAGTCGCAGCTCCGTCATGGGCTCAGTCCATCCTCAACTTCCTAGTAAACCAAGATCTGCCAGCTGACGAAACAGAGGCGAGACAAGTCCAACGTCGAGCCGGAGCATACACGATAGTCAACAGAGAACTTGTCAAGCGCAGTGTCACTGGAGTCCTCCAACGGTGCGTCGAGCAAGAGAAGGGCATCGCAATCCTCAGAGATATACACCAAGGAGAATGCGGCCACCATGCGGCTTCAAGATCACTTGTCGCCAAAGCTTTCCGCCATGGCTTTTTCTGGCCGACTGCTTTGGATGACGCCAAAGAGTTAGTTAAATATTGCAAAGGCTGCCAACTTTTCAGCTCCAAGCAACACCGGCCGGCTTCGGCACTCAAGACCCATTCCCCTCACCTGGCCCTTCGCCGTTTGGGGACTGGATATGGTGGGCCCATTCAAGACGGCGCGCGGCGGCATGACACATTTGCTCGTCGCCGTGGACAAATTCACCAAGTGGATCGAGGCAAAGCCGATCAAGAAGCTGAATGGGCCGACTGCTGTGACATTCATCGCAGACATAACCACTCGGTATGGCGTACCGCACAGCATCATCACCGACAATGGCACGAATTTTGCCAAAGGAACCTTGGCACGTTTCTGCGCTGCACAAGGTATCCGGCTGGACTTAGCGTCCGTCGCCCACCCGCAGTCAAACGGCCAGGTCGAGCGAGCTAACGGCCTCATCCTCTCCGGCATCAAGCCCCGACTGGTCGTACCTCTGGAGCGCTCAGACGGCTGTTGGCTCGATGAGCTGCCGGCTGTCCTCTGGAGTCTGCGCACTACCCCAAACAAGTCAACCGGCTTCACTCCTTTCTTCCTCGTGTACGGTGCCGAGGCAATCATCCCAACCTACATCGAGTTCGACTCACCTCGGGTAACCATGTACACGGAGGCGGAGGCCAAGGAAGCACGAGAAGACGGCGTCGACCTGCTGGAAGAAGGCCGGCTGTTAGCCCTCAGCTGGTCTGCCATCTACCAGTAGGGGTTGCGCCGCTACCACAGTAGGAAGGTCAGGCCAAGATCCTTCCAAGAGGGCGATCTTGTGCTCCGGCTGATCCAGCAAATAGCCGGCCAGCACAAGCTCTCGGCCCCTTGGGAGGGCCCCTTCGTCATCAGCAGAGCTCTAGGCAACGACTCCTACTAACTAATCGACGCACAGAAGCCCAAGGCACGCAAGAGAGATGACTCCGGCAAGGAGTCGGAACGACCATGGAACGCCAACCTCCTTCGAAGATTTTACAGTTAAAATGCAGTATGTACCACGCTAAATTTTGTACTAAGTATGAGACAATAGGCCCCCCGAGGAGGGCTCGGGGACTGCCACCTTTTATCTATGAATGAAAAGTATCATGCGTACGACCTTGTCTTTTCATTTATTTATTTCCGTCCGGCACCGGGTTCGACTAGTCGGCCCGGGGACTGGCCGACTGGAGTTATATTAGAAGTCCTACCCGCGGTCAGACAAGTAGTGTGCCGACACCCAGGCTTAGCTCTTGCCAAAGTCGCAGTCCGAAGAACCGGCTGTTCGGCTGGCAAGAGTCAAAAGCAGGAAAGGATGCGCACACGAAAAATGGCCAGGGACCAACAGACTGATATAACAAAAGCCGGTTTGCCGCCTACCGCCGACCGACTACCAGAGTAGCCGGCCGGCCGGTTTTCATTCACTTCACTTCAATCCAAGAATGCTCGAGTACTTGCCTCCCCAAAAGGGGAAGGCGGCAAAGGAAAAAAGCCTAAGGATAAAAAGTGTACGCGAATGGA
Organism: Triticum urartu; assembly: GCF_003073215.2. NCBI lineage: Eukaryota > Viridiplantae > Streptophyta > Magnoliopsida > Poales > Poaceae > Triticum > Triticum urartu. The sequence continues at coordinate 98,207,242 of NC_053024.1, forward strand.
AACCAAACATGCACATAATAATATTTACATAAAGGACCTCCAAGAGGCCGGCATCCAACATAGTTTGATACACCCCCTGTGGGTGGAACTGCGAAAGCTTAAAGATTGTTCAAAGACAACAAGCAGGAAAAATAAAGACAGCAGGTCAAGCTGGCGGAGCGGCTGACGAGCTGGGCTGGTCGGTTGAGACGGTTGCGCCGGCTGAAGGAGCGGCCGGCTGGCAAACTTCGGCTTGATCACCGCCTTCTGCAGAGGGCGCGCTTCCGCGCGCCTCGTTGCTGGAGGCACGGTCAGCTTGAGGCCGGCCGGTTGTTCCACTAGCTGGCTCGACGTCTTCACCGCCCTCTTCCTCGTCATCTTCGCCCTCGTCGCTGGAGGCGATCTCCTCGGCCGAGTCCTCGCCCACTGCCAGGTTCAGACCGAACCACTCCTCCGGCTGGGCAACGCCATCATCATTGATCTCAGGCGTGAAGACACCGATGTCGGTACACTCGGCGATTGTCGAGGCGCGCTGGGCGATAGCCGGCCGCACTTCCTCCAGCTCCGCGTCGGCCTCCAGCCGCCAAGTGCATAGTTGGTCCAGGCTCAGCCCTGGGTACCAATCACGGACGAACTCCAGCGCCCTCCCGGCTCCAAGACGGGCCGCCGACGCCTTCTAAGCTTCAAAACGGCCGACTGCAACCTCCAGCCAGTCGGCGGTCCGGCTCGGGGTGCGGGGGATCGTCTCGCCGGGCCAGAGGGCGGCCAGCAGCTACGCCCCGGCACGTTGAAGCCGGCGAAGCATCCGGTGAGCCGGCTGCAGCCGCGCTTGGACGGCCAAGAGCTGCTCCTCCAGCGTCCGCTTTGCGTCCGGCGCGATGTTGACTCCCGCCTGACGGTGCGCCTCGCGATGAGCCTCGATGGTTTGGGCGGCAAGGGTGGAGTGGCCGGGAAAGTAATCTGCACAAGAAAACGAGCAGCAGCACAAGTCAGGCCAAGACCCCAGGCGGCTAGCAGGCAGAAGAAGGGCGAGAAAGGTAGCTTACCATCGATCAAGTCTTCGATGCGGCCAAAGCCCTCATCCAGCGCTTGACGAGTCTCAGCCCAGCTCGCCGCCTCGGTCTCAAACTCCGCCTTCAAGGCGGCCTCGCTGTCCTGCGCCTTCTGCAGGGCCGCCTTGTGGCTTTCTTCTTGATCAGATAGCTTCTTGGCTAGGCGGTCGCGCTCCTGGACCAAGGCGGCGTACTCGGCGTCCCTGGTGCGAAGGGCGGTCTGTGCCTCGCCGAGCTCCTTCCTCAAGTCGGCATTGACCTCTGCAAAGAACAAAAGACAAAGACAAAAAAACCAATAAGGGAAAGGTCGTCAAGGAAGATCCGGCCCGACTGCTCAGCAGTCAGCCCGAATCTTGGGGACTACACCCAGTGGGTGCGCTGACGCGCCCCCACAGGAAACAGATAAGAGCGAGCACTTACTTCGGCTGTTGGCCAGGTCGTCGATCTTCCGACCCAACTCCTGAGCCTGGGAGTTGAAGGCGACAGCACGGGAATTATGATATTCCTGAAAGTTGAGATAGAAAGCAAAGATAAGACGGTCGTCAAGAAAGATCCGACCCGACTGCTCAGCAGTCGGCCCGAATCTCGGGGACTACACCCAGTGGGTGCGCTGACGCGCCCCCACAGAAGAAATCAAGAAACCAGAGCGGTCAAGAGCAAAATACTTACCCGGATGGCGGCCCGCGTCGACAGGAACTCCTGGGTATATTGCTGCAGAAGGGTGGCCTGAGCTTGAAGCCGGCTCCGGACCTCTTGGGCCGCCACATTCAGCTCGCCGGACCCCCCGCTGGGAATCCACCCGGACGTGGCGGAGCTGGCCGCCTCCAAAGCCTCCGCCGACTGGCCGGCGCCCGCGGCTTGGCGCGACTCCAGCGGAACGGTGTTTCCCCCTGCGCGCTGACGCGTCACCGGCTGTATCTCGAGGCCGGCTCCGACCTCAGGTACACCCCCGGCCGGCTCCTCTAGCGCCGCCGACGACTGGCCGCCTTGGCCCGTTCCAGTCGGCGCGGCCGGCGGCGTCCTCCCCGCGAAGTCCTCGAAGAGCTCCTCCCTTTGCACCAACGGCGGGTCTTGGATGATCTCCTCCGCCAGGGGCAATGGGATGTCCGGGGCCACGGTTCGGAGGGGGATGGCGAGCAGCGGGGGCTGGTTGCGCGAGCCCTCCGCCTCCGTCTCCGCGGCCGCCCGCTCCGCCTGGGCTTTGGCTGCTGCGTCGGCCCGCTCCTTCGCCGCTTGAGCGGCCTCCCGATCCGCCGCCTCCCTCTCTTCCCGCGCCTCACGAGCATTCCGCTCTGTGGCTTCCATGAGGTCGGCGCGGGGATCCACGCGGCGGGGGCCTGAAGACCCTCCAGCCGGCCCGACTACGGAGCCGCCTGGGCCCCGCTCAAGGGAAAGCGGCGCCCTGCTCAGAAAGCGGAGAAAGGTCAGGAGAAATGATTCGGACAGAAGAAAACAATAAAAACAGGCATACAAGTAGTTGGTGACTTACGCCGAGACCGTCTGAGGCTGCTTCACTGCTTTCCGGAAGCGGGCCGCCTTCGCGGCCGCCTCGTCTCGTTTCGTCGCTGCGGCGGAGGCTTTGGACTTCTTCGGCCGACTGCCGAAGAGAGTTGACGCGGCCCGGCGCTTCGGAGCGCCGCCGCCTGTAGCCGGCGCGGCAGACGAGCCCGCGCTTTGGCGGTCGGCTGCTGGCTGGCAACGCGGGACTTCTTCGGCTTCGGCGTCGTCCGGCCAGTCCTCGAAGCTGGCGGAGAGCCCCGTGCCTCCGGGCTCGGCGTTGTCTCCCACGACGGCGTCCTCCATGGCGGCCGCCCCCAAGTCTGGGTCATCAACATCGTCCACCGTGCGGTCGGGGGCATACTGACGTTCAATCCCTGCCGCCCCAGCCGGCGGCGGAAGAAGGGGGTTCTGTTAACAAAAGCCGGCTGATCAGAGGCCGGCCATCATGGAGTCGACTGACAACAAAAAGAAGATAGAGAGAGAAGCTTACCACGGGCAGAGGATTGGCGCGAGAATACGGCGCCTTGCCGTATTGCCAGTCCCCGGCGAGCTTGCAGTTGGCGATGTAGTTGACCATGAGCGCCACCTCTGCATGCGGCATTTCCCATGTGCTCAGCCGGCTTGGGTCGAAGCGGCCGCTCATCTGGCACAGCATGTGGGGCCGGCTTTGAAGCGGAAGAACCCGGCGCTCCACGAAGGCGGCCACCAAGTCGGATCCGCGCAGGCCCTCCGAATGGATCATCACCCGAAGCCGGGCGATGGCGGCGTTCCCGGCCTGAGACAGGGACCGGGACCGGAAGCTCCAAGAGGGCTGCCTCCCAGCCGGCGGGCCGGCTACGTAAGCCGGCAGATTGATGTTGTCTCCTCTCGGGGGCGAGCCGGCGTTCTTCACGTAGAAATATGACCTCTGCCATACCTTCACCGACTGGATTAGGGGGATGGGCGGGAAGGGATTGTTCTCGCCTGACCTCCTCATGGCGATGTAGGCTCCGCAGGGGGCGGGCACGCCGGCGACGACGGTGCCGAGCTTGCTCTGGAAGAACTCTCCCCAGAGCTCCAGCGTGGGGAGCACGCCCAGGAAGCCTTCGCAGAGGGAGACGAAGGCCGACAGCAGCATCACTGCGTTGGGCGTGAGGTGATGCGGCTGCAGGTTGTAGAACTCGAGGAAGGAGCGCAGAAATCCGCTCGCCGGAAGGCCGAAGCCACGCAGGAAGTGCGAGTGGAAGACGACCCGCTCGCCCTCCTCCGGCGCCGGCGAGATCTCCGTCTCCGGCGCCAAGCGAACCTGCACGAGACTAGCGTCGGGCAGGCGCTGCGTCTGGCGGAGGAACTTCACGTGGTCGTCGTGGACGTTGGAGCCGTCCCATGAGCTTGACAACGCCATGGAGCAAGACGCGATGGGGGTGCTGCGGTGAGAGGTTGCGACAACATCGAGAGGAAGAAGAAGGAAGACAAGGAGGGGCGGAGTGTGGGAGAGAGAGCGAACCTCTGCCTCTCCCCCTCCCCCCCCTACTTGTAGGCTCGGGTGGCGGAGCCGAGGAGGCGCGGTGTGGGGGAACGTGGGGATCGATCGTGCCCACTTCCCCCACGTCCCGCGTTTATTACGCCCTAATGGCGAATTCAAGACGCCACAGGAAGGTGAGCGGTCCACCTGGGCCATAGAGGATCAGCGCTCGGGCCGAGGCCAAGGAGTGGCGGGCCCGGGCCTGCGGCGGCGTCCCGTCGCGCGCGTGCGTTGGCAAGCTTCCGCTGCCGCGTGGCCCACGGAGGGGCCCGCGGTCAGCGCGCGGGTCAACCACCTTCCCGCCTGCGAGATACAGGAGCTCTCTGAAATCGGCCTACACCAGCAAAGCCGGCTCCTCAGGGTAAGAAGCTGACCAAGCTTCTCGTCCCTCTGTCCGCCTCGAAGCTTGACCAGCTTCGGGGACTACTGTCGGAGTAAATAGCCATGGGTAGCCTAGCCGGCTCCCCCTGTCCCTTCTGAAAAAATTACGAGCCCGTCCGGCTCTCAAAGAACCCAAGACCTGGAGCCGCCTTCCCTTTGCCGGCTATCATCCAGGACGGCTTCGGGAGGCGGCCCAACCTTTGCCCTCATGAAGAAAGCCATGGGGGCCGACTTCGAGAAGCCGGCCGCAAGAGGGCCGACTCCAAGAAGCCGGCTCCCATATGGCGGTCTAAACCGTACCCTCGAAGTTGGCATCCACCCAGCAATGATGAAGCGGGGCGTGGCTACAGTGAAGCCTGTCACCCCCAAAACCCAGAGCACGACCGGCACAGTGCGCCGTACGGGTGGCCACGGCCCGCCCGGTGCGGCACTGTTGCCACGGCGACCTTGACGCCATCCACGACGGGCCACCAGCATGGCCCCCGAGGCGGTGGGCCCCTTCGGGCAGAGAGACGCCGAAGGCGGCCACACCTCTTCCCAAGTCGGCCAGAGAGAGAGCCGGCTCCCCATAGCCGGCTTGCCATCTTCCTCGAAGGAGACGCCCCATTAAGGAGACAAGACACGGTGAGGCTACAGTAATCGCCCGCCGGGCGGCGGTACTGTAGCCACGCTTACCACGACCGAGCCCGCGTCATTAGAATAGGGCAATAGTAACCAGCCACCGACCAAGCCCTGGACGGTGGGGCCTGCTTGTCGACCAAGGAGCCGGCAGCCGGCGGCACCCACCAGTCGGCGGGCCCCAGCAGCCGGCGTAGAAGCCGGCGAGCGCAGTCACAGACAGCTGGGCCCCGCGCCCAGTCGGATTACCATTGTACCCCCGGGGGTAGGCCTATATAAACCCCTCGGTGCACCCATGCAAAGGGTTCGACCCCCAACTAGTTTTAGACACCTCGCAAGGAGAAGAAGCAAGCTAGCCGCGCCCTTCTTCCTCCTCCCACCAAAACAGCTCAAGGAGCATTGTGTAGCTAATCATCCATCTAGTGATCATGCGGAGACCCCGCAGAGCAGCAGTAGGGGTGTTATCTCCACGGAGAGCCCCGAAGCTGGGTAAAGTCCGCCGGCGTGCTTATCTTCGCCTCATCCCGTTTTGAGGCACCGGCGACGTCTGATTGGCTCCCACAATGATAAGCCACCCGTTGGCATATGTCGCACCTACCCATATTGTTATGTGTATCTTTTGAAATCAAAAGATGAGGCTTTGACTTTCTTCAAAAACTATAAAGCTGAGGCAGAGAACCAACTTGATCGAAAAATTAAACGGCTTAGGTCCGATCGTGGTGGAGAGTATTTTTCCAATGAATTTGATCTGTTGTGTGCGGAACGTGTTATAATCCATGAGAGGACGCCTCACTACTCACCCCAGTCAAATGGGGTAGCCGAAAGAAAGAACCGAACTCTAACTGATATGGTTAACACCATGTTAGACACTTTGGGTCTATCCAAGGAATGGTGGGGGGAGGCGCTAATGACTACGTGTCATGTCCTAAACCGGGTTCCCACAAAGCATAAGGCCATGAATCCATTTGAGGAATGGGAAAGGAAAAGGTTGAAACTCTCTTACCTACGTACTTGGGGTTGTTTGGCAAAAGTCAATATACCAATTCCCAAGAAGCGCAAGCTTGGACCAAAACCCGTGGATTCTATTCTTCTAGGCTATGCTTTTCATAGCATCGGCTATAGATTTTTGATAATAAAATCTGAGGTGTCCGACATGCATGTTGGTAAGATTATGGAGTCAAATAATGCAACTTTCTTTGAGGACATATTTCCTATGAAGGATATGTCGAGTTCATCAAATCAGGAGATACCTACTCCATCTAGTGAGGAATTCACTGTAATTCCTGAACCCACCATTGTGATGGAACACGTTGAGAATCCTGTTGAGGGTGACAATGGAACTCCTGTGAGGAGTAAGAGACAGAGGACTGCAAAGTCCTTTGGTGATGATTTCATTGTGTACCTCGTGGATGACACACCCAGGACTATTTCAGAAGCCTATGCATCTCCTGATGCTGACTACTGGAAGGAAGTTGTACGTAGCGAGATGGATTCCATCTTAGCTAACGGTACCTGGGAGATCACTGACCGTCCTTATGGGTGCAAACCTGTAGGATGTAAGTGGGTGTTCAAGAAGAAGCTTAGACCTGATGGTACGATTGAAAAGTACAAGGCACGGCTTGTGGCCAAGGGTTATACCCAGAAAGAAGGTGAAGACTTCTTTGATACTTACTCACCCGTGGCTAGACTGACCACAATTCGGGTGCTACTATCACTGGCTGCCTCAAATGGACGTTAAGACAGCTTTCCTCAATGGAGAGTTGAAGGAGGAAATTTACATGGATCAGCCAGATGGTTTTGTAGTACCTGGTCAGGAAGGAAAGGTGTGCAAGTTATTAAAGTCTTTATATGGCCTTAAACAAGCTCCTAAGGAGTGGCATGAGAAGTTCGAAAGAACATTAACTGCTGCCGGCTTTGTAGTAAACGATGGTGACAAGTGCGTGTACTATCGCTATGGTGGGGGCGAAGGAGTTATTCTTTGTCTGTATGTCGACGACATACATTGATCTTTGGAACCAAACTTGATTTAATCAAGGAGGTTAAGGATTTCTTATCTCGCTGTTTTGAGATGAAGGATCTAGGAGTAGCTGATGTTATCTTAAACATCAAGCTGTTGAGAGATGAGAATGGTGGGATCACACTGCTTCAGTCTCACTATGTGGAAAAGGTCTTGAGTCGTTTTGGGTATAGCGACTGACACGCCTTCTCCAACTCCATATGATGCTAGTGTGTTGCTTCGAAAGAATCGACGGATTGCTAGAGATCAACTGAGGTATTCTCAGATTATTGGCTCGCTTATGTATTTGGCGAGTGCCACGAGGCCTGACATCTCTTTTGCTGTGAGCAAGCTGAGTCGGTTTGTGTCAAAACCGGGAGATGATCATTGGCATGCGCTTGAGAGAGTTATGCGCTATTTGAAAGGCACCGCGAGCTATGGGATTCACTACACCGGGTATCCAAGGGTACTGGAGGGTTATAGTGACTCAAACTGGATATCTGATGCTGATGAGATTAAGGCCACAAGTGGTTATGTTTTTACACTTGGTGGTGGCGCTGTTTCCTGGAAGTCTTGCAAGCAGACCATCTTAACGAGGTCAACTATGGAAGCAGAACTCACAGCATTAGACACTGCCACTGTTGAAGCAGAGTGGCTTCGTGAACTCTTGATGGACTTACCTATGGTTGAAAAACCAATACCCCCTATCCTGATGAACTGTGATAATCAAACTGTGATCGTCAAGATAAACAGTTCTAAGGACAATATGAAGTCCTCAAGGCATGTGAAGAGGAGACTAAAATCTGTCAGAAAATTGAGGAACTCCGGAGTTATTACGTTGGATTATATCCAAACGTCGAAAAACTTGGCAGATCCCTTCACAAAGGGTCTATCACGTAATGTGATAGATAATGCATCGATGGAGATGGGTTTGAGACCCACCGCATGAGTTGTCCATAGTGGTAACCCACTCTATGTGATCGGAGATCCCGTGAAGTAGAAGTGGGAGACAAGCTGTTGGTCAGCTGGGAGGAGAGTATCCCTATATTAATTATCCCACTCCGTGAAGATGCAATACTCTCCTGATCTGCATGGCAGGTTGATACTTATCTTAATGTGTTCCAAGTGGCTTATTCGGGTAAGCAGAGATGTTGTCCTGCAGAACATCTTCTGAGGAACACACCTATATGAATTTGACTGTTAACGTCGCAGTCTGTGAGAATTGGGTGTTCTCTAATAAATTCATGAAAAGGCCCTGGAGTATGACGTATACGCTCCACCCGCGGGGAAGCCTTGCGGCAGCCCAGTATCGGTCAAGAATTTGTGTGAAACTAGTCTCGCAGAAAACTTGTAGTTCAAGGCATAGTCCACTATTCAAGTTGTGATCTAGTGTAGCATAAATCTCTAAGTGGAAGTTCAACTTCACAGTCTCCACTAAGCACCGGTATATAAACAATGTTTTGGAACTAAATGATGAGATGTGCCAATGAGACTTTGTGGGGGATTGTTGGAATTTTGCTAGTAGGCCTTTGGCCCAAAGCCCAACTAAAATTCTGAAATTCTCTTGGCCCATTCATGCACACATGTGAGTGGAGTGAGTGAGGCTAAAGTTTAGTCCCACCCCGGAAGTTGAGAGAGAGTTGCACCTCTTTATAAGGTGAGCTCTTCTACCACTTGTATGAGCATGAGAAGAGGAGACCTACACACGCGCTCCTCCTCCTCGCTCGCCTCGCCACGCCACGCCTCGTCACGACGCGCCGCGGGTTGCGGGATTGAGCCGAGCCGAGGACAGAGCTATGCACGTTGTCTATATTTTTGTTGCTCGGGAAAATTAATGAGTCATTAATTAATAATTAACGGGCGCGTTAATTACTGAACCATTTCTGATTCTTTTGGATTGTGACGACTCGGACGTGGGGTTTATACCCACGACCTACCCGGCCCGCACTATATAGTCAGGCAGATGTCTACCCTAGCCGCTCCCGCTTCGTATGGTTTCTCACCACCGTTCCAGATCATTGCGCCGCCAAGCAAGTCTTCTCCATCCCTCCTTTCGGCGTGCACCGGGAGAAGGGACAGCAGGCCTCCGGAACCCCACCTCTCGTGATCCTGTACGGGAAAGGGGCGATCAGGTTTTTGGGGAGGGCACTCGCGCGAGTGCTGGCAGCGACGACTTAGCGAACGATGACATCTTCCCTGACCTCGACAACCTCGTCCTCGACGACATGGGTGACAACGTCAACGCCGGCAGTGTTGCTCCCGCTGCACCGTATGTGATTCTATCCTTCCTGTTCGAGATCGTGGTAGAATTCACGTGTCTAGTATGTGCCCTAGATGTGATCTGTTCATCTGCTATGCTAGTTCACTTGCATGAGCATGAGAAGAGAAGACATACACGCGCGCTCCTCCTCCTCGCTCGCCTCGCCACGCCACGCCTCGTCACGGCGCGCCGCGGGTTGCGGGATTGAGCCGAGCCAAGGACAGAGCTATGCACGTTGTCTATATTTTTGCTGCTCGAGAAAATTAATGAGTCATTAATTAATAATTAACGGACGCGTTAATTACTGAACCATTTTCGATTCTTTTGGATCGTGACGACTTGGACGTGGGGTTTATTCCCATGACCTACCCGGCCCGCACTATATAGGTCCGATCGTGGTGGAGAGTATTTTTCCAATGAATTTGATCTGTTGTGTGCGGAACATGGTATAATCCATGAGAGGACGCCCCCCTACTCACCCCAGTCAAATGGGGTAGCCGAAAGAAAGAACCGAACTCTAACTGATATGGTTAACACCATGTTAGACACTTCGGGTCTATCCAAGGAATGGTGGGGGGAGGCGCTAATGACTGCGTGTCATGTCCTAAACCGAGTTCCCACAAAGCATAAGACCATGACTCCATTTGAGGAATGGGAAAGGAAAAGGTTGAAACTCTCTTACCTACAATGCCCTTTGTCTGCAAAAAAATCAGCAAAAATGCCCAACCCCTCAAAAAAATCAGCACAAATGCCCGTGCGTTGCAATAGAAGACATTGTTATCGGTCTCATGCCTCGACTTATTTCTGTTTGTCCTATTATCCTCGTCCCAGTCCGCCATCAGCATCTTCTCCACACACTTCTGTATCTCGGCCCTCAACGCCTAGGCCCCCACTGTCCTTCTCGTTTCTAGTGGACCATCATGTATACCGAATAGTAAGCTTGTTCCCATTTTATCAATGCAGTCTTCCGTTGGAATGTGATGTGGCATGATCATTGCATGCATAAGACACTGAAGAAACAGAGAGATTGAGAGTAGTAATTGTAATTATTGAAATATTAGGCAAATTTATGATTAACTAGTAAATAATTCATAACTAGAACATAAAATAGCAAGCAACAATCTAGCATACTAAACAAACAGGAAAACATGCACAACAAAATCGCATATGTAACAACAACTACAAATAGATACATGAACAGATCACGATGAGCGTATTGTTCGTTAGCTGCTGCAGGAGCGACGTCGTTAATGATGATGATGGCGGCGATCTGTTGCCGATAGCGTTATAGACAACGATGAGTAGCGCTGCCCGACTTGAACGGAAGACGACCCGTGATGACGAACTTGAGCAGCCTCATAGATGATTTTCAAAAACCTATTTCGTCCACTCCCAAGTACGATCGCAAGGACGACGGCCTCGGAGAACTGCTCTCCCGCACGCCGATGCATGCATGACAACGTTCTGGATGGAGTAGACTTCGGCAGCGATGCAAGTTGCGAGATAAGGCAAAACCCTGGATGTTTTCGACATGTCTTTGGCCGCGGTCGGTAACAGTATATATAATAGCACCAGAAGTGGTATCGTGTCGCGATGACGATCTCAAACCGACTTGATTTCTAGGTCGTATTCCTTGTTGATAGTAAACTTCCCAAATAAGATGTACCTAGGGAATACCATAGTGATTAAGGAACTTGTGTATCATCTTCATAGCAAGCACGTGTTCTAAGTGTGTAGGTTAAGAATTCTAAGTCCTCCTTTATCCTTTGGTTTGCAGATCATGTCCCAAGCCGCAAGGGGTGGGTTCTTTTTTACAAATCTTTGCCTCTCCAGAAAAGATGCCGTCTATATTTGTTTTTTTGATCAATGATACCTTTATAGAGAAGGAGACAACTCATGAGGAAGATGGGCAAGGATGAGAGGACTGCATTAACCATGAGCGGCGTGCCATCATAGCTTAAGTATTGAGAGCAAATGGCCAGTCTTTTTTGAATTCTCTCAATGATGTACATGAAGAACTCCATTTTCAGTTTACTGAAGCCCAGTGGTGTGCCTAAGTAAATAAAAGGGAAGGTTCCAATAGCACAACCCACGAGAGTAGACAGATGTTGCACTGCTTCTTCAAAGACATTGTTTGGGAGCAAACTGGATTTTTGATAGTTAACCTTGAGGCCCGAGGCCTTTGAAAATAGATGGACTAGGCTCTGCAGTTGTTGGAGTTGGTCTGAGCAAGCAGGCATAAAAATCAAGGTGCCATCTGCATACTGCTGTACAGGAAAGTCAGGACAAGAGGTGGAACTGAATGGAGGTGTAATGACTCCTCTGTTATTTGCATCATGCATCATTCATAATAAACAGAAGGGGTGATAGTGCCCCCCCCCCCCCCCCCCCATGTCTAACACCCCTTCTGCATTTAAACTGTGTCCCAGGGATGCTGTTCAAATTTGATTTTACCGTTCATCATGGGAGCAATGAATTTGGGTGTAGCCACCACTTTTCCAATATCCTTCATGAGCATATTGGTGTGTATTGTCGTACTATATATTTTTTTGCGAGAAAAACACCTGATCTATTCATCAACTGTAAAGGTAGTACAAAGAACATCAGAAATAAAAATTACATCCAGGTCCATAGACCACCTAGCAACGACTACAAGCACTGAAGCAAGCCGAAGGCGCACCGCCGTCATCACCCCTCCATCACGGAGTCGGGCAAAGCTTGTTGTAGTAGGCAGTTGGGAAGTAGGCCCTACAGGATCAGCGCACCAGAACAGGAATCGCCGCTGATGAAAAGAAGTGTAGATTGAAAGGATCCAACCTGTAGACACATGAATATAGACGAACGAAGACTAGATCCATGTGGATCCATCGAAAGCAAAACGTCGACCGAATCCCATGAGATCTGCCGGAGACAGACCTCCACACGTCCTCCGATGATGCCACAAACACCGCCGGGACGGGGGCTAGGCGAGGAGAACCTTATTTCATCTTCAGAGAGCCGCCACCATCTCATCCATCTGAGTAGGACAAACCCTATCAAAACTTAAAAAAAATCCAAAAACGGAACCCTCCCGCCGGCAAGGCCCGAGATCCACTGCGCCTCCATGGCCCTAAGGCTAGCGAAGTCGAGGCAGACCGGCGCCGGCGCCGGCGGGAGGCACTGAAAACCCTAGCGGTAGGTGCCTTCCGCTCGTGCAAACGTGTCATATATTGAAGTGATTATACTTATATACCAAGAAAGGGAGAACAATAACATGATTCTAGCTAAAGTTGAAATGTAGATAAGCGAACACAATGATTGAAATCTGAAAATCGGTATAATCATCTACTTAGTACTCCCTCCATTCCAAAATATAGTGCGCCCGCGCTTCCCGAGGTCCAACTTTGACCCTAAATTTAACCAACAAGACCAACTGTGGCGGGAGAAAAAATTATATAATTGAAAACTTCTTTCGAATACGAATTCATTGATGTAATTTTTGCTCACGCCGCAATCGGTCTTGGTAGTTAAATTTACGGTCAAAGTTAAAGCACGTAGATAGAGGAAGCACTACATTATGGAATGGATGGAGTACTACATACTGGTGACATGATCATTTAATTTCTAGACAAACAAGACTTTCCACTCAAGACACAGGACACCTTGTCTAAAATATCCTTCGTGAGCAAAGGGCAGCTTGCCATCAGATGCTTGAATCCATCCGTTGCCACGATATTTCCTAGCCTGTTTTGTGAGGTCATGAACTCAATGCAGGCTTTTTTGAGATCGCCGCAATGGTGCTGCTCCGCCAGAACCAGCATGGTCGCAACTGTTTCCACCTCAATGCTATCACACAGCCTGTCTTCGCACATAATTCTTAGCCTCTCCAATCCATATCGATCCGCCGCAACTAGCAAGTGCTGCATTTTTTCAGTTTCATCTTTGTTGTCTCCATCATCTTGGAGGGAATCCGTGTATATGAAGTGAAGAAGCGCCTCGAAGATTGGTGGCTCGACGTCGTAGATCTTGATGCTCTCTGCCGCGCTCTCCTTCATAGGCCCAAGAGCTCCGCCTTGAAGACCGGAGACCGTGCAGCTAACAAGTATCTGTGGGCGCTGAACAACTGGCCAGATACACTGAATGTCACATCTGCTCCTTGTCCTTCCTTCCACATCTGATGGAGATGGTCTTGCAGGTTTGGCTGCGGAACCACAAGAATGTTCCTCTTGACCTCGGTCCGTGGTTCTCTTATCACGGTAAGAACACACCGTATAATGAAGTAGCCATTGTTTGCCTTGGACGACGATGATTTCAGCAGCCTTGATTTCTCGACGAATTTACGATAACCAAAATCATAAGTTGGCGGAGAGAAGGTGTGGTTCAACGAACCGTGTCTTGTTAGCACTTTGCGCTCTTTTTTCAGCATGTTCAAGGTGAACTTAGCCCTCACACCTTCCTGTTGGTTGACACAATACAAAAAGGCTGAAGTGTTACCGGCACAGTTGACCGATGAACCATCTGGGGAGAATTGGATAGTCCAGTCGTAGCCACCGACGCTGAAGACGCAGGAGCTGATGTACTTGCCGACGCCCAAGCCGTCGAGCAGCGGGTAACTGGCCACCTCGAAATCGTGGGCGGCGGTGAAGCTCTCCGTGGAGGATCTGGACGACGTCGCGGGTAGGATGTGGCCATGGTTATTAACGACGGCCGGGGAGTTGTTGGCCGTGGCCATGGCAAAGATAGCTAGAGAGAAGCGACGATGGTTGATGGGGGTACGTACGTGCGCCTGTCCCAGCTGATCCCTTTATCGACGATGGACCTTACCTTCTGGTTTCCTTAACGACTTCTGTCTCTCTCTCCGGTTATGATGCAGAGTCCGGTATGGCTCAGTTGTTTGTTGATGCAAGAAAACCTGATGCAAAGACCGGAGCCCAACGAGGGGTCTTCAGAGTAGAGATGAGACCTGGCCGGGTACATATAGTCATCCGATCTGAGTCGGTTCAGGCAATTCGATGGACTGAAGACCCAACGGAGTAAATAAACCTGCTGTGTTATAAGATGCTGCCCGGCGCGCGCATCGCTGTTCTCCTCCAGACCAGTTGAAGTGCGCGAGATTTTTTTTTAAACCAGGCTTTACCCCTTTTCCATTACTAAAAACGGAAATACAAACCAGTTCAAGATAACAGGAGAAGGGAAAGAGGGTTGAGTGAGTTCAAGCATTATCAGGAAACCCACCACATCCGCCCGCCATCGAAACGGATGTCATGGGGCGAAAACCTGGTAACACTAACATCAAGTCTATTACAGCCAACCAAAGAACGACCAAACAGAGCAAACCACACATCGGATCGCCCGAACTGGCAAGACTAGACAAAAGCATCAGACGATGAGATAGGACAGAGAGGATCGCCTCCAGCTCCAGTTTTCCACCACGCCGAGGCCGCATCTTGGTCTTCATGTCTGGATCGTTTGCTTGACAAGGTCACATAGGTTCATCAGCTGCAGCGTGTCATTCCTGATCATCTCTGCACCTGCGCAAAGCTCTCCAGCCGCCTCTCCTTTCTGCAAACCTGTCTAGTACAAAAGAAACGAACAGAGAGAGAAAACAATCTCAAAAGGAGTCTTAATCTGTTTTTTCTCAAAGGTGGCTCGATTACGCGCCAACCAGATGGCCCAACAAGTAGCAGCTAAGCCCACAATATAAAAGGTTTCTTTGCCACGAAGAAATTTACTGCACCAGACAAAATATTGCCAATAGTTGTTAGGGCACATATCAGTGCCCAGCACCACCTCAATAGATCTCCAAACCACCAGGGCCGGCCCTATGTTTTGGGAGGCCCTAGGCGAACTCGACAACATGGGCCCCTATGTCTAAGTCCTAAGACCATATATATGTATGTGTGTGTTATATATATGATTTATTAAAAGTAACTTTTAGTCACACATCTTTAATTTAAAATTTGACTATAATAATTCAAATGACTTCATCAAGAACAATAATAACCAAATTCGAACTGATTCCATCAACAACAATAATACTAAAAAATCACAAAATGAAACTAACATGACATGATTAATTACCTCAAATAAGAACCAAATTAGACTGACTCCATCGACAACAATAATACTTTAGTGCTTCAAAAAAGGTTTCTTCGGGAGTAGTTTCTTGCCCCTGTTCTTCAATGACATCAACATTGCTTGAAGATGTAAAGAACTTATTCAAAGAATCCTTCAATGGTAGAATTTTCGGATCACTTTCTTTCTTTTTTCTTCTTGTTTCAGCACCTGACAATTGCTTCTTCTTAGGTAACATGGCAGGCTAATGTCCTAAAATCATGAAGAAAAGATCAAAAGAGGATACAAAGAATTAGGAATTTATACATCGGATGATTGAAACCCTAGACATGTACATAGAATGACAAAAAAATGATTGATTGAATTAGAAAATTTAAAACTTCATGCATACTGAAATTGGAGGATGGATCATGGATGTATAGTTGAATACGTAATTAAATACTAAATAAAGAATAAATAAAGTATTGAAATTGTCAAATTAGGGTTTGGGGGATGGACAGGAACTGAGAAACATGGATGGAAACATTCAAACGTACTTTAGGGATTGGGAATGGCCGCGTTGCTGACTTCAAGACTTGTAGTCGCCAGTCGGATGTATACTTGTATACGTATTGCCGCGGTGCCACCTTGCCGGATGCCGGATGGCCGGGCCGCTGGGTTGCTGGACTGTCGTGCGGCATGCCGCGCGTGCAGCTCCAGCGGGCAGCGGGCCAGCGGCAGGCGAGGCGAGGATGACACGGCAAAGCGCCGAGCGACGGAGCGAGGAGGCCGACGGGCGTCACGGCGCCTGACGAACCTAACCTACGAAGGAAAAGGAAAACGAGCAGTCGTCTGTCTGCCAACTGGCGTGAGTCACGGTGTCACTTCGTGACTTCGCGTTCGTTAATCGATCAGCGATGGCTTGCTAGCTATCTGATGGGCCTAGCCCATCTTATTTATTTTCTCGAGTTCTTTTGTATTTTTTTACCTATTTTTTGCTGGGCTATAATATAGATATATACTTTGTCATGGGCCCCCCTCCTCACCTGGGCCCTGGGCCGTCGCCCCGCCGCCATACCCCCAGGGCCGGCCCTGCAAACCACCCTAGCAACGGGGCAAGTGAAAAAAAGTGGTTAGAGGTTTCTACCTCCCTGCAGAAAGAGCAACGAGGATTCCCTGGCCACTTTTTTCCCTCATCACTTGTCTTGTGAGTACTGCGTCTTGAGATAACTGCCATAAAAAGATTTTGATCTTGAGAGGAATTTTTGCTTTCCATATCCACTTATAGTTACACCCAGGGAGGGGTTTTTCCAACAGTTTGTACACAGATTTGGTAGAAAACTTGTCGTTCTGGTTAAGTCCCCAGGAGACTTTGCCACCATCTCCACTTTTAGCAAGAGGGATGTTATTGATGGTAGATCGCAACGCTTTCCACTGCTTAAGCAGATCAGGGGTAAGCCTGCGTCTAAAGAAAAAGCTGGCATTGTTGCCAGCCAACTTGTTCACAGTACAATTCGGAAAATTGCAGATATCAAACAACTGAGGGAACTGTTCCTGAAGAGCAAGAGACCCATTAATCGAGTCTTTCCACAGCCTAGTGATGTCCCTTATTTTTGTTTCTATTTTTCTGCCCAACATATATACATTTTTTACTTTGAGCAGTGATTTCCAGCAAGGTGAGTCAGAGAATCTGGCAGTAACATCCGCAACAGTTTTGTTGCGAAGGTATCTAGCCCGGACAATATCCTACCAGAGCCCTTTTTGTGTTTCAAGTTTCCACCACCATTTGACCATCAGGCTAATGTTTTGTTTCCGCAGGTCCTTAATACCCAAACCTCCTTTATCCTTGGATCTACAAATTCTACTCCACCTCACAAGGTAGTATCTCTTTTTTTTATTACATCCTTGCCAGAAGAATCTCCTTCTGTGTTTATCCTATCTCTCAATAAAAGTTTTATTCATAAGCCACGTCGACATATGATACAGAGAGATTTGTGTAACCACAGAATCTAACAGGGTATGTCTCCCACCCATCGAGGCCGCATTACCTATCCGGGCCTCGAATCTTCTTAGGTACTTGCTCACAATGAACTCCCAATCAGAGTTTTTCAGGTTTGTATAGCTCACAGGCATGCCCAAGTAGGCGAAGTATTCGGTGAAAATGACTGTTCAATGAAAATCTGAAAATTCCTATCATGCACTGTTGGATCCATGGTGGACGTCCTGGATCAAACGTGGGAATGCTAGTAATCCACTTAAACACAATTTAGCAAATAACCCCCTCTCTGTATTCACCACCAGTTGAATAGGAACTTGACTCCTCGTGCTGCTGAGATCAGATCGTTTCCATCGTCTTGAGCGCCGCCGTGATAAACCCTTGCCCGGCGCCTAGCGCCTGCCCTCAGCCGGCCGCGACCGGCCCTCCGCCCGTCGCGACTCTCCTCCCTTCGCCAAGCGCGACACTCCCTCCGCTGGCTGTGTCTCTTGCCATGACGCCCCTCCCGCCTGGGTTGATCGTGGCTCACCCTCCGGCAGCCGTGACTGGCCCTTCAGACAACTCGTCTTCGTCTCCGCTGCCCTCCGCAATTCTGTCGCGGGACATGCCTTTGCCTTTTCGTAGTGATGTACAGGTAAGCCAGCAGATGGAGCATTAACCTAGAATTGTAGGGACCATAGTTTACTACCAGCATATGAATGATGAGTAGCAAATTGGTTGTCACTAATTAACTAACTAATTTTTGTTAAAATGTGAGCATGCTACAGAAGACGCACATGCTTTGTCTACCATGAGCAGTGTGCAGCCGGTCAAAAGAATGCTTTGGCTGCTCCATGCCTATTAGTTTCATTGTTATTGTCAAGCATAGCAATTCTTTAAAAAAAACACAAGGCAAGAGAAAGCCATAGATCAACCAGTATACAGAGGAAAGCCGTAACAATTTATCTGAAAGGGTTGCTGCCAATAACTCTAGTAGACAAGATGAATTCGAGGCATACATTGGTTGTACTATGCCTAGTGAAGTTGAAATCCATCCACCAACTGATGTCCACACAAAGGGAAGATGCAAAAGAATTAAGGGGCACTTAGACAAGGGTGGAGAAGGGAAGCAAAATAAGGATGGAGGTGGGAAGCAAAATAAGAAAGGTATGTAAGGCGTGTAAGCACTAAGCAGGACCCAAAAAGCCTCGCATGTGCAAGGCGTGTAAGCAGGTTGGCTTCCAAGATAGTCATATGTGCCCTAACAAGAACCAAGAACCATAAAGGTAATTGCCATACACACAAAATGACTACTATTTCATTATTCAAATGTCCATTCTAACTGTTATGCTCATGTTTATGTGCAGCTTATTTTATTTGATTCGAGGCAACCGGCTGCTTTTTATTTTGGTGTAGTACA
>NC_053024.1:98227353-98248562 GCF_003073215.2 Triticum urartu
CTTGCCCGGGGTGTAAGTTATTCCTAAGTCGTAATCTGAGATCAACTCGACCCAACGTCTTTGCCTGAGATTCAAATCTGGTTGGGTGAAGATATATTTCAAACTTTGGTGATCGGTGAAGATCTCGCAGCGATTACCAAGGAGGTAATGTCACCAAGTTTTAAGTGCATGGACTACAGCTGCAAGCTCTAGATCATGTGTGGGATAGTTTTCCTCATGTGGGTGTAATTGTCGTGAAGCATAGGCAATTACCTGACGATCCTGCATGAGTATGCAACCTAGTCCTTGTCGCGAGGCATCACAATAGATAACAAAGTCCTTGGAGAAATCTAGTGGTACCAGTACGGGAGCAGATGTCAAGCGTCTTTTTAGTTCCTGAAAGCTGAACTCGCACTGTGGAGTCCACTCGAACTTTTTATCTTTCTTGAGGAGTTCAGTTAGAGGTTTAGCAACCTTGGAGAAATTCTCGACAAAGCGGCGGCAATAGCTCGCTAAGCCAAGGAAGCTCCGAACTTGCTTGACCGTCTCAGGTGGAGTCCAATCAAGGACAGCTTGAACTCGCTCGGGATTGACAGAAATACCCTTACCAGAGATTACATGGCCTAGATAGGCCACTTCTGGCAACCAAAATTCACACTTGGAGAATTTGGCATAAAGGCGATGCTCTCGAAGTTTCATCAATACCAGCCTTAGATGTTCGGCATGTTCCTCTTCATTCTTGGAGTAGATGCGTATGTCATCGAGGTATACTATGACGAATTTATCCAAGTACTCCATGAAGACCGAGTTCATTAACCGAGAGAAGGTGGCTGGGGCATTGGTTAAACCGAAGGACATAACGGTATATTCGTATTGGCCATAACGAGTAACAAAGGCCGTTTTGGGAATGTCCCCATTTCTGATTTTGATTTGACGGTAGCCCAACCTCAAATCCATCTTGGAAAAGACTGAGGATCCAGCGAGCTGATCATACAGATCGTTGATCCTGGGAAGCGGATACTTGTTCTTGATGGTGACCAGGTTGACAGGTCGGTAATCTACAACCATTCGATCCGTTCCATCCTTCTTCTTGACGAAGAGGACGGGGCAAGCCCAAGGAGAGGAACTAGGATGGATGAAACCCTTTTTCAAGGACTCATCGAGTTGGTTCTTAAGCTCGGCTAGTTCTAAGGGTGCCATCTTGTAGGGTCTTCTAGAAATTGGAACGGTTCCTGGAACAAGGTCTATCGCAAACTCGACATCCCTGTCAGGTGGAACACCTGATAGTTCTTCTGGAAAGACATCCGGAAAGTCTCGGACTACTGGAACATCTTCAAGGTCTGGAAGGGGGTTGGCATTTAGGGAGTAAAGTTGGCGCTTGGCTACTCGAGTTAAGACATTGACTGTCTTGCCCGATGAATGAGTAAGTTGAACGGTTCTAGTGGCACAATCAATCTTCGCATAATGAGATGACATCCAGTCCATACCCAAGATGATGTTTATGTCCGAGGACTTGAGAGCTATTAAGGATGCAAGGAAGACAGGTCTATCAACAAGAATTTCGTTTCCATGGCTTACTCTAGAAGTTTGCCATTTGGAACCCGGAGTTTGAATTACCATGGAAGTGGGCATGTCACAGAATGTCGTGTTATGCAATCGAGCATAGTTCTCGGATATGAATGAATGAGATGCTCCAGTATCGAAAAGAATAGATGCCGGATGGCAGTTAACAAGGAGCGTACCAAGGACGACGTTAGGATCCTCATGAGCCTCCTCGGCTGAAACATAGTTGACATGGCCACGTGTAGTAGTGACCGGCTTGGCGTATAATGTCTTTCCTGCGGGCTTACCATGGCCAACGGACTTTCCAGTTTGATTGGGGTTGTTGTTCTGGGGGCACTCTGGCTATAGTGACCCGGCTCTCCACACTTGAAGCATGTCACCACATTGGAACGGGGAGCAGCGTTAGCAGCGAGGCCACCATAGGGCTTGGGCGGTGCAAACTGCTGGTTGGGATGAGGCGCCTCAAAGGATGGCCTCGGGATGAACCTGGGTGGCAGTGCCGTGCTTGGGATCCACACCCGGCGCTTCTGAGCTCCAGAGCCGGATGAAGAGCCAAAATCACGTGAGTGCTTGCGTGAAGCGTCATAATCAGTCTGGCCTGTCTCAGCGCTGATGGCTTTATTGACCACTTCTGAAAAGAGGTGCACTCGTGCAGACGAAGATCGCGGCGAAGCTCAGGGCTAAGTCCCTTGCGGAACCTTGCCTGCTTCTTAGCGTCGGTAGATACTTCTTCAGGAGCATAACGTGCCAGATTCCCAAACTCACGGCTATATGCATCCACAGTCAGTCTTCCTGGGTGAAATTGCAGAACTCCTCCCTCTTGCGATCCATGAGACCTTCCGGAATGTGATGCTCACGGAAAGCTTCACTGAATTCAGCCCAAGTAGTGATTTGGCCGACCGGGCGCATAGCTTCAAAATTTTCCCACCAGAGGCTAGCAGGGCCTTCGAGGTGATAGGCAACACAAGTAACCTTGTCGGGTTCGGCTACGTTGGCAGAACGTAGCTTGTGGGTGATGCTGCGAAGCCAGTCATCCGCGTCGAGGGGCTCGACGGAATGGTTAAACTTTGGTGGGTATAGCTTGATAAAGTCATTGATTGACACCAAGTCATTTCGCTGATGGCGTGTAGTGTTCTGCTCAATCCGCTCTAGTAGGCGGTTAGTCTCACGCTTGTTTCTTTCCGCCTCCAGCATCACTTCGGCGAGAGAGGGCGGGTGAGGCAGATTTTCACCCCTAGCTGCACTGGCTTCCCCCTGTTCCGGGGCAGCAGGGTTGCTGCGGGTGTTGACCATCCTAGGAGAAAACAAGACAACGGTTTAAATAAGGATGGATCAAACTTAGCAAGGAAGTGCAGAATGTAATGGATAACACGGAATGCAGAGATGTTCATCCGTATGTCATGGTAATACAAAACTGCCATATATATACCAACGGTCATACACAACATACATAGTTTAGTACAAGCCCAGGCTACAGTACAACTATGATGAAAGACGTTACATCTCATCGGAGGCATTCCAAGCTCCTATACATTATTTGTCTACACCTCTGGAATTGATTACACACAAAGTCATATTCCACAAGTCACGCAGGACAGTGGAGATACAATTATTACAATACTAGTGATACTACTACTAACTCAGACAGCTCCGTAGTAGTCCTCATAGAAGTCACCTCCATAGCCTGGAAGTTCAACATGATCATCCGGGAACAGACGGTCCTGAGGAGCTTGTGGACCAAAGGGGCTAGGATGAGGTCTTGGACCAACAAATGGTGGCCTGCGGGGACCATGGGGTGGGGTGATGCCTCCCACATCATGCCAATCCACCATGTCTGGCAGAGCAGATCTCACAGGATACAGATCCCTTGTATCCATACATCCAGCTTGCACCGCAGGTGCAAACCGAGTCAATGTGGCCCAATGATCTGCACGGGTATTGAAAAGCTCCAGCCTCAAGGCCCGATTCTCTCGGTCTTTATCTTCGAGCATCTCGGCAGTGATACGAGTTAATGAGTCCTCCTGAGTGCAGTCAGCATAGATAGCCTGAAGATACCCTTGCGCTCCCGGAAGTGAAGCTGGCATGTAATGGAAGTCGGTGTTTCGAAGCAGGCCAGTCCGGACTCGCATGATGGTCATCATGGAATAGGCAGCATCCTACACACCCATCTCAACAGTAACCCAGAGTCCATAGGAACAGTGAAGGGGCTCCGTAGATCCAGGATAAGAAGGAAATATCCTGACGGTGCAGAAATATTGGCTTTGATTTAAGTCTCGGAATTGCTCTTCGATGGTGTATTCGGGATACCAACGGTAACCCGTCTCGATCATTACCCAGACTAACATAGCAGTATGACCGGGCACATCGAGGCACCGGGTCAGGCGAACCACTTGGTTTTGAACACGGTTGGCCATCTGAAAGCACAACCACAATGCAAAGACATTAGAATTTCTAGGGAAAATTGGACAGCATAACAGCTGTAAATGCTCAGAAAAAGATTTGAGACATCCACAACAGTTTGCAATACCACTCAACAACATCATATCTAGGTTTTGATTCAATTAGCAACATACTAAAAATAGTAGAAACTGTACTGAGGCTTGTAACAACAATCCTATAAGCTACTACGGATTAGTAACACGTGAACCTGATAGAAGAAGAGAGCCTAGCCCTTAACCCACGTTGAATGAGAAGAGAATGACTCAGATCAGAGGACATAAGGTAAAAGAGTAAAAGAGCCTTACGTTCCCTTCCACAATCAATTCCCCTACATATAACTAAAGCATTTCTAGACTCGACATCGACCAGTTTGGCTCAACGAACCTACAGGCAGTCCGGCTCTGATACCAACGCTGTCAGGACCCCGATTCCAAGTCACATCGATCTAGCTGGTAACACCTCATATCACATTGCGGCCTCACGCACGGTATCCCACGGGTGTCGCGTTACCATGGCCCGGAACCGTTTGCGCCTTTTGGCTCATGTATATGATAGTGTCGCTAGCATCCATATGACAGAGAACCCGGGCCGACATGGCTAGTCGTGAACCCAAAGCGGCACAGAACTATGGAGACAGGCATACGTGAAACACATCGAGCATGTCGGTCAACAGCGAGTGAATCCGGGCTGTAGCACTGGGCTAACAGGACACCGGGGAACCCAGGCTATAGCAGGCTAGGCAGGACTCTGGATGTCACCGCGTGACATTTCCCCGAAGGGACAGACATAGGAACGAAGTGAAACACATGCCGGCCAGTCAAGTGTCCTAAGCAATAGTGCTGGGCTAGCAGGACTCCGGTGAACCGGGCTGTAGCGGACTACTATGGCTCGAGGAACACTAGACTTCATTTCCCCATAAGAAAGGCTGCCAAGGATAAACAGCTAGATTGTCGGATCCCACTCATACCAAGCATTTCAATCATACACACAATATGCCCGATATGAGTACATACAACATGGCATCACAACAAAACTCTACAACTCAAGTACTTTATTTAAAGGCTCCAGAGAGCCATACATAACATGTTCATATAGATAGGGGTCACATGACCCGACACTCAAGTCATACAATCATACAAGCACAAGCGGAAGTAAATAGTCTGAGTACAGACACTAGAAAGCAAGAAGGCTTCTCGAAGCCTGTCTATCTACATAGGGCCCTCCATGGTCAGGATCACCACCTGGGTGGCTAGTCACTCGTCTACGTCAAGGTCTACGTAGAACTCATCGGAGGGGGCGGTGTTGTCGTCTAAAAACAATAATTAAGCAAACATGAGTACAAAGGTACTCAGCAAGTCTTACAACAGAACCTACTATACATGCTCATTGTCAAGAAGGTGGTGGGGTTATTGCAGCAAGCCAGCTTTGACTCTTGGCTAAACTATCCTACGGAACTCCACTAGTAAAATAGTTTTCGCACACGAGTCCACTACTCTCCAACACAATACTCCACCGGGGATCCTCTCTCGTCATCCTACGAGAGGGCCATCCTCGGTACTCACACTTATCTTGAGTCTTTTAGTAGTAACCATTAACTTGTCTATGAACTGTATAGGCAACCAAGTAGTCCTTTACCGCGGACGCGGCTATTCGAATAGTTTTATACCCTGCAGGGGTGTACTTCTTCATACACGCTTTCACCACTTACCGCCGTTTACATGACATGTACTCGGCAACCTTCAAGCGGAGGCCCAACGAGGGTGTCGGCCACGGCCTACCTAAACACTCAAGTCTCTAGTCCAGGTTCATCACCTATCCAGGTTCCATCCGCAGGGAGTCCGGCCGAGGTTTCCACATACGGCCCCGAACGATGTGAACAGGGTTCCCGAGACACCAAATGGGTGACTCCGGTACACCGTGCCACGGTGTATCTACCGCAACATAGCCCACCCCTAGGGTCAGCGCTACGCACGGCCGCCAACACATAACCTACAAACACCAGAAACTATTTGCAACTCCTGGACAGAGTACTAGGGTGATTAAGAAGCCGAGAGGGTCCACTGGTTTCAGGCCCAATGTACGGTAGTAACTGCATCTTAAATCACACATACAGATCTCAGTTCTTATGGACGGTCTCAATGAAACAACCCACCATGTACTCCTACATGGCCTCTCATCGATACCTTTACCAAAACATGTTCAACACATCCCTCACATTACCGACATAAACATTTCACTCTAGCCCATCACCCAGATGAACCAGACCTGACACAACTCTAAGCATAATAGGCATTGCAAGGTAGGAATCACATACATGGCTCAATCAACTCGTACACATGCTAGTGGGTTTTATCTAGTTACTGTGGCAATGACAGGTCATGCAGAGGATAAGGGTTCAACTACCGTAGCACATAGCAGTTTGAATCGCTTTGTCTTAATGCAGTAAACAAGAGCAGAAGCGAGAACATGGGTTTGTATCGGAATGATCAATGGTTGCTTGCCTGTTGTAGTGGTAGTAGGGTACTGCCCTTCAGACGGATACTCGGGGTTATCCTCGGAGGCAGAACCTACCGAGAAAATCACACCGACATAATCAACACATGGCAATATGCAACAATATGATGCATGCTATGACATGGCAAGATGAAAGTGTCTTGGCCTAATGCAAGCTAAAACAGAAGGGGATGAACTCATTTGAATCAAAGATTCAAATGTTAGCTCATTAAACATGGCCTTATTAGTGCATTACCTTATTCTGCTTAAACAGCAAGGTTAACTTGTTTTCTCATGCATGAAACCATTACAGATGGATAGATTGAATTTTTCTGATCATTTTTCATATATAAATCTTTGCATTTGGAGTTATGGTTGATTTTCTATGATTTTTAGAAGTTTTGGATATTTTCTGGATTTTCCTATTAAAGAATAAATCCAGTAATTGAATTAATGCATCAGCATGACATAGGTGTGACGTCAGCGGGTCAACTGGGTCGGCCAGGTCAAACCTGAATGGTGGGCCCTGTCTGTCAGTGTCACAACTAATTATCAGAATTATGTTAGTGCTAATTGACTGTCAGTGGGGCCTGGGCCCACATGTCAGTGACTAAACTAATTAAATTAGTTAAAACTAATCTTAAACTGATTAGCAGACCGGCCCCACCTGTCATAGACTCAGGGGGGGTCTACCTGGGCCCACACGGGGGTCAAACAGGGTCAACTCGCCGGCGGCTTGACGCCGGCGACGACAGACGCGGCGGAGGGGCTCGGGTTTGCGTCTCCGGCGACCAAATCGACGGCGGAGAGTAGCTACGTGACGCGGGGAGCGAGCCGCGTCGTTTGGTGGAGAAAGTGGAGCTCGGGGAGGCCGAGAACGACGCCGGCGACGACCTTGGCGGTCGCCGGAGTTCGGGCGAGGCTGAACCCGAAGCTACGGGGCACGGCAAGGCGCGGGGAGTGGTGCGTTAGGCTCCTGGGAACATGGTGAGTGTGGTGATGCGCTCGGAATCGAGCTTATGCGCCTGTGGCCAGGGCGGTGACATGGCCGATGGAGCAGAGCTCTCGGCCCTAATGGCCAACGGGGTTAGAGGGCAGCTCGAGCATTGTGGCTAGGGGGAGGAGAGAGAGAAGCTCACGGTGAGTGCAGCGGGCGTCGAAGCGGGCTTGGGGAAGCTTGGGAGGCGGCAAAACGTCGAAGACGATCTCCGGTGATCGACGAGGGGAACGACAGCGGTGGCGGCGTTGCAGCGCGTCCGAGGCCTCGTGGCTCATCGAGGAGGTCGAGGGAGATGTTGCGGAGCTCGTGGGCACGGTGGGGTGACACGGGGACGACGGTGGCTGCGGCTACGGCGGCAAGATAACGGCGGCTATGTCGGCAGGAAGATGGGGAGAGAGCCAGAGAGGGGGAGAGGCCACGAGGAGAGTGGGAAGAAAGAGAGGGAGACGTGGGGGTCGGCGTGGCACTCGTAGATGCCTCCAGGGCGTCGACGGAAGCAGGAGGTGGCCGGCGTGTGGCCGCGGGCGCCGGCCACGCGCTCCTCGTCCTCCTGGCGAGAGGACGAGGTCGACTGGCAAGAGCCAGTCGACTGGGCCGAGCCAGGTGGGCTGGTGGGCTGCGCCTGGTAAGTTTCTCTCTCTCTCCCTCCTTTTTTTCTTCTGTTTTTCTTATTTATTTATTTATTATTTCTGTAACTTCAGGGCTTTATTAAAAATACCAGGGCATTACCATAAATCATAAAATTAATCATGGCCACTTCTTAGAATATATCCAACAACAAACATTTTAGTTTATGATTATTTGAGCATTTAAAATATTTTATAGCATTTAAATGCCCAAATGCAAATACCATAAGGATTAATCCAATGACCTTTGATGTCCTAGAAAAATGTGCACCATTTTTGTCGAAGATTTTAACCCAAAACAAAAAGGGTGGGCTTTTTAGAAGGGCATTTCAGGTTCATTGGTAAAGTTTTTAGTAAACCCTAATTGTTCCAGGGGGGTGCTGGGGGTTCTGTCATCCCCATTTCAAATTTAAAAGGAATTTAAACATGATGCACACTCTAATGCTTGAACTAACTAGGGTGTGACATGTGGGCGGGTGGCCGTGCTGGCCTCCAACGCCCAAGAGGCGACCTCGATCACATCCAACCACATATGCTCACTACAAGGCCCGGATTTGAACACAACAATTTACACTTGTTGGAACTTATGGACAGAATGTAACAGAACACAACAATTTACACTTGTTGTTACTTATGAAAAGAACGCAACAGGACTTTCGAGCATGTTTCTCTTCAGCCAGAAGGTGTTCTTCACCTCATCAAGAAAGATAGATCTTCCCACTACTACAATGCACTGGATCTCCGACTGTGAGAACTTCAGAGCTGGACTAATAAGGTCCGAGCATGACCATGTACTGATCTTACTGTAACAACACAACTTTGTAATTTTCTCCTCTTAATATATGGGCAGATCACTGCCAATTCTTCAAAATAAAAATAAAAAGTACTTCTCATCTTTCGTAACAAAATCTATAAGAACCATGCGACATGGTTGCTGTAGGCCTGGCTTACCACATCAAACAATTGAGCCGTAGCGGCGTCTAGTAACTAGCACATCATCATGCTATCAAAATTAATTAGCTGGTGCTCAGGGGTAATAACAACACGAGAACGTACACTACTAATCAATAGATACTCCCTCCATCCCATAATATAAGAACGTTTTTATACTAGTGTAGTGTCAAAAAAGGTTCTTATATGATGGGACAGAGGGAATACATAAATAGCTGACATTTTTGCATACATGGCATCCATACAGAAGTAGCCGGGACATCTCACATGACACAATTTAAATTAGTTTCACAAGACATGACTTCAGGGTCCAAGATAATCTCGCATAACAACCAGCTCATGACACTACAGATAGCTGAATAAGTTAATAGACCACATGAAAGACTGATAAATTTCTTACAACAAGTTGGGCCTGGCTTCAATAATTGTAAGAATAGAAACTGAGCTGAGCTCCGCTTCCTCTCCCCACCGTCTGCGCCGCGGGCCACTCCGGCCGCGGCGGCCACCCACCCACCCCGCCTTTACTCCGGCTTCGGCTGCCGGCCTAGGGGCTATGCCGGCTCGCTCCCCTACGAGTGCCCCGTCCTCACCCGCCGCGAGCCTTGGGTGGAGTACGCCCGAAAAGGTGGAGATCCAGAGCGAGTCCAGCGTTCCGTCAGAGGTACCGGCGACTCCTCTGTCCCCGTCGACGCGGGATCCCCGAGCCCAAGCTGCCGCCCACACGGATCTGGGGCGGAGGTCGAGGTGGCGGGCTTCGGACCGGCGGATGGAGGCACGACACCACCAAATGAGCGCCCCCGCCTCAAATCCATCGTGGTAAGTGATAACCCCCTCCCATCTCCGGCCACCGACGCCATTGAAGAAGGATGGGAAATCCAGAAATACCGCAAGAACCGCCGCGCCAGCCAGGATCCATTTAGTGCTAGGGAGAAATCGAGGCGTCGGCCTTCTTGCCAAGGTCACAGCCATGGGCCACTCGGCGGGCAGAGAGGCCTTTAAGCAGATTCAAGGGCCTCTGCTTCCGCTGCCTTAGCCCTCGCCACCGCCACGTAGACTGTAGGGATCCACTGCGCTGCATCATCTGCAAACGTCAGGGCCATTTCGGCCGAGAGTGCGCCGACAACCCACGCAACAAGGGGCGGGGCTCGGTCGCTGTTCTGCCGCGCTCCCCGCGCCGACCGATCTGCGAGCGCCTGGCCTTTCCTCCCCCGCCTACCTCACCTCATCAACCGATGGAGTCGGGTGCCCTCATCAACCACACTCGCCGCCCCCGCAACAGCCACAAGGTCATCGCCTCCACGCCGGCGATGGAGCACCAGGTCTTCCCGCTGAACCAACACGCGGTCGTGGTCACCGTGGTGGGCACCAAGGCGCACGCGGCGAGCCCGCTCTCCATTGGCCGCGCGCTTGAGCGCGAGCTCAAGATCCCTCCGTACCTGCTTCGTGTCACCAACCACGACCCTGATGACTTCTTCGTCTACTTCACCCTGCCGGCGCACAAGGACCTGGCGGTGCGGCGCGGTTTGCTGTCGGTGGACGGCGTGCCGTTCCTGCTCGAGCCATGGAGGGAGGACGCCCACGCTGTCTGGCTCAAGTGGATGCTGCACGTGTGCGTGGTCATCGGGAAGCTTCCCATGCAGCTTTGGACGATGTAGGGCACGGAGGAGGCCATCGGTGACAAGGTCATCGTCGACCGCCTCGACAGCCGGACCCACGAGTGCGTCGACACCAAGCTTTTCACCTGCTGGGTCTGGTGCTGGGACACTACCCACATCCCCACGAAGCGTACGATCGGGAAGCATGCCCGTGGCGCTGGCCGCGTCGATGAGATGGTGGGCTACTCTCCTCCGAGCCGCGCCGTGGCACCACCTCTGGAGCTGCTGCAATACGACTTGCTCCTTCACCTAGATCGCGTGGAGGACTGGACTCCGCTCTCGCCGCGTTCATCCCATTCGCCGCAGAGCGACATCCCCTCCGACGACGAGCCCGACGAGCGCCCCTACCCACGGATCGAGCCAAGCGTCTGGGCCGAGCGGGTGGAGGATGGTAGGCCGGCGCTTGCCCCGGCGCTATCCATGCGCCCCCAACCCCGGGTGGCATCCACGGGCTGCCGGGGCATGCCGGCCACTGATGGTCGGTGTGACGACGGCAGCGGAGACCCTGGGTACCAGAGGAGGAGCTGGAAGGACACGCTGCTTGGCAGGGGGCGTGCCAGCGACAGAGGCGGGGCCCCAGCCCCGGCGCCACCTGCGGAGCGGCGGTGCAGCCGCACCCCAGCCTCGCGCAACCGCCAGGGTGCACCGCGGGGCCGGCACCTCTGCATCGACAAGTAGGCCGCGATCGAGCCGGCCAAGAGGAAGGACGTGATGGCTGGGCCCTCCCGCCAGCCAAATGGGGGGGGGGGCAAGAGCCAGGCCCGGCGCAAGTCTGGCGGCTCGACAGTGTCTGAGTCGTCGGGCGGCCCCTCTCTGCTCGCCCCACCGTGCAGGCTCACTCAGGAGCAAGGGCATGGTGCAGGCCATGCTGGGGGGCAGGGCGCGGCAGAGGACCCGGTGGAGGAGTTCTTCCAGGGATCAAAAAACAACCTCCTCCCCCAACCCCGGCCACGCCCTGACGCCATGGCCACGAAGATCGATGAGGTGATCGCCGCCAAGCTCGACAAGCTGCTGCGCTTCGATGATGAAAAAGATGGTGGCAGTGACGGATCGCTGGACAGGGGGCCTGCCCTGTCCCTGGCCCGTCACACCCCGTTTGTTGCGAGCACGCATGAAGTGCAGCTGGGCGAGGTCACACAGAGGGTTACTGAGATGCAGCTCCAAGGGGGAGGAGTCGAGGGCGAGCAGCAGCTGCCCCTCTTCTCTAAGCCGGCGCCAGCGATCATCGGAAATTCACGGGCAAGAGACATGACGCCCCTCAAGGCTAGGCCGCAGGCCAAGCCGGTCAGGCAGAGCGCACGCCAAGGTGCCAACCCCTCCCCGGTGCCGGTCTCTCAGAGGGCGATGCTCCGGCTGGTGCAGGGCCTCGGCGTCCTCGGGCCAAAGGAGAAGATGACGGCGCAGGCTGCAGAAGCCCTCATCCGCTGTTTCGACGATCCCCTGTCTGACGACGACATCGCTGCCATCGCGAAGCTCACCAGCCTCGACGCCAACGCGCTCAAGGCGATCGCCGGCATGCCTAGCCAGCATGGAAGCGCCGCGCTGCCCCGTTCCCCATGTTAGAACACCTTAGTGTAGTTGTCGGCCGACGACGACCAACAGTGTGCTGGGTAGAGTTAGGTTTGTTGTCAAGCATGAAGTGTTGTAGCAGTAGCCAGGCTAGGAGGCTTGCTGTTCGCCGGCGGGGTTTTGGGCCTATTGGTGGCCGCTGGCCACTCCTGGATGCAAGGATGGTGTCATTGTGTTCTAATTTATCAGTAGATGTTAGTTGTCGGCATCTCATCGTGCATCGCCCAGTTTTCATCCATTATAGCTCGAGCGCTGCCAGGTTTCCCCATGGATGACACGAACATGCCAATCATGAGCTGGAACGTGAGAGGTCTCAACACGCCGGCGGGACGCTCGGTCATCAGAGACACTGCACACGCCCACAAGCTGGCAATCCTCTGCATCCAGGAAACCAAAATTGACTGCTGGTCCACTAGCTTAGCAAGAGAAATAGGTGGCACATGGCTTGACCAATGCATTGTTCTTCCAGCCATTGGAACGAGGGGAGGGGCGGCCATTTTTTGGAACTCTAGCATGCTGTCTGTGCAGTCTCACTCGATATGGCAGTTCTCTATCACAGCTAGGGTGCAAACAGGCCAGTTAGGCAAAGATTTTTGGTTAACTACGGTCTACGGGCCTTCGGATGAGGATAGAAAAGATGATTTTCTCGAGGAATTGACTAGAGTTGCTCCCCCACCTGGACAAGCTTGGCTCATCAACGGCGATTTCAACATTATATACGAGGCTAGAGACAAGAATAACAGCAACATCAACCGTAGGATCATGGGTAAATTTAGAGCGGCAATCGACGCGGGTGGCCTCCGTGAGATCAAATGCAAAAACCGTCGCTTCACCTGGAGCAATGAGTGTAGGAACCCTACATTAGTTAGTATCGATAAGTTTTTCTGCAACATTGCTTGGGAGGGGTTTTTCCCATCCTTTCTCCTGCATGCGGCATCAACATCATGCTTGGACCACTGCCCCTTGCTTCTCATAGCTGCTGCAGCCCCACGCCGCCCGGCAACATTCAAGTTTGAATTATTCTGGCCCCGGTTCCCGCGCTTCCAGGAGACGGTCCAACATACCTGGAACCGCCCAACCTCATCGCACTGCGCTTTTGCAAGGCTAAGAGAGAAAATGAGTAGGGTTGCTAAGGATCTAAAGATTTGGAGCAAATCTCAGTTTGGGGGGGGCAAAGATCCAGATGCACATTGCAAATGAAGTGATCCTACGCCTCGATGTAGCGCAAGAAACTAGAGCACTGTCCGATGCAGAGTTTCATCTTAGAAAAATGCTCAAGCTCAAGATCTTAGGACTGGCGGCCATTGATCGTGCAAGGAAACGCCAAGCCTCCAGAATTACGTGGCTGCGAGCTGGGGATGCGCCAACTGCTTTCTTCCAAGCAAAGATCAATGCTAGGAGACGGAAAGGTTTTATACACTCACTGCATGGACCGTCTGGTGTGGCTATTAAGCAGGAGGAGAAAGAAAACATGATCTACGATAATTTCTCCTCCATACTGGGCACGTCAGCACACCGCAACACCACCATTGGCTGGCGCTCTCTCGCCATGCCCAGGCTGCAAGGAGGAGGGCTTGACAACCCTTTCATAGAGGAGGAGGTATGGCATGCAATCAAGGCTTCTTCGGCGGATCGTGCGCCTGGCCCGGATGGTTTCTCTGGCCTCTTCTTCAGATCATGCTGGGCAACAATCAAAGAGGATATCATGGCAGCATTCATTCAGTTCTACAATTTAGTAGGTAGCAATTTTGGAGCCCTAAACACTGCGGTGGTGGCATTATTGCCCAAAAAGGACGGAGCACTGACTATCAACGACTACCGGCTAATCAGCCTCATCCACTCCATAGCAAAGTTGATATCCAAAGTGCTGTCCCTTAGGCTTGCCAACGTGATCCACACGCTCATCTCACCAGCACAGTCGGCATTTCTTCGGACAAAATGCATCCACGATAGCTTCCTATACGTTCAAAGCTGCATCAAGGCCCTACATAGACGAAAAACACCGGCTCTGCTTCTTAAGTTAGACATAGCCAAGGCCTTCGACAATGTATCTTGGGAGTACATCCTTGAGATGCTGCAACAATGGGGTTTTAGTGCGCGATGGAGAGATTGGATATCTTTGCTGCTGTCCTCATCCTCGTCGTCCTTCCTCCTCAACGGTGTACCAGGAAAAAGGATCCGACACCGGAGAGGCCTTCGACAGGGCAACCCCTTGTCACCTTTCATCTTCATCCTAGCGAAGGCACTCTTCTGGCACTCCACTTGGTGTGGGTCGTGCACCTTGGCCATCTCGTTCCCTCTCCTCTACTCGCACTCCAAGCGTAAAAACAGGACGGTGCGCGAGGCTCTCACACATGATACTTGGATAAAAGACCTGCGGCACGGAAACCTACAACCTCTGCTGCCAGATTTTGTCAGGCTGCATAGAAAGATCGCCCTGACCGTGCTAACAGAGGGAAGTAGTGACCAGATTAGGTGGAATCTAGAGGCCAGGGGAAAATACACCGCAAGCTCAGCTTACGCTATGCAATTCCAGGGCAGAGTACTAGCGGAATGGCGGAATTTGATCTGGGAGGCAAAGGTTCCTGGATGCATTAAGATCTTCGCCTGGCTCCTACTACAAAACCGGCTATGGACATGCGACAGGCTACAAAGGCGTGGCTGGCTGAACTACTATTTTTACCCGTTGTGCATCCGCAACCTGGAGACAACTCACCACCTCTTCTGGAGCTGCCCAGTAGCCCGGGAGGTGTGGGGGAAGGTAGCCGCAAGACAGGGGTGTCAGCAGTTACACCCACGGCAATAGGTGCAAGAGGGAAGCACTATCGCCATACTCCAACGGATGGTGGCAAACACCCGACCAGCACAACAAAAGGCCAGCAATGCCACCATGCTGTTAACATGCTGGGAAATTTAGCAAGAGAGGAATAGGTGTGTGTTCAAGGGAAAGACAGCTTCAGCGCAAGACATCATCAAGGCCATCGAGCATGCCATCGAGCTTTGGCACCAAGCGGGAGCAATTCATCTAGAGAGCCCCTTTTGGGATCCACCATGAAATTTAGAACAATATTTATTTTCGGGGTTTAAGGTGTTGTAACAAAACTGGTCCTAGGACTTGCACCTCACCCTTTGTATTTTTCTCCATTTCTTTCTGCTTATCAATGAAATGCCAGTATGACGCTGGATCTTTCAAAAAAAACCCAGGAAAGACTGCATATTCTTCTTCCGGCCAGCAAGAACATATGACACCTTTGGTTTCTAGAGCAAGGAAGGAAGGATATTTTTGAATGGAGTAGACCAAGATTGCATATTCTTCTTCCAGCCAGCAAGAACATATGACACCTTTGGTTTCTAGAGCAAGGAAGGAAGGATATTTCTGAATGGAGTAGACCAAGCCACTTCAATGTTAACCCTGGAGTACAAGCTTGGACCAAATAAGTAGAGACCAAGCCACTTTAATCTTGACCCTGCAGCTAGCACCAATGTCACATTCTTTCTCTGTTACGCCGCCGTCTTTTTTGGGTTCGAACACGGCATCACCTGTTGCAACGAGTACTTTCAAGCTACCACCACATGCAGAGTAGGCCTGTACTGAAACTTGGAAGTTTTGGTTCACATCTACAGAAAAAACACGCCTTGACAGATGAATGTTTCCATCTTGATCCACCGGCGGATTATCTCCATCTGGAAAATCAAGCAACACAAATTCTTCAAGGGAAGAGGCACCTTGGATAAAAACTTTCCCTGCAAATTGACTCGGCCATGACCCATGAATAATTTGCACACTTAGGATAGTGGCCTCGACCGTTTCCGCAAACTGCTTACAATGAAATCTTATGGTGCAAAGGTTGTTGTCCAAGATTGTACCAAAAGGACCAGGGCTCCGTCGGCATCGGAGGACTTGGTTGATCAATTCTTTTCCATCTCCAAACTCTCTCTTGAACTTAAGATCAACTTCAAAGTCAACAGGTTCAAGGGACAGAATTGCACGAGAGGGGCCAGTCAGCGTCAAGTAGGGCTCCTGCAATTGGCAATCATGGGATAAGTAACAATTTATATGGCAAAGCCAATAAACCCACCACAAGCAGGGAAGAGGAATGTATACATCTGCAGTAATGATTTGGCAGTTATCGCTTGTGCGATTGAAGAAAAAGTTGCGATTATAATCCACATGGTCTCGGGCAGCAACCATGCCATAGACACGAAGTGGCCACCCGAGTTTTGGCTTCTTGACTTGGATGGAGTAGACTTGCAAGGTGCAGGAGACCAAAGCATGTGGGATGGTTTTGTATGTGGTCAGCATGTTCTTGGTCGTCGCTACATACACAAAGCGTGTGTTACAACATAATGTCTCTCAACAAGAAACATAATAATACACAGAAACCAAAAAATTTCTTCGATTCCGATTTCGATGACTGCGAAGAGGAAGAGAATTATGCTGGCTGTAGGTAATTATGCGAACTATAACTCAGATAAGTGCGTACATTGTTTACGTACTCTCATATTCGAAGTTACCGAACTTGCCATAGGACATGCACTCCCAGCCTATACGGTACTCTTGCATAATCTCCTCATCCGTCATGTACTCGGGCAGGAACACCTCCTCATCCAGATCCGTTGAGTTGTCATCCTCGTTCTCCGAGATGTGCTCCAGCGTCGATGAATAGTCGTCGATCCTAGAAGAGGATGTGGCCTCCTTACGGCGACGCTTCGCGGATTCTCCACCGCTCCCCCCTTCCGCTTCTCTTATCACCTCCATCTCCAAAAGCAGAGTTCTCCCTCTTCTTCTTTCTTCGCCACCGCCCCCGCCACCGCAGTTGCAAGATCTAGGGTTTTTTCTTGCAGAAATGTCTTAGGGATCCCAGTCACAGCCGTGCGGAAGGCTCCTAATTTTTTTTTAGACAAAGCTCCTAATATTATATGGGTGACGATGCTCCCACCCATCCGGCCCAATAAGACATACGTTCGTCCAGGCGCCCAAATACTAACGGTGTGCCTAGGGCCTGTCTAGGCCACCCAGTAAGATGCTCGTTCGTGCAGGGAAAAACTGTCGTTGTTCGCTCTGCCAAAAAATATAAATGCATTTCCCTAAAAAGGATAAATGCATAGGAAATGCGGCTGCCTTGAAAGATTAGAAAAAAAAACTACTCATGTAAATTTAGAACATGTTCACGGAATTTTAAATATTCCTGAAAATTTAAAACATGTTCAAATTTTTTTATAATATTCACGAATTTAATATATGTTCATGTTCCTTAAAGATGTTCAAGGATTTAAAGAAAATATAAATTCTTAATTTTAACATGTCCACGGAAAATGTTCCCAAATTTTAACGAAAATTATAGTATTCATGTATTGCAGAAATGTTTACATATTTGAAAAATGTTTACCAATTTATGAAATATCCATGAATTTAAAAAATGTTCATATGTTTTACTAATGATTGCTCGTTTAGAAAATTTTCTTGTGTTTTCAATAAATTTTCACAAATGTATAAACTATTCATGATATTTTAAAATTTTCATGAATATTCCTAAAAAATAAATGTCTCGTGAATTTTAACAATGTCGATGGTTTTTTTAAGAACATACGTTTTAAAAATGTTCACAACTATATAAAAAGACATTCCATGTATTTAAGAATATTTATGAATTATGGGAGTGCTCTCTATAGTTTTTGTTGAGTTTTAGGGTTTCCTATTTATTTAATATTTATTGTCGTTTTGCTATTTTCTTCTTCTTCTTTTTGTATAGGTTTTCTTTTATTTTCTTTTATCTTCTTTTTAAATCATGAACATGGAGGATTCGATGAAGGATAATAGTGTTGAATGCAAAATGAGTCGTGTAACATCCCTGGAGTAGTCCCCTAACTATTTTTTCCTATAATATTGGTTGTGCATCAGATGCATCTCATAAGCATTATATTGTGTTAATTGATTAATTTGGTTACCCTCCGGAGTGGGGGATTCTTTGACATCGTCAACACCAACCTCTTCTCCATCACCACCATCATGATCTCCCATTCATGTCTGAGTAATTTCTTTGTGGGCACATGGGGTGGGTGGAAATTGGATCACACATCTCTTATGTAATAGATGTCGGATTTGATATGGTTTGTGCCTAGTACCTTGTATGTTTCTGAGACTGATGTTGTTGTGACTTTGTTATACTTAATGCTTGACACTAGGGCCCGAATGTCATAATTTCATATTTGAACCCTTTATGTTTTCATGAATATACATGTGTTTTTGGATCATATCTGCAAGTTCTATGCGTGTATTATAGTTAAAAGCCAGAGACCTTGAAGTGACAGCAATCGGGCTATCAAAAGGGATGGCTATGATTTGAGGATTACATGTATTCATAGATTGCTTTGCTCCGATGCTTTGTGAAACGATTAAATTAATTACCCTTATTTTCCATTAGGATCCCCCTGAAACAGGGGGTAAGACAAAAGATGGTGTGCAAGTTATTATTGCAAGCGCGTACAACTACATATGGAATACATGCGTGCCTACATATGATTGATGAATTGGAGTCAAGCTTATTGTCACCTTGTGCAGCTATTAGATGGTTGCTTCCATCCATGAAATGTCCACTATCCACTCCCATGTCTACGCTTTCCATAATCATTGTTCTCTTTATGTTACGTTTGTTCTTTTTAACTACTAGGACCTAGTATTTTGTTGTTACTAGATGATACCTCGCGCATTGCTGCGGGAACGCATGCTAAATACTAAGATCCGTAAATGAAGCATCAGGTGGCCTCTTGGTGGGGTGTGGGCGGGTGGCCGTGCTGGCCTCCAACGCCCAAGACGCGACCTCGTTCAGCTCGGTGACGTCCCTTGAACTCTTGATCCAGCTGAGGCCGAGGGAGAGTTTTGTCAGCACGACAGCATGATGACGACGATGATGAAGTTCCGGTAACCCCCACGGTACTCCAGAAAATGCCCGAACTAATCTGAAACCTTTTCGGTGCCCAAACATAGCCTTCCAATATATTAATATTCATGTCTCGACCATTTTGAGACTCCTCGTCATGTCCGTGAGCACATCCGGGACTCCAAACTACCTATGATACATCAAAACACATAAACTCATAATACCGATCGTCATCGAACGTTAAGCGTGCGGACCCTACGGGTTCAAGAACTATGTAGACATGACCGAGACTCATCTCCAGTCAATAACCAATGCGATAGACTTGTACGATGTACATACTTTCCACCTCCTGTGTGCCACTGTGGCGACCCCTTTGACATATAAAAGGAGGCCCAAGGCGTACTGAGGGGGGATTCAGACTTTTTGGGCTAGGCATGCACCACAGCTAGTCCAGGAGCTCAAGAACACCAAATATACACCAAAGCAGGACTAGGGTATTATGCATCGTTTGCGGCCCGAACTTGGATAAAATTCTCCCGCGTTGATCTTCTAGACCCGCACTTTGCACAGCCCCGCGCCCCGCCAACCGTAGTAGGGATTCCCCGTGATCCCATAGGTGTCGTTTCCCCGACAACGCCCTGGTGGGTTGTGGTCCCCACGTGGGCCCCCTCACTTATCCCTTCACACCACATCATGACCTACCTCCAGAAAAAATTCTGCATTGCTCTCTCTCTCTCACGTGTTCTTTCTCTCAAACCCACAGATTTCGTTCTCTTTGCTCGAAGCTCCGTTTCTGAAACTGTTTCGGGGGATTGTTGCTTGGCATGTGACTCATCCGTTTGTCCAATTAATTTTTGTTTTAGTGGTTTATATTTTGAATAATTAGCTACTCTTGGTGCTACTGTAGATGATCTTACATGTTGAATTCTTAGAGTTCTAAGTAGTTTGAATGCTTGCTATGGCCTCCATGTATCCCTATGAGTAGTTGCTATCAATCTTGTAAAGTTTTGTTGAGAAAAATTTTGTGGACTAAAAATTTCAGAATTTTTGTTCATAGGAAAAGGATGAATATATTTAGGAAATTTGCTTCCAAGAAGAACTCCAAGGGAGTTATTGGGGAGTCATCTGATAGTGATCTCCATCCCCGGAGGTTGGACTAAAAATTTCAGAATTTTTGTTCATAGGAAAAGGATGAATATATTTAGGAAATTTGCTTCCAAGAAGAACTCCAAGGGAGTTATTGGGGAGTCATCTGATAGTGATCTCCATCCCCGGAGGTTGGACTAAAAATTTCAGAATTTTTGTTCATAGGAAAAGGATGAATATATTTAGGAAATTTGCTTCCAAGAAGAACTCCAAGGGAGTTATTGGGGAGTCATCTGATAGTGATCTCCATCCCCGGAGGTTGGACTAAAAATTTCAGAATTTTTGTTCATAGGAAAAGGATGAATATATTTAGGAAATTTGCTTCCAAGAAGAACTCCAAGGGAGTTATTGGGGAGTCATCTGATAGTGATCTCCATCCCCGGAGGTTGGACTAAAAATTTCAGAATTTTTGTTCATAGGAAAAGGATGAATATATTTAGGAAATTTGCTTCCAAGAAGAACTCCAAGGGAGTTATTGGGGAGTCATCTGATAGTGATCTCCATCCCCGGAGGTTGGACTAAAAATTTCAGAATTTTTGTTCATAGGAAAAGGATGAATATATTTAGGAAATTTGCTTCCAAGAAGAACTCCAAGGGAGTTATTGGGGAGTCATCTGATAGTGATCTCCATCCCCGGAGGTTGGACTAAAAATTTCAGAATTTTTGTTCATAGGAAAAGGATGAATATATTTAGGAAATTTGCTTCCAAGAAGAACTCCAAGGGAGTTATTGGGGAGTCATCTGATAGTGATCTCCATCCCCTAGTGCTCTCGGCGCGGCGTGGTCAACGTGGTCAAGGAACGACTTCCATCGGACGTGGACTGTACGTGGAGAGGCCGACAGCTGGGTCCATGGCGGCAGTAAGGAAGTGCCTCCTTATTACGCGGAAAATAATGATTCCTCCACC
>NC_053024.1:98249562-98344914 GCF_003073215.2 Triticum urartu
ACCACAGTGTAATGATGTGTTCGAACATCGTAATCGTACTTTATTTGATATGGTGTGATCTATGATGTCTCTTACAGATTTACCGCTATTGTTTTGGGGTTATGCATTAGAGACAGCTACATTCACGTTAAATAGGGCACCATCTAAATCCGTTTGAGATGACACCGTATGAACTATGGTTTAGCAAGAAACCTAAGCTGTCGTTTCTTAAAGTTTGAGGTTGCAATGCTTATGTGAAAAAGTTTCAACTTGATAAGCTCAAACCTAAATCGGAGAAGTGCGTCTTCATAGGATATCCAAAGGAAACTATTGGATACACCTTCTATCATAGATCCGAAGGCAAGACTTTTGTTGCTAAATTCAGAAACTTTCTAGAGAAGGAGTTTCTCTCGAAAGAAGTGA
This sequence comes from Triticum urartu, assembly GCF_003073215.2. Classification (NCBI taxonomy): domain Eukaryota; kingdom Viridiplantae; phylum Streptophyta; class Magnoliopsida; order Poales; family Poaceae; genus Triticum; species Triticum urartu. The sequence goes on from NC_053024.1 coordinate 98,249,965, forward strand.
GTGGGAGGAAAGTAGAAAACTTGATAAGGTAATTGTACCTTCTCCCTTATTGGAAAGTAGTTCATCACAGAAATATGTTCTTGTGACTACTACACCAATTAGTGAGGAATCTAATGATGATGATCATGTAAGTTCAGATCAAGTTACTACTGAATCTCGTAGGTAAACCAGAGTGAGATCCGCACCAGAGTGGTACGGTAATCCTGTTCTGGAATTCATGTTACTAGACCATGACAAACTTGCGAACTATGAGGAAGCGATGATGAGCCCAGATTCCGCGAAATGGTTTGAGGCCATGAAATCTGAGATATGATCCATGTATGAGAACAAAGTATGGACTTTGATGGATTTGCCCGATGATCGGCAAGCCATAGAAAATAAATGGATCTTCAAGAGGAAGACGGACGCTGATAGTAGTGTTACTATCTACAAAGCTAGACTTGTCGAAAAAGGTTTTTGACAAAGTTCAAGGTGTTGACTACGATGAAATTTTCTCACTCGTAGAGATGCTTAAGTCTGTCCAAATCATGTTAGCAATTGCCGCATTTTTATGAAATCTGGCAAATGGATAAACAAAACTACATTCCTTAATGGATTTAAAGAAGAGTTGTATATGATGCAACCAGAAGGTTTTGTCAATCCTAAAGGTGCTAACGAAATATGCAAGCTCCAGCGATCCATCTATGGACTGGTGCAAGCATCTCGGAGTTGGAATATACGCTTTGATAAGTTGATCAAAGCATATAGTTTTATACAGACTTGCGGTGAAGCCTGTATTTACAAGAAAGTGAGTGGGAGCACTACAACATTTCTGATAATTATATGTGTATGACATATTGTTGATCGGAAATAATGTAGAATTATTCTGCAAATCATAAAGGAGTGTTTGAAAGGATTTTTTTCAAAGAAAACCTTGGTGAAGCTTCTTACATATTGAGCATCAAGACCTATAGAGATAGATCAAGACGCTTGATAAGTTTTTTTTCAATGAGTACATACCTTGACAATATTTTGAAATAGTTCAAAAATTGGAACGGTCAAAGAAAGAGTTCTTGGCTGTGTTACAAGGTGTGAAATTGAGTAAGACTCAAAGCCCGACCATGGTAGAAGATAGAAAGAGAATGAAAGTCATTCCCTATGCCTCAGCCATAGGTTCTATAAAGTATGCCATGCTGTGTACCAGATCTATTGTATACCCTACACTGTGTAAAGCAAGGGAGTACAATAGTGATCTAAGAGTAGATCACTGGACAGCGGTCAAAATTATCCTTAGTGGAATAAGGAAATATTTCTCAATTATGGAGGTGACAAAGAGGTTCGTCGTAAAAAGTTATGTCGATGCAAGTTTTGACACAGATCTGGATGACTCTAAGTCTTGATCTAGATACATATTGAAAGTGGGAGCAATTAGCTAGAGTAGCTCCGTGCAGAGCATTGTAGACATATAATTTGCAAAATACTTATGGATCTGTATGTGACAGACCCGTTGACTAAAATTATCTCACAAGCTAAACATGATCACACCTTAGTACTCTTTGGGTGTTAATCACATAAACGATGTGAACTAGATTACTGACTCTAGTAAACCCTTTGGGTATAGGTCACATGACAATGTGAACTATGGGTGTTGAATCAAATGGCGATGTGAACTAGATTATTGACTCTAGTGCAAGTGGGAGACTGAAGGAAATATGCCCTAGAGGCAATAATAAAGTTATTATTTATTCCCTTATATCATGACAAATGTTTATTATTCATGCTAGAATTGTATTAACCGGAAACATAATACATGTGTGAATACATAGACAAACAGAGTGTCACTAGTATGCCTCTACTTGACTAGCTCGTTAATCGAAGATGGTTATGTTTCCTAACCATGAACAAAATAGTTGTTATTTGATTAACGGGATCACATCATTAGAAGAATGATGTGATTGACATGACCCATTCCATTAGCTTAGCACCCGATCGTTTAGTATGTTGCTATTGCTTTCTTCATGACTTATACATGTTCCTATGACTATGAGATTATGCAACTCCCGTTTGTCGGAGGAACACTTTGTGTGCTACCAAACGTCACAACGTAACTGGGTGATTATAAAGGAGCTCTACAGGTGTCTCCAAAGGTACATGTTGGGTTGGCGTATTTCGAGATTAGGATTTGTCACTCCGTTTGTCGGAGAGGTATCTCTGGGCCCTCTCGGTAATGCACATCACATAAGCCTTGCAAGCATTGCAACTAATGAGTTAGTTGCAAGATGATGTATTACGAAACGAGTAAAGAGACTTGCTGGTAACGAGATTGAACTAGGTATTGAGATACCGACGATCGAATCTCGGGCAAGTAACATACCGATGACAAAGGGAACAACGTATGTTGTTATGCGGTCTGACCGATAAAGATCTTCGTAGAATATGTGGGAGCCAATATGAGCATCCAGGTTCCGCTATTGGTTATTGATCGGAGACGTGTCTCGGTCATGTCTCCATTGTTCTTGAACCCGTAGGGTCCGCACGCTTAAGGTATTGATGACAGTTATATTATGAGTTTATGCATTTTGATGTACCGAAGTTTGTTCGGAGTCCTGGATGTGATCACGGACATGACGAGGAGTCTCGAAATGGTCGAGACATAAAGATTGATATATTGGAAGCCTATATTTGGATATCGGAAGTTTTCCGAGTGAAATCGGGAGGTTACCGGAACCCCCCGGGAGGTATATGGGCCTTAGTAGGCTTTAGTGGAAGAGAGGAGAGGTGGCCAGGGCTGGGCCGTGCGCCCCTCCCCCCTAGTCCGAATAGGACAAGGAGAAGGGGGCGGCGCCCCCCCCCTTCCTTCTCTCTCTCCTCTTTCCCCCTCCCGAATCCTATTCCAACTAGGAAAGGGGGGGAATCCTACTCCCGGTGGGAGTAGGACTCCTCCTGGCGCGCCCTCCTCCTGGCCGGCCGCACCTCCCCCTGCTCCTTTATATACGGGGGCAGGGGGCACCCCTAGACACACAAGTTGATCCACGTGGTCAAATTCTTAGCCGTGTGCGGTGCCCCCCTTCCACCATAATCCTCGATAATATTGTAGCGGTGCTTAGGCGAAGCCCTGCGACGGTAGTACATCAAGATCGTCACCACGCCGTCATGCTGACGGAACTCTTCCTCGACACTTTGCTGGATCAGAGTTCGGGGATCGTCATTGAGCTGAACGTGTGCTAGAACTCGGAGGTGTCGTAGTTTCGGTGCTTGATCGGTCGGGTCGTGAAGACGTACGACTACATCAACCGCGTTGTGCTAACGCTTCCGCTGTCGATCTACAAGGGTACGTAGATCACACTCTCCCCTCTCGTTGCTATGCATCACCATGATCTTGCGTGTGCGTAGGAATTTTTTTGAAATTACTACGTTCCCCAATAGTGTCTCGGTCATGTCTACATAGTTCTCGAACCCGTAGGGTCCGCACGCTTAACATTCGATGACGATTTGTATTATGAGTTATTTGTTTTGGTGACCGAGGTTTGTTCGGAGTCCTGGATGAGATCACGGACATGACGAGGAGTCTCGAAATGGTCGAGAGGTAAAGATTGATATATTGGAAGGTTATATACGGACACCGGAATGGTTCCGAAGAAGATCGGGGATTTTTCAGAGTACCGGGAGGTTACCAGAACCCACCGGGAAAGTTAATGGGCCTATTGGGCCATAGTGGAGAGAGGGAGGCTGCCACAAGAGGTGCCCCCCCAAGCCCAAACCGAATTGGACTAGGGTTGCCCCCCCCTTTCCTTCTCCCTCTCCCCCTTTCCCCTTTCCCCTTTCCGTTAGATGGAAGGAGGGGGGCCGAATCCTACTTGGACTGGGAGTCCAAGTAGGACTCCCCCCTTGGCGCGCCCCCCTTGGGCCAGCCACCTCCTCCTCCCCCTTTATATATGGGCGCAGGGGCACCCCAAAGGCACAATATCAATTGTCTTAGCCGTGTGCGGTGCCCCCTCCATAGTTTACCACCTCGGCCATATTGTCGTAGTGCTTAGGCGAAGCCCTGCGCGGATCACATCACCAACACTGTCATCACGCCGTCGTGCTAACGGAACTCTCCCTCGTCCTCAACTGTACCAAGATCTCGAGGGACGTCATCGTGCTGAACATGTGTTGAACACGGAGGTGTCGTACGTTCGGTACTTGGATCGGTTGGATCATGAAGACGTTCGACTACATCAACCGCGTTACTAAAAGCTTCCGCTTTCGGTCTACGGGGGTACGTGGACACACTCTCCCCTCTCATTGCTATGAATCTCCTAGTTAGATCTTGCGTGATCGTAGGAAATGTTTTGAATTACTACGTTCCCCAACAATAATTGTCTCATGATGAATATCATCCAACAAGTCATTGATCCAATGCCTACGACTTTATCTTATATTGTTCTTGCTAAGTTACTACTGCTATTGTCACTATTGCACTTGCTACAAAACTACTGCTATCACTGTTACCGTTACTATTACTGTTGTCACTATTATCAAAACTATCATATTACTTTGCTACTGATCACGTTGCTGCAGATAATTAATCTCCAGGTGTGGTTGAATTGACAACTCAGCTGCTAATACCTTCAAATATTCTTTGGCTCCCTTGTGTCGAATCTATAAATTTGGGTTGAATGCTCTACCCTCAAAAACTATTGCGATTCCCTATACTTGTGGGTTATCAAGACCTTTTTTGGCGCCGTTGCTGGGGAGCATAGCTATAGTTGTTGAGTCACTTGGGATTATTATCAATTTATCACTATGAAGAATCTGAAGGATGCTAAGACTAAGATTTATCCCTCTAAGACGAGGGGAGGTAAGGAACTGCCATCCAGTTCTGCTTTAGATTCACCTTTTGTTATAAGTAAACTTGCAACACCACCACATGCTATCAATTCTGATATGTCGCAAGTTATTGATGATGTTACTTCTGCTATGGATAATGCCTATGATGATGCTAGTACCTTGCTTGATGATGATGATGTGCCACTTGGTGACTTTCTTGATGAACAAATTGCTAGAGTAATACAACTTGATGTTGTCGAATCTGATGATGAGCTTGAAACTGAAACTCTCGAAACACCTGTTAGAACTAGCCTTCCTAGATATGAATTGCCTAAGGTACCAGAATATGTTATGAATGAGGAGACAACTAGAGATATTCTTGCTTGTAGGGATAGAGATGGTCTAGATAAATTATTATGCAAGTATAAGGAAAAATCTCTGAATGCTAGAATGAAATATGATGCTAAGTTTGCTACTTCACCAATCTTTATTGATGATAAGGATTATGAATTCTCTGTCGACCCAGAGTTAATTACTTTGGTTGAATCAGATCCTTTCCATGGTTATGAAATTGAAACTATTGTGGCACATCTTACTAAGTTGAATGACATAGCCACCCTTTTTACTCATGATGAGAAGACTCGCTATTACTTTATTCTCAAATTATTTACTTTCTCATTAAAGGGTGATGCTAAAGCTTGGTACGATACTCTTGCTCCTGGTTGTGTGCGTAGTCCCCAGGATATGATTTATTACTTCTCTGAAAAATATTTCCCTGCTCATAAGAAACAAGCTGCTTTACAGGAAATATTTAACTTTGTTCAAATTAAAGAAGAGAGTCTCCCACAAGCTTGGGGAGGCTTTTCTAGTTACTTAATGCTTTACCTGATCATCCTCTTAAGAAAAATAAAATACTTGATATATTCTATAATGGACTAACTGATGCTTCTAGGGATTTCCTAGATAGTTGTGCTGGTTGTGTTTTCAGGGAACGAACTGTTTGGCAAGCTGAAGAATTATTGAATAATATGTTGAAAAATTATGTTGATTGGACTCTTCCTGAACAAGAGGTTAAACCAACTCAGAAGAAGAGGGGTATATTATATCTCAGTCCTGAAGATATGCAAGAGGCAAAGAAATCTATGAAGGAAAAAGGTATTAAAGCCGAGAATGTCAAAATTTACCTCCTATTGAAGAAATACATGGGCTTAATACACCACCACTTCCTAAGGTGGTAGAGGTAAATTATCGAATGAAGTTCAATGATAATGACAATCCTCACAATATGCACCCTAGCCAATGTCTTTATGAGTTTGAAAATTACATTAGAAAACAAGATCACTTCAATGCAAATGTTATGAAACAATTGAAATACAATTCTGATATGATTGCTCGCTTGAGTGACTTGTTATTTAGAATCTCAAATGATGTTAGAGGTGTTGGAAAGCATGCTTCTATGGTTCAAACTTAGTTAGAACAAGTTGCTAAATCTCATAGAGAATTGCTTGATGAAATGAATAATAATATACATGACTTTGCTGTTAGAGTAGCAACTAGAGGAGGTAAAATGACTCAGGAACCACTTTATCCTGAGGGACACCCAAAAAGAATTGAACAAGATTCACAAAGAGTTAACACTAATGCACCTAGTCCTTCTAGAAAGAAAAAGAAGAAGAAAAATGATAGGACTTTGCATGCTTCTAGTGAACCTGAAATAGAAAAACCTCCTGATAATGATAATGAAACTTCTATCACTGATGCTGAAACCCAGTCTGGTAATGAACACTCACCTTCTGATAATGAAAAAAGAAAATTATTAGGTTCATGAAAATACTCAAACAAATAATAAAGAACTAGACAATGATGTTGAGATAGAACCATTAGTTGATCTTGATAACCCACAACCTAAGAATAAGAGGTATGATAAAAGTGACTTTGTGGCTAGAAAACATGGTAAAGAAAGAGAATTGTGGGTTCAAAAACCTATGCCCTTTCCACCAAAGTCAACTAAAAAGAAAGATGATGAAGAATTTGAACGCTTTGCTGAAATGTTGAGGTCAGTCTTTTTGCGTACTCGCTTGACTGATATCTTGAAAATGCCTCCTTATGCAAAGTACATGAAATACATCATCACCAATAAAAGAAAAATAACGGAAGCTGAAATCTCCACTATTCTTGCTAATTATACTTTTAAAGATGGAGTACCTAAAAAACTTGGAGATCCGGGGATACCAACTATACCTTGCTCTATCAAAAAGAATTATGTGAAAACTGCTTTATGTGATTTAGGAGCTGGTGTTAGTGTTATGCCTTTCTCTTTATATAAAAGACTTGATTTGAATAAACTCACACCTACTGAAATATCTTTGCAAATGGCTGATAAATCAACTGCCATACCTATTGGTATTTGTGAGGATGTGCCCGTTGTTGTTGCCAATGTTACTATTTTGACTGACTTTGTTATACTTGAGATGCCCGAGGACGACAACATGTCGATTATCCTTGGTAGACCCTTCTTGAATACTGCAGGGGCTGTTATTGATTGCAATAAAAGCAAGGTCACTTTTCACATCAATGGTAATGAGCATACGGTGCATTTTCCGAAGAAACAACTCCAAGTGAATGGTATTAATGTTATTGAAATATCTCGGACAATCACTATTGGAAGTTTTCAAATACCTCTACCTACTGCTAAAAAGAAATATGAAATGCTTATTGTTGGGGACATTCATATCCCCATTGAGGTAACTTAGTGATTTACGAAAGTTCTTCGGTTTCATGCTAATCGAAAGTGGTTGTTAATAAGACTTGATCAACCTTATTAATGGATCATTTTTGAGAGGTATGAAGTTGATGAATTTAGTAAGCACTACCTTCTGTCCCTACTTTTTGTTTTCTATTTTTATTAGTTAAATAAAATAAAATACCATGTTTTTTCTTTTTTCTGAATTCCTCGTGCAATAAAAAATGACCCAAAAATAAAAGTTCTCAGAATGCTCTGGAAATTTAATACGATTTTTTCTAAATATTTAAGAATTTTTGGTGCAAATAATATCAGAGGGAGGTGCACCGGTGGGCACAACCCACCTGGACGCGCCAGGAGCCCCAGGCCCGCCCTGGTGGGTTGTGGTCCCCCTCACTTATCTCTTCACACCACATCATCACCTACCTCCAGAAAAAAATCACCATTGCTCTCACTCTCGTGTTCTTGCTCTCAAACCCACGGATTTCGATCTCTTTGCTCGAAGCTCCATTTCCGAAACTATTTCATGGGATTGTTGCTTGGTATGTGACTCCTCTGTTTGTTCAGTTAGTTTTATATTTTGAATAATTAGTTACTCTTGGTGCTGCTGTAGATGAGCTTGCATGTTGAATTCTTAGAGTTCTAAGTAGTTTGAATGCTTGCCATGGCCTCTATGTATCCCCATGAGTAGTTGCTATCAATTTTGTAAAGTTTTTTTGATAATTTGTTGTCACTCAAAAATTTCAGAAAATTGTACGTGAATACGATGAACCTTTTTGGAAGGAGTTCTTCGAGGAGGAGATCCTCGGGGGCATCTTCTAGTGACAGCTCCGCTCACCGGTCTTATGTTGAACCAACTGAAAGTTCCACACGAGATGCCGCCACCAAAACATGCTTATGGCCTTGCGATGACTATATGGTGCGTGTAGGCATTAAGGAGGAATTTGAGCAATATGTTCACAATGCCAGCCTCGATCCTTATATTTCAGATAAGTGCGATCAACACCACATTCTCACTGAATCATTTGTCAAAGGATTTAAATTCCATCCCTATGAGTCTAGGGTGTCGTTTATGCTTTATGAAAATCCATTTACCATATCACTGGAGAGATTTGCTCAACATTGCAAAATTCCATTCTGGGGTTCACTTGATGAACCACCAAGAGCTGAGTTCCAATCATTTTTGACTAGTCTTTGTTACGTTGAGACGAGGGGAGTGACACAAGGTAGAATAAATAGCATTCATTTTCCCGCAATTCAATACTTTGCATTATTTAATTGGAAATGTATCATAGGCAAGCAAGATTGTAGTACTCTTTGTGCTCCAGACTTGAGCCTCATACGCACCGCTCTCACCGGTGATAGGAGTTATAATCTTGGGGAGATTGTTGCACGCAGTTTACAACACAACGCTAACAATGGGTTTTTCTATGGTGGAATTTGTGCCACGGGTTTAGCAAGAGAGTTGTTTGTTTCACCTTTGCCCTTTCACCCTATCCTACCCATGCAGTATTTAGACTTTGATGCTATGAAGAATCAAAAGATCCTTAAAGTAGATATTCATAATTTTTCACATATAACTTATTGTTTAACCAAACATCTGTTGTGCACACATATTTTCCTGTGCCTGCTCTCTTTGATCATCAGAGTTGGGGAAGATATTTTGTTCTTGAGAGCGAGGCCCGAGCTCACAACGTGGCGGTTGTGGCTGCACGGCAGGCTGAGGCATCCACACCAAGAGCCCCCGTGAGCTACCACTCCAACTACTACCTAGGCTTCTGATTGATTACCAAGTTAGGTCAAAAGCCTAAGCTTGGGGGAGTACGTGTTTCCCACCGACATTACATTCATGTTCACTTATTTCATTTGTCAGTGTCCACACTTTTTCATTGTATCATCCATGCTTAATTTTATTTTTCTTGCTTTCTTCTTGTGTGTTTGAAAAACCTTAGAAAAACCAAAAAGATAGTTATAGTTAGTTTACTTTCTATGCATGCTTAGTTGTAGTACAAAAAAGAAAACCCAAAAAGATTTCCTTGTTCTTCTTCTGCTTGTTGGGAGCTTTCCCGTGTAAATAGTTTTTCTCATTTTTTCTTTTTCCTTTTATTTGCTTGTTCAAGAAAACCAAAAACTCCAAAAATATTTCACTGTATTTCTCTGAACTTGTTTTATTTTTATTCGAGTCTTACCGAGGAGAAGACCATGATGAAAATGTTGAGTGGTTCTCATATGGATAATTGTTGATCTAATAAAGAACCTATATTACCTTGTCTTCTCTTGTTGAATAAAATGTTTGCAGATTCCAGCTTAGTCCACGGCACTCGTGCACTATTATTATTTTCACATCGTTCGATCATGCAAGTGAAAGGCAATAATGACGATATTCAATGAACTAGTCGTGGCAGAGAGAAACGGGTATGAACTCGACTTGTTCTGCTTGTGTAAATATGTTTAACCTAGTATCCATGATTCAGCCCATTATGATTAAATGTGTTTGCAATGACAATTAGAGATTATAGTTTATCATGCCATGCATAAGTATCTAGGAGTGGATAATGATTTATCTTGGATATCAACATTGCGTTAAAATGATTGTCGGTGTCAAAACCGGCGGATCTCGGGTAGGGGGTCCCGAACTGTGCGTCTGAGGCGGATGGTAACAGGAGCCAGGGGACACGATGTTTACCCAGGTTCGGGTCCTCTTGATGGAGGTAATACCCTACGTCCTGCTTGATTGATATTGATGATATGAGTATTACAAGAGTTGATCTACCACGAGATCGTAGAGGCTAAACCCTAGAAGCTAGCCTATGGTATGATTGTTGTTGTCCTACGGACTAAACCCTTCGGTTTATATAGACACCGGAGGGGGCTAGGGTTACAAAGAGTCGGTTACAAGGGAGGAGATCAACATATCCATACTGCCAAGCTTGCCTTCCACGCCAAGGAAAGTCCCATCCGGACACGGGACGAAGTTTTCAATCGTGTATCTTCATAGTCCAACAGTTCGGCCAAAGGATATAATCCGGCTGTCCGGAGACCCCCTAATCCCGGACTCCCTCAGTAGCCCCTGAACCAGGCCTCAATGACGATGAGTCCGGCGCACAGATTTGTCTTCGGCATTGCAAGGCGGGTTCCTCCTCCGAAAACTCCATAGAAGATTTTGAACACACTGATAGTGTCCGGCTTTGCAAAAAAAGTTCCACATACCACCGTAGAGAGAATAATATTTCCACAAATCCAATCTGCTGACACGTTCAGCAACATGACATCATGTCATGGCTCGGTCATTATACGAACCGTTTTTCTCAACCAGTACTGCGCATATTGTGAGGCGGTTTTCTTAACACGTCTTGTCGAAGCAGAGATCGTGTCCCCCTTATTACGGGATTCTCACGGACGTGGGTAACCCAATCGTGCCCGTTGGTATGACTCCTCGATTTTAGGCAAGTCCCAAGCGGCCACGAGGAGGACGCTTGATATTCGCCCTCTTTATAAAGAGGCCAAGGCCCGTCCTTTTTCCCCTCTCGTACTCAATCGAATCCTTCCCCGCCTCGAGATCCAACACACAAGGCTCAGGTCAGGCGCTTCAGACCTTCAACCATGTCCGGATCCAACCTTCAAGGTCGGTGGATGCCTTCCTCTGTCACAGAGGAAGACATCAAGAAGATAAGAGAGGCCAGGTATTTGACCGGCGAAATCTGGCACAGGCTGCCTGCTTGAGGGCAGGTCATTCCCACTCCCAAACCCGGCGAGAGCATTGTATTCATCTCTCACTTCCTTCGAGGGCTAGGCCTCGCTCTGGATCCCTTTGTTAGGGGGCTCATGTTTTATTATGCGCTGGATTTCCATGATCTGGCCCCGGATTCCCTCCTTCACATCTCGTCGTTCATCTTCGTGTGTGAGGCCATCCTCCGCATTACCCCACACTTCGGCCTGTGGCTCAAGATCTTCAATGTGAAGCCGAAGATGATCGAGGGGCGACACGCAGAGTGCGGAGGTGTCGTAATAAGCAAAAGCGTTGATGTTCCATGGCCAGAGGGTTCCTTCCCAGAGGTGTCCAGTTTATGCCAGCGGGAGTGGTTTTATATCACATCTCCCCGGAGTGCCAAGTGGGTAGCCGCCCCTGCCTTTCGCTCGGGCCCCCACCACAACTGACGTCATGGATCAACAAGGGGCTGGACTGGGGGCCAGTAAATGATGTGCCGATATTGCAGAGTCGCATCCAAGATCTCCTCGAGAGAGATGTCAGCCTGGTCTCGGTAATGCAAGTCATGCTAGTTCGTCGGGTCCCGCCTTGCAAACGTCGACCCCTCCGTATGTGGGAGTTCAACCTGGAAGGACCGCGAATTATTCAGCACTTCCTCAGCATGACGCTCGAAGAGATGTACAAATTGTTCTTCGGACCACAAATAAGGTGTCCGGACACCACCGAGGATGCGGGTCTGAGCTGCAATCGCCCAGATACCCAAGTAAGTAAACCCGTGGCCGAACATGTTGTCTTTTTATTTATCATAACATCATTCTGAAAAGTCGCTCTTTGACCAGGGCTGGGTAACAAAGGCGAAGATGGTCAGGTGTTCGGCCCCCTTCCCGAAGGCTCAGCAAATCCAGTACTAGCTAGAATGCTCGAGTCGGCGCCTTATCAGGCGCCCTCAAGGGAAGATAAAGGGGAGAATAAAGAGGCTGAAAGCGAGCCTCGCTCATTATTCATCCAAACCGGGGGAATTAGCGCCTCCGCGAAGGAGGACAACCAGGGAGAAGAATCTGAAATTCCCTCTCCCTGCTACCTCTTGAGCAATGCGTTGGATTTCTTTGAAAAGGAAAGGATGATGCAGCAAAGTAGTGTAAGTATTTCCCTCAGTTTTTGAGAACCAAGGTATTAATCCAGTAGGAGGCTACGCATGAGTCCCTCGTACCTGCACAAAACAAATAACTCCTCACAACCAACACGATAAGGGGTTGTCAATACCTTCACGGTCACTTACGAGAGTGAGATCTGATAGATATGATAGAATAATATTTTTTTGGTATTTTTGTGATAAAGATGCAAAGTAAAATAAAAGCAAAGTAAAAAAGGAAAGGAAATAACTAAGTATTGGAAGACTAGTATGATGAAGATAGACCCCGGGGCCATAGGTTTCACTAGTGGCTTCTCTCAAGAGCATAAGTATTTTACGGTGGGTGAACGAATTACTGTTGAGAAATTGACAGAATTGAGCATAGTTATGAGAATATCTAGGTATGATCATGTATATAGTCATCACGTCCGAGACAAGTAGACCAACTCCTGCCTGCATCTACTACTATTACTCCACTCAACGACCGCTATCCAGCATGCATCTAGAGTATTAAGTTCATGAAAACAGAGTAATGCCTTAAGCAAGATGACATGATGTAGAGTGATAAATTCATGCAATATGATAAAAAAACCATCTTGTTATCCTCGATGGCAACAATACAATACGTGCCTTGCTGCCCCTACTGTCACTGGGAAAGGACACCGCAAGATTGAACCCAAAGCTAAGCACTTCTCCCATTGCAAGAAAGATCAATCTAGTAGGCCAACCCAAACTGATAATTCGAAGAGACTTGAAAAGGTAACCAATCATGCATAAAAGAATTCAGAGAAGATTCAAAATATGTTCATAGATAATCTTGATCATAAACCCACAATTCATCGGTCTCAACAAACACGCCGCAAAAAGAAGATTACATCGAATAGATCGCCACAAGAGAGGGGGAGAACATTGTATTGAGATCCAAAAATAGAGAAGAAGCCATCTAGCTAATAACTATGGACCCGAAGGTCTGAGGTAAACTACTCACACTTCATCGGAGAGGCTATGGTGTTGATGTAGAAGCCCTCTGTGATGGAAGCCCCCTCCGGTGGAGCTCCGGAACAGGCCCCAAGATGGGATCTCGTGGATACAGAAAGTTGCGGCGGTGAAATTAGGTTTTTGGCTCCGTATCTGATCGTTTGGGGGTACGTAGGTATATATAGGAGGAAGAAGTATGTCAATGGAGCAACAGGGGGCCCACGAGGGTGGAGGGCGCGCGTGGGGGGTAGGCGCACCCCCCTACCTCGTGGCCTCCCTGTTGGTTTCTTGACGTAGGTCCAAGTCTCTTGGATCATGTTCGGTGAGAAAATCACGTTCCCGAAGGTTTCATTCCGTTTGGACTCCATTTGATATTCCTTTCCTTCGAAACCCTAAAATAGGCAAAAAAACAGCAATTCTGGGCTGGGCCTCCGGTTAATAGGTTAGTCCCAAAAATAATATAAAAGTGGATAATAAAGCCCAATAATGTCCAAAACAGTAGATAATATAGCATGGAGCAATCAAAAATTATAGATATGTTGGAGACGTATCACTCCCCAAGGAAGGAAGAGGACCACCTCTGAAGACCCGGAAACAAAGGTTTCCAAACGGGGGAAGAAATCTTCGCCAGAGGGTCCTGCCTCAGAAGGTACTCTTGCCGCACAGTGCCTGCAAGGGGATCAGCCCTCTACCGAGCTGTAAGTAAACAAAAAGTACTTAATAGTAAAAATATCCTACATTACTTCTGAAGATAATAACCGAAGCATATATCTTGTAGTTCGGATCATAGCCCTTCTCGACAGAGTTCGTCTTTAGGGGATCTTCTTCCGGAGATGATGGAGAGCGAAGCACCTCCCCCTGCCACCCCGCCTCATGAGGCGGGGGACCCTGAAGTGTCGTCACAGAGGGTTTCGCCTGATCCGCCAAGGCCGGAGGGTAATCATTTGGCCACCCGAAGTCCTCAGTATTCGGCTCCTAAAGAGAGCAACAGAAAGAGTCCGGAACCATCCAGTGTGCAATCGGACACACTGAAGGATCTTCTGGAGCAAGCGGCCATCTCAGAAGCGCATCGTACGCTAATGGGTACGGTGATTGAGAGGATTTCATCCACCGAAAGCGGGTTGCATGAAGCTTTTATGAGTCTACTAAAAGGCTTTGAGGTACGTGAAATAGTGTATGTTTTTATAGTACCGCACATGTTAGGTGTGCCCTATGCAGATAGTAGCCCCTGAGACTCTGGTTGCCGTCGAGAACGGCGGCAAACAGAGGATCATAGTCCCAGGTAATAATCAGACCGCCTTCATGCACAGGTGGCTGAAGGTCTGGTGGCTAGCCGGACTCGTGAGTTTGCCGAGCTGAAGCGGCAACTTGATGCGGCAGATGCCGACATCGTGCTTGTCAACAAGCGGCTCGACAAGGCACAGGGTATGTGATTTCTCCGGTGATCAACACATAGTAAGAGGAGCATGATGCCAGTATCTTTAATATGTTGTGACTGCGGGTGGAGCTGCCACCATGGAGACCCTTCGGGCGGAACTTGCCCAGGCCAAGGATGTAACGCCCCGGACACACCCGCCGGTGGTTGTTACTCCTGGCGGGATCTAGACTGGCCCCACAGATCAATACTAGTCTTTTCTACGCACTTTGTCCTCACTCGTGCGCACCCGGGAGCAACTTCTCAGTCGGTCACCCATCTTGACACTACTCCAAGCTGAGCACGCTTAACTTTGGAGTTATGTCCGAATGGGCTCCCGGAAAAGAAGGAATTCCTTATTGATATGAGTAGTCTATCATCCCTAATAAGCCAGGCCATCACATACACCCCCACTCAGAGGAACCGACGTCCTCGTCGGGCCACAGGAACGTTCCCTCTTGCCACATACGTCTGTGCTTCTAATCCAGTACATGTGCCATGCCGTGTGCCACGACGGGTCACAAATGTCATGAACAACATGACCATGCACCTGTCCGCAACCATCTGTGTAACCGTGAGGATCGGCTCTGATACCAACTTGTAACGCCCCGGACACACCCGCCGGTGGTCGTTACTCCTGATGGGATCTAGACTAGCCCCACAGATCAATACTAGTCTTTTCTGCGCACTTTGTCCTCACTCGTGCGCACCCAGGAGCAACTTCCCAGTCGGTCACCCATCCTGACACTACTCCAAGCTGAGCACGCTTAACTTTGGAGTTCTGTCCGAATGGGCTCCCGGTAAAGAATGAATTCCTTATTGATATGAGTAGTCTATCATCCCTAATAAGTCAGGCCATCACAAAGGAGCAAGCCAGGGATAGCGATGCGGCCGCTCTAAAGGCGGTCAAAGAGCTGAGGGCCGAATAGGCCGCGCATTGCCAAAGCAAGGAAAGAATGGCCAAGATGGTCGTTGAGTTGAAAGATGCTGCTGACCGTTACCAGCTTCTTGAAAAAGAAAGCCGAGCGAAGGCGATGGACCTGGAGAAGGCCATGGTAGCAGCCAAGGAAGCCCGCTCTAAAATCAGAGCGGCGAAGGAGGAGCTACATCAAGCTGGAGATATCGCGGCTGGTAAGCCCTTTTTGTTGCGGACGAAGTTTGGAGATCCGAAGTATGCCCCTCTTGATCAACTATGGAGTTCGGTAGACGCGTACGTGGATTTGGCAGCCAGTGCTGCTGATGCGGCCGAGTACTTCAAGGATCAAAAAGATCGTGAAGTGGAAAAGCTGTTCTGGTCACAGTTCCATGCTCCAGTACATCCGCTGCTGTTGAATGAGCGAATGGCCGAGTGGGCCGAGCTCCATAGGTTGTCCGGACTTGCCATGAGGTCTGTTGTGGATCATCTGTGGCCGGAAGGGTCAAGGCCGAATAGTTACTTCAGTTTAGTGCAAGAATTCCTTGGTTTTGAGCCGCATATCGACGCTATGAAGAAGTCGGCGTGCATAGAGGGTGCGCGGATGGCACTTGCCTGTGTCAAGACATACTGGGCAGAGATGGAGGCCACCGCTATTGCAACCTAGAGTTCGGTCGTAGGCCGAGTGTCTGCCGAGCACTACTTTGAAGAAGTCCTTGAAGACGCTTGTTCAATAGAGGCTCAGTGTCGAAGAATATTATGTTCTAGTGACATGTATTCCCATTGTAAAAACAATGTTTTGTTGAATTATAAAGGTTGTGTTTATACTTTTGCCTGAAAGTATTATTATGCCTCCTGTGCGGCCATTTATGTATATATGTATATAACCTGAAAGTTTGCAGTCATCGGCTTCAGCCCCCACGCATATAATGCGGGGGTGTTCACAAAAAATGTCTATTCACACTTGATCCAACGTCTTGGTCCATTAAGGAGGTGGTAGCGCAACGAACGAGGCAATCGGACTATATTGCTTTAACACTTTCACTTAGCCATAGGAGTTTGACAGTGGGACTACTATATAGCCCCTGGTACTTCCACGCTCGTCCGAATACGGGGCGCGTACGTACATGACCGGGAAACGGCCCTTCGTTAATGCGGAGGAATGCTGAAGATTCCACTAAGTCATCGAGTGGTTGACCAGTCTCACGCTTTATCATGACAGTCAGTTTTCGGTTTTCTCTACTGAGGTGCTCATCCGGATGAACCAGGGCACAAATCGCAGTAGTTCTCCCGGTGCCGCCTTAGCCGATAGAGCGGAACGTAAGGTAGAAAAACACGGGAGCCGGGAAAACCCAACATTTGACCAAAGACATGATTCGGAGCTGATGCATATAAGGCCAAACTCGCGACGCCGAACACTCCCTAAGGTATCCGGTCTTTATAACATATGCTGGGCTAAACAATGCCCTTAATAATAAACCCCGAGTGTCCAGGTACGTGTAATATTCTAACGTGGAGAAATGCCAATAACGTCAGCATCCTTCTCGGTTGTATTGAGTATCCGGAGGATGTGAACAACAAGAGACAGTAAAAAAGGTTTACGCAGGGTCTTAATCTGAAAAGAAACTTTTGAGCGGGTCCCTGCTGCACGTCTGCGCCTGTGTCTCCGTTGTGTCATGTCCTGGACGGGTGTAGCACGATTGTCATCTGTAAAAGAGAAGAACTTAGGTGAAATTTGTCATGCCAAAAAAATTGGTTATTCTAGATAAACCATTAAAATTCAAGATAAGTCAAGTTGAGCGGAACTAGCCCTGATTACACACGAGAAGCCCCTGGTACCGTCTATGAGGGTTTAACCAATCTCATGTATACGTAGTGATGTGTCAGACTCGTCTAACCGTGTCCGCGGTCTTGACGACCTGTCATTTATTCTGGTTGGTGAGGCCGTCTAGTGCTCGGCTGTTAAAGCCGCCGCACGTTCTTCCGCGCGTAGAGAACGCTCAATATTTCCACTAACTGTGATGGTGCCATGTGGACCGGGCATCTTAAGCTTGAGAGAAGCATAATGCGTTACTGCATTAAAACGAGCGAAAGCCTCTCTTCCGAGTAGTGCTTGATAGCCACTTCGGAATGGAGCGATGTAGAAAGTTAACTTTTCACTTCGGAAGTTGTCGGAAGAACCGAATACAACCTCTAGTGATAGAGAGCCCGTGCAGCGGGCCTCTGGGCCTGGTATTACTCCCTTTAAGGTAGTATTACTGCGGCTGATTTTTGTCGGGTCTACCCCCATTTTGCGGACTGTGTCCTGATATATCAGATTTAGACCATTGCCACCGTCCATAAGGACTCGTGTGAGATGATATCCGTTTATTATTGGGTCTAACACCAAGGTAGCCAATCCTTCATGTCGGATGCTTGTCGGGTGATCCCTGCAATCAAAAGTGATCAGGCGGACCAACCAGGGGTTGAACTTGGGGGTGACGGGCTCTAAGGCGCGTATGTCTCGGAGTGCATGTTTGCTTCTTCTCTTTGTCACGTGGATCATGTTTACTGCTTTAACCTCTGCTGGGAATTTTTTCTGACCTCCAGTGCTTTCCTAGCGAGGTTCGTCCTCGTCTTCGCTTGGTGTCTCCCTCCCCTTGTGTTCGGCGTTTAGCTTACTGGCCTGCTTGAAGACCCAGCATTCTCTGTGGGTGTGATTTGCAGGTTTATCGGGGGTGCCATGAATCTGACATAGTTTGTCTAGAA
Organism: Triticum urartu; assembly: GCF_003073215.2. Lineage (NCBI taxonomy): Eukaryota > Viridiplantae > Streptophyta > Magnoliopsida > Poales > Poaceae > Triticum > Triticum urartu. The sequence continues at coordinate 98,268,393 of NC_053024.1, forward strand.
TCTTGTTTAGGCTGGACGGTCCATCTCTGCTGCCTTTGAAAGGCTTTTTCCGCTGACCTGGTCGAGAGCCCCTAAATCCGGGGTTTACCGCCGTATTATCTGGGCTGTCTTCTTTATTTCGACGCTTGCTTTTACTGTGTCGTGGTTTTCCATTGCCATCCCTGACTTCGGATGTGCTTGGGTCGCTGGTGCTACTACGGGCTAACCAGCTATCTTCGCCCGCGCAAAAGCGGGTGATGAGGCTTGTCAGGGCTGCCATTGTTCTTGGTTTTTCTTGGCCGAGGTGTCTGGCGAGCCATTCGTCTTGGACGCTGTGCTTGAAAGCTGCTAAGGCTTCGGCGTCCGGACAGTCGACAATTTGGTTCTTCTTAGTGAGAAACCTGTTCCAAAGCTTTCGGGCTGACTCTCCGGGCTGTTGAATTATATGACTTAAATCGTCTGCATCCGGAGGTCGGACATAGGTCCCTTGAAAATTAGCCCGAAAAGCATCCTCGAGCTCCTCCCAACTTCCAATTGAGTTTTCGTGGAGGCTTTTCAGCCAGTGTCGAGCTGGTCCTTTAAGCTTCAGGGGCAAGTACTTGATGGCATGGAGATCGTCTCCGCGAGCCATATGGATATGGAGGATAAAGTCCTCGATCCAGACCCCAGGGTCTGTGGTCCCGTCGTACGCCTCTATGTTCACTGGTTTGAATCCTTCTGGGAATTCATGGTCCAGCACCTCATCGGTGAAACATAGGGGGTGTGCGGCACCCCTGTATTTGGATGTATCATGGCGTTCGGACGGTTGTAGTGTTCGGTTTTGATTTTGTGCCAGAGCGCGCTTCCTAGATCCATAGATGGATCTGGTCATACTGAGTTTTTGGCGCAAGTACTCACGTAGATCTGTGTGTTGACTTATGTGTGGCCTTGTTAGCCGCTCTATCGCGGCCACAAGGTGGTTGATCCGGCCAGTTGGCCATTTTATTTTTCGGCTGTGTTGGCTCTAAGGCCTCATCGTCGAATTCAGGTAATAGCTTGCGCTTTGGATAGCTCTTTGTGTGGTAACTTTCACGATACCTTTCTTCGTTGTCGAGCACTTTGTTCCACCTGCTGTTGAGCGTATTTTCTGCGGCCTTAAGCCTTTGCTTCTGCTTCTTCAGACTCCTTGTTGTGGCAATAAGCCTGCTGCGGAGGTTCTCTTGTTCCAGGTGCCTTTTTGGGATGATGTGTGCATATTTGTCCGGACTGTTTTGTTCCCCAGAGGGGGGTTGATGAGTGTTTATCCGCTGCGTCGCCATGTTCGGACATCGGATCCGTACTATGTTCGCCATTTGCAGTATCATCATGCTCTGCCGCCGGGGTAATGTGGTCGTCCTTTCCTCTGGAGTCGACTGGAGTGTTATTTTCTCTTGCGCTGTTGTCGCTGTTTTTGCCGAGGCGGGATTTGGAGCGGCGCCTATGCCGACGCTTTGTTAGCTTCTTGGAGGGGTCATCCTCCGTTGTCTTGTTGCCATTGCCTTCTTTGGGTGTATCCACCATGTATATGTCATGTGATGAAGTGGCTGTCCAGTGCTCTGTGGGCACTGGTTCCTGTTCCTCTCCTGCATCGTCGTCCATGTCGTCGATGTCTTCGGAGTTGAAATCGAGCATGTCGGTTAAATCATCAATATTGGCTACTAAGTGGGTGGTGGGTGGGCAGCGAATTTCTTCGTCGTCCGCATCCCCTTCTAGTCGGACATAGTTCGGCCAAGGTTCTCCTGACAAGGAGAGGGACCTTAATGAATTTAGCACATCGTCGAAAGGCGAGTGCTGAAAGATATCCATAGAGGTAAACTCCATGATCAGTGCCCAATCGGATTCGATAGGCACGGATGCAGGCGGCTCGGAGCCTATGGCCGAGGACGAATCCCATGGTTCGGCAATGCGGCTCTCGCAGGGGGTGAAGTCAGTATTCGGCTCTATCACCACTGAGAGTGCGGCCTCCATGGCAGGGTCTATCCACCCGTCCTCGGATGGCACACATTGCTCTGGATTGAGGGCCGGAGTAGTTGCAGATGCGATCTCTCGAACACTGTGCGACGTCAGAGTTATGTCATGCTTGTCGTGATTGTGCGACGCACCTGACAAGGGCTCGAATCCGTCGAAGATCAGGTCTCCGTGGATGTCGGCAGTGTAGTTTAAGTTTGCGAATCTAACCTGATGGCCAGGGGCGTAGCTCTCGATCCGCTCCAGATGGCCAAGTGAGTTGGCCCACAGTGCGAAGCCGCCGAATACGAAGATCTGTCCGGGGAGGAAAACCTCACCCTGGACCGCATCGTTACCGATGATCGAAGGAGCCATCAAGCATTATGGTGATGACACAGTGGAACTCTCAATGAAAGCACCACTGTCGGTGTCAAAACCGACGGATCTCGGGTAGGGGGTCCCGAACTGTGCGTCTAAGGCTGATGGTAACAGGAGCCAAGGGACACGATGTTTACCCAGGTTCGGGCCCTCTTGATGGAGGTAATACCGTACGTCCTGCTTGATTGATATTGATGATATGAGTATTGCAAGAGTTGATCTACCACGATATCGTAGAGGCTAAACCCTAGAAGCTAGCCTATGGTATGATTGTTGTTGTCCTACGGACTGAACCCTTCGCTTTATATAGACACCGGAGGGGGCTAGGTTTACACAGAGTCGGTTACAAGGGAGGAGATCTACATATCCGTATTGCCAAGCTTGCCTTCCACGCCAAGGAAAGTCCCATCCGGACACGGGACGAAGTCTTCAATCTTGTATCTTCATAGTCCAACAGTCCGGCCAAAGGATATAGTCCGGCTGTTCGAAGACCCCCTAATCCAGGACTCCCTCAATGATTGTGATGTAGTATGATGATATGATATACTCCTCTGAATGTTTGAGTGGCTTGACTTGGCACATGCTCATGCATGCAATTGAATCAAAACCAACATAGCCTGTATGATATTTATGTTCATGGTGTTCATATCCTACTCATGCTAGTGTCCAATGTTACTTATGCATAATGCATGTTAATGACCGTTGTTGCTCTCTAGCTGGCCACTTCTCTATCTATTTGCTAGCCTTCGCCTGTACTAAGTGGGAATTCTGCTTGTACATGAAAAACCGTGAACCCAAGTTATTCTAGATGAGTCCACCATACCTACCTATATGTGGTACTACCCTGCCGTCCTAAGTAAATTTGCATGTGCCACCTCTAAAAACTTCTAATAAATATCCTTTTTGTGTGCCTGGATCGTTCATGGAACGACAGGAGGTGGTCGGTATCTCCCATGCTAAGCGGGTTATTCTCAAGTCGAGTGTTTATTCACTCGCCATCGCACGAGAAAAGGGCGGTAATAGGGATTCCCAGTCCCGAACTCAAAAATGAAAATAATTAAACAAAACTCCCCCGGGACTGTTGTTGGTTTGGACGGCACCTGTTGTTTCGGACAAGCCATGGAGTGTGATTTTTGGTGGAGGGGGAGTAAACCTTTACTTTTATCGCTTGGGAACCGCCACTAGCGTGCTTAGCATGGAAGATATTGATAACTGATAGTCGTGAAGTAAATGAGAAGGGTGCATGTCTGAAAATATCATTTGCCTCTATTTTAAAAACTTGAGCTTTGGCACCTCTGCAAATCATTGCTTCCCTCTGCGAAGGGACTGTCTATTTACTTTTATGTTATGTCATCACCTTCTAAAACAAGCGCCGGAACCTGAGAGCACTGTTTTCATGACTTATGTATTGTGTGTAGCTAATGTTGGGTGCATCATGACTGGATCTTATGTACCATGAATTACAATGCTTAGTCGCTGCTTGAACTTTGGAGGTGCTCTGCATTTATGTTTTACGGTCTTAGAAAGGGCTAGCGAGATACCACTATTGTCATATTATACCATGGTTGTTTTGACAACATGTTGCTGTTTGAGCTATCTTATTATTGCTCGCTAGCTGATTATGTCATTGATATGAGTTAATATAACCTTTGAGAGTTATTGCCGGTATGGTTAGTTATAATGTTGGCTGAAAACCTGGGTGTTGTTTAAGCTTATTTATGCAAACAAGAGCAAAAGAGTTAGTAAAAGCTTTTCTTTTTCACTTTTAGTTTATCAACTAAATTGCTTGAGGACAAGCAAAGGTTTAAGCTTGAGGGAGTTCATACGTCTCCAATGTATCTACTTTTCCTAACGCTTTTCCTCTTGTTTTGGACTCTAATTTGCATGATTTGAATGAAACTAACCTCGGACTGACGTTGTTTTCAGCAGAACTACCATGGTGTTGTTTTTGTGCAGAAATAAAAGTTCTCGGAATGGAACGAAACTTTGGGAGGATTTTTATACAATAAATAAGAATTTATGGAGCCAAGATCCATTGGAGGGGGGCACCTAAAGGCAATATGCCCTAGAGGCAATAATAAAGTTATTATTTATTTCCTTATATCATGATAAATGTTTATTATTCATGCTAGAATTGTATTAACCGGAAACATAATACATGTGTGAATACATAGACAAACAGAGTGTCACTATTATGCCTCTACTTGACTAGCTCGTTGATCAAAGATGGTTAAGTTTCCTAGCCATTGACATGAGTTGTCATTTGATTAACGGGATCACATCATTAGGAGAATGATGTGATTGACCTGACCCATTCCGTTAGCTTAGCACCCGATCGTTTAGTATGTTGCTATTGCTTTCTTCATGACTTATACATGTTCCTATGACTATGAGATTATGCAACTCCCGTTTACCGGAGGAACACTTTGTGTGCTACCAAATGTCACAACGTAACTGGGTGATTATAAAGGTTCTCTATAGGTGTCTCCAAAGGTACTTGTTGGGTTGGCGTATTTCGAGATTAGGATTTGTCACTCTGATTGTCGGAGAGGTATCTCTAGGCCCTCTCGGTAATGCACATCACTTAAGCCTTGCAAGCATTGCAACTAATGAGTTAGTTGCGGGATGATGTATTACGGAACGAGTAAAGAGACTTACCGGTAACGAGATTGAACTAGGTATTGAGATACCGATGATTAAATCTCGGGCAAGTAACATACCGATTACAAAGGAAACAACGTATGTTGTTATGCGGTCTGACTGATAAAGATCTTTGTAGAATATGTGGGAGCCAATATGAGTATCCAGGTTCCGCTATTGGTTATTGACCGGAGATGTGTCTCGGTCATGTCTACATAGTTCTCGAACCCGTAGGGTCTGCACGCTTAACGTTTCGATGACAGTTATATTATGAGTTTATATGTTTTGATGTGCCGAAGGGTGTTCGGAGTCCCGGATGTGATCACCGACATCACGAGGAGTCTCGAAATGGTCGAGACATGAAGATTGATATATTGGAAGTCTATGTTTGGATATCGGAAGTGTTCCGGGTGAAATCGGGATTTTACCGGAGTACCGGAAGGTTAATGGAACCCCCCGGGGACTTAATGGGCCTTAGTAGGCCTTGGTGGAAGAGAGGAGAGGCGGCCAGGGAAAGGGCCACGCCCTCTCCCCCCTAGTACGAATAGGACAAGGAGAGGGGGCGGCGCCCCCCTTTCCTTCTTCTCCTCCACCTCTTTCCCCTCTCTCTCCTAGTCCAACAAGGAAAAGGGGGGAGTCCTACTCCCGGTAGGAGTAGGACTCCTCCTGGCGCGCCCCTCTCTAGGCCGGCCGCACCCCCCTTGCTCCTTTATATACGGGGGCAGGGGGCACCCCAGAGACACAACAATTGATCAGTTGATCTTTTCACTAGTAGAAAAAACCCCATTCGTCCCGGCTGATAAGGGCCTTTTGTCCCGGTTTGTGAACCGGGACTAAAGGGTCGTTACTAATGCCCTAACCCTTTAGTCCCGATTCTTACACGAACCGGGACAGATGGGCCTCCACGTGGCCGGTGCCACCAACCGGGACCAATAGGCATCCACGCGTCAGCATTTCAGGGGCTGGGGTTTTTGTTTTTTTTGAAAGGGGGGGGTTGGGGGTTTGGGGGGTTTAATTTAGGTGTTTCATATACTGTGTTAGCTAGCTAATTAATAGAGAGAAGTGTCCTCTCTTATGTCCGTGCTTGGTCGACGCCATATATATATATATATACATATATATAGAGAGGACTAGACACGCTAGCTAGTAAGCAAATGAAGGAAACAGAAGATCGTCATGAACATATGCATACAGAGAGAAGTGATATCGACCACATCTCCTTCTCTGAGAGATTGGTCGAACAACAAGTTCTCGTATATCTATCCGACACTACCGGCTACATATATACAATAATTATCTCTTACAATATAATCTCCTAATTATATATGAACACAGGGTCCACATATATTCTCTGTCTTCAGCGATCACGTGGTCAAGGAAGAATGCCGCCAATTCCTCTTGAATTGCTCGCATACGATCTGGTGCTAGGAGTTCATCCCGCATCCGAAACATCTAATTTGAACAAGGGGGTCAATACATACATACATATATATATGAATAAATGAAACTCAACACAAATGATGGTAATAAAATAAAATTGTGAATATTATTGCTTGCGCACTTCATATTGTTCGTCAGAGTACCCCCGTTCATAGGTCATGTGGCGGATGCACTCGCAAATGTAGTATCCATAGAAATTATTCCCTTGTTCCTGCCACAACCACCTTACAAGAAATAGAGGTCAATCAAACTGATAAGCAAGCATGCCAAATGGTATTGATGAAACTAGCGCTTGAATCACTAGGAGATGCGCGGAACATGTTACTATAGTACTTACTTTCGGGTGTCTAAATTGCAGCTTCTTCGGCAGTCCCGGAGCTTTTTTGGTGAATTTTCTCCAAACTCTTCCAGACAAAGAAAACAATTACTTGATATCAGGAAATGAACAAAGTTGCTGATAAGGTGGATAATGATCGATTTAACTTACTTCTCGAGCATTTGAGTCATGTCCGCATAGTCCTGGGGATCTTTTCGTCTCGAGTCTAAGACGGTTACTAGTCCCTGCTCAAGCTTAATCTCTAGGAGAATATAGTGGAAGCTGCGCACGCATGCATAACTCATCAATTACATTACTATAACCTGGACTAATAAGGGAAACCGAATATGCAGAAGACAGTAACACTCACTTGAAGTTGTAAGGAAAGAGTATTATATCTTTGTTTTCATTTATTACCAATGATCGAGCAAGTTGGCCTCAGTATCTTTGGCACGATATTTAACCTCAGTTGCATCTATGAGATTTGTGTTAATGAACCCAATATCACTGATTTGTCTTTTCTTCAATTCGGCGATCTTCAATCTGCATAATATAGTGAGGATAATTATAAATACATGCAATGAAAGAGCTGACCTATATAGAGAGACTTAATGACATAAGTAGTACTACTTACAGACAGTAGCAAGTGATCGTTGCTTTATCGAGGGCCTTTTGATTGAAAAACTGGAAGAACTCCTCAAATGGAACATTCAACAGTTCAATTCCAACGAGGTCATGCTCCTCTCTAACTCTCAGCGTCAAAGTATTCCTCCCCCCAGAATCTTTGCAGGTTTTCATGTACCAATCATGGAATCTTCGAATCATCATTGTTAGAGATCTTTCATCTTTGACGAGAGGCTTCCCGTACTCGTATTTGTGTTCCTCCACCTCCAAGAACTCATAATGTACATCGCCGGGCAGGTAATCTCCAAGATTGCTATAACTGGGCACCATCCTCGGATCATTAGTAGGCACCTTGATCGGGGGGCATGATTGGTTCGCTTGTTTGCCGAGCTGGGCAATTTTTTCCCAGCTCGTCATTCCTTTATCCTTTGATCACTGACAGTACTTCCCGACCGCTCCGCTTCGACAAATTTCTTTGCAATAATAAGATCATAGTTGCCTTTCGGCGGAGACTTTGTTGGTTTTTTCAGGGCAGCCAGAGTGCGCTTCGCTTTCACCGGATCTACCTTCTCCTCCGGAGGTGGATGTTTCTTTGCTTTCACCCCTTCAAAGAAGCTCCTCACTTCGGCTTGCCCGATCTTGGCGTTCTCCTCCGGGGTCCTCTCGTATGGTAACTTCTCTGGAGTCTTCAGAGAAGGACCGAATCTGTATTGCCTCCCACCTCTGGTTGTACTGCTAGACACCGGCAGAGCAGACGGAGCTGCTGCGGCTGTCTTCTTTCCTTGATTACGAGGCGGAGGAGAAGGACTACGACGCGCCGGAGCAGCCGGAGCGGCGGCGGGTCTCTTCCGCCCTTGCTGACAAGGCGGAGAAGGAGGGGGCTGGCTGCTCGGGTGCGCCGGCGCAGGCGGAGAAGGAGGCGGAGTGCCGCTACGCGCTGGAGAAGGAGGCTGAGTGCCCTGATCACTCGCCGAAGGAGGAGGCGGAGGAGGAGGTGGAGTGCCCTGACTCGCCGGAGGAGGAGGAGGTGGAGGCGTCCAGTTCAGAAGCTTGATGAGCTCCTTCCGCCATAGGCATGGAGTCAATAGACAAGAACCCAGCCGAGTCTCCCCTTCACCGGTAGGGTAGTCAAGCTGGAGGTCCTCAAATCCCTCCGTTATTTCGTCCACCGTCACCCTGGCATATCCTTCTAGATTCGGACTACAGTGAAAAGTTGCGTCGGGTTCAGTAGGTCGAACAAAGCCGACAGCCGCCTTGACTTTGAAGTTCTGCCATTGCGTCATAAGGTGGCAATGTTGAGACTCCGTGATAGCATCCACGGGGTAGCTAGCAGGAGCCGTCAAGACATGCTCCGGCTGAAGCAGCTCGGTGGAAGCCACGCTACTTCTCCGCTGAGATGGCGGGGTAGCTTCGGGGGTAGTTTCGGGTCGCTTGCTGCGAGCTACTTCTCGTTCCTCTAGCGCTTGAACCCTTTCGTGCAGCGTCTGAATTTGGGCATGCTTCACTTTTTTCCTCCTCTCCTGGCATTTGTAACCGCCTGCGTCCGGAAAACTAGCCTTCCACGAAACGGAGCCTGGCGTGCCTCGTGTCCGTCCAGGGTGCTCAGGATACCCGAGGGCCATTGTGAGCTCGTCGTTCTCTCTGTCTGGAACGAACGTCCCTTGCCGCGCTGCATCGATATAGTGCTTTAGCTTCTTGACTGTTATGTTCATTTGCTCGTCCGTCCAAACGCAAGCCCCAAAGAACCAAGTCCGGCAACGGTCTGGCCAGTTCATTGTCTCTGGTTCGATCCCTTTATCAAGCAGATCATTCTCAGTCTTGGCCCAGTTAGGTCGGGCTTTGAGGTAGCCACCTGACCCCGTGCGATGGTGAAGCTTCTTCTTTGCAGCACTTTTCTTGTTTGTCGCCGACATCTTCTTACTCTTTTCCGATGTCTTGTAGGCCACAAATGTGGGCCAGTGATCTCTGATCTTCTCATATCTGCCGACGAATTCTGGTGTCTCTTCTTTGTCGACAAACGTTTTCAGCTCATTCTTCCACCTCCTGAATAGGTCTGCCATCTTCTTAAGAGCATGAGACTTGATTAATTTCTCTTTAACTGGCTTCTCCGGATCCTCATCTGGGGGTAGGGTGGAATTTTCCTTCAGCTCAATCCAAAGATCATCTTTCTGCATATCATTGACATAAGACACCTCAGGGTCTTCATTCTTAGGCTTACACCATGATGTCTACTACACAACCTTCTTCTTGTAGACGTTGTTGGGCCTCCAAGTGCAGAGGTTTGTAGGACAGTAGCAAATTTCCCTCAAGTGGATGACCTAAGGTTTATCAATCCGTAGGAGGCGTAGGATGAAGATGGTCTCTCTCAAGCAACCCTGCAACCAAATAACAAAGAGTCTCTTGTGTCCCCAACACACCCAATACAATGGTAAATTGTATAGCTGCACTAGTTCGGCGAAGAGATGGTGAAACAAGTGGTATATGGATGGTAGATAACGGTAGTTGTAATCTGAAATTATAAAAACAGCAAGGTAACTAATGGTAAAAGTGAGCGTAAACGGTATTGCAATGATAGTAAACAAGGCCTAGGGTTCATACTTTCGCTAGTGTAAGTTCCCTCAACAATAATATCATAATTGGATCACATAACTATCCCTCAACATGAAACAAAGAGTCACTCCAAAGTCACTAATAGCGGAGAACAAACGAAGAGATTATGGTAGGGTACGAAACCACCTCAAAGTTATTCTTTCCAATCAATCCGTTGGGCTATTCCTATAAGTGTCACAAACAGCCCTAGAGTTCATACTAGAATAACACGTTAAGATACAAATCAACCAAAACCCTAATGTCACCTAGATACTCCAATGTCACCTCAAGTATCCGTGGGCATGATTATACGATATGCATCACACAATCTCAGATTCATCTATTCAACCAACACATAGAACCTCAAAGAGTGCCCCAAAGTTCTACCAGAGAATCACGACGAAAATGTGTGCCAACCCCTATGCATAGGTTCATGGGCGGAACCCGCAAGTTGGTCACCGAAACATACATCAAGTGAATCACGTGGTATCCCATTGTCACCACAGATACGCACGGCAAGACATACATCAAGTGTTCTCAAATATTTAAAGACTCAATCCGATAAGATTACTTCAAAGGGGAAACTCAATTCATTACAAGAGAGAAGAGGGGGAGGAGAAACATAAGATCCAACTATAATAGCAAAGCTCGCGATACATCAAGATCGTATCATCTCAAGAACACGAGAGAGAGAGAGAGAGAGAGAGAGAGAGAGAGATCAAACACATAGCTACTGGTACATACCCTCAGCCCCGAGGGAGAACTACTCCCTCCTCGTCATGGAGAGCACCGGGATGATGAAGATGGCCATCGGAGAAGGATTCCCCCTCCGGCAGGGTGTCGGAACGGGTCTAGATTGGTTTTCGGTGGCTACGAAGGCTTCTGGCGGCGGAACTCCCGATCTATTCTGCGTTCTGGAAGTTTTAGGGTACGGCGATATATATGGGTGCAGGAAGTACGTCGGAGGAGCCACGGGGGTCCCACGAGGCAGGGGGGCGTGCCCCCTACCCTCGTGAGCTCCTCCTTCCTTCCTTGACGTGGGGTCCAAGTCCATCGCGTGGCTTTCGTTCCAAAAATAACTTCTCTAGTTGATTTCGTTCCGTTTCGACTCCGTCTGATATTCCTTTTCTTCAAAACACTGAAATAGGCATAAAACAGCAAATCTGGGCTGGGCCTCCGGTTAATAGGTTAGTCCCAAAAGTAATATAAAAGTGGATAATAAAGCCCAATATTGCCCAAAAGATTAGATAATATAGCATGGAGCAATCAAAAATTATAGATACGTTGGAGACGTATCACACCATTGCTGGATGTTGATCGGGATCTTGTCCCTAACAAGAACCCCGCACTGAGCAGCAAATGCTTCCTTTGTCCGGATGGGTTCAATCGGCATGCCATCGCGCGTGATTGCTGTGATCTTAAACCTTTCATCCGAGCGCAATTTTTTCTTCTGGCCTCGTCTCTTTACCGAAGTTGTGCTCGATCCGGAGGGCTAGAAAAGAGAAGAATTAGACGAGAGTTAATTAATATGTGTACATACCAAAACAATGAATGCATCAATTAGCTAGTCATCACAGGCTTAACTAATATATTTACCTGGCCGGACTCTGTTCGGTCACCGCAGCCGTCACCACGGGCTCCTTCTTGCACCATCATTGGGTCACCGGAGCCATCATAATCATGTCTTTCCTCCTCCATTCTTTGATCACCGTAGCCTGCTTCTTCTTCACCTTGTTCTGCTTGCATACCATCATTGTCGTTAAGATACGACATGACATCACCTCCGGCTAAGATTATGTCCCCCAACACCTGTTCTTGTTCCTCGTCTCGTCCGAACTCCATTGTTTCTGCAAATATTACAACATGGCAATTATTACACAAACATGACAGGATGTGGATATATTAGTGGCAAACGTAGACCTAGCTTATTCCGTGTTTGGGGTGGCCTCGGCAACGCTTCAAGGGTAGGGGCGCGGCGGGAGGGGGAAGGAGACTGACATCATTTTTTTCTAGGGTTTGGGTGGCCTCGAGAGTTTTGGTCGAGCGAGAGGGCCGGGGGGTGCTCCAGTGGTATAAGTTATCACGGTCGAAGTTATCCGGGAGGGGGTTATATCGACAACGACGACATACATACATGGGAAAATAATGTTATTGGGGAGGGGGTAGGTCGACCCCCCCTCGTGTTGAAGTTATCGGGACACGGGGTATATCGACAACGACATATCCGATAAAAAATAAGAAGACGAAGAAGAAATAAAAAGAGGAGAAGAAGATATTAATAGAGGAGAAGATTGAAGAAAAAAAGAAGAAGAAAAAGAGAAGAAGAAGAAAGAAATAGAGGAGAAGAAGAGAAAATAGAATATTCTATTTTCTCTTCTTCTCCTCTATTCCTTTCTTCTTCTCCTCTTCTTTTTCTTCTTTTTTCTTCTTCTTATTTATTTCTCCTCTTCTTCTTCTCCTCTTCTTCCCCTTTCTTCCTCTTCTTATTTTCCTTTTTCCTCTCATTCTTTTTTCTTCTTCCTTTCCTAGCTAGATATATAAAACTTTTCTGAAAATGTAACTTTTGCATACATACATGGAAAAATAATATTATCGGGGATGGGGTAGGTCGAACCCCCCCCCCTCGTGTTGAAGTTATCGGGACACGGGGTATATCGACGATGATAGACCCGATAAAAAATAAGAAGACGAAGAAGAAATAAAAAGAGGAGAAGAAGAAAGGAATAGAGGAATCTTCTCCTCTATTCCTTTCTTCTTCTCCTCTTTTTTTATTCTTTTTTCCCCTTCTTATTTATTTCTCCTCTTCTTCTCCTTTCTTCCTCTTTTTATTTCCTTTTTCCTCTCATTCTTTTTCTTCTTCTTCCTTCTTAAAAATACATGAAAAATACATGAAGTAGTATTGCTTGCTTTTTAAAAAATAATGTTCAAATAGAAATTTTAGAAAAAAAAGTAAAGGTTTTGCCTAATTCATTGTTCATATGAATATACAAACATTTGCATATTTACAATAATTAATATCACCAAAAAAATCTATGAACAGAAAAAAAATCCTAATTTTTCTGTAAATCTATTTTTGCATATATACATGAACATATATATATACACAGAGAACATATATACATACATATATACATTTTTATAAAAATGCAAAAAACAAAAAATCTAAAAAAAGGACATATAAACATATATACACACATACATATACTCATACATATACATATAATCAGGAAAAAACATCTATATATGTGAAAAAAAGGGAGGAAGAGGGGGGCGGTGCCGGCCCTGACCAAAGGGATGAGAGGTGCGGCATGATCGGGGTAGGGGCACGGCGCGCATCGGGGTAGAGGCGACGGCGGTGTGGTCGGGGAAGGGGCAGAGGCGACGGCGGCGTGGTCGGGGCAGGGCGAGGCAGAGGCGACGGCGGCGCGGGGCAGCTGGGGCGACGACGACATGGTCGGGGCAGGGGCGCGCGGCGTGGTCGGGGCGGGCCGCCGGCGGCATGCTCGGGGCAGGGCGGATGCGCGTCGACGAGGCAGCAGAGGGCGGCGACGGTGTCGACGGGGCGAGCTCGGGCAGCCTGGCGGCGGCGTCGGGGCGGGGGAACTGATGCAGATGAATCTGAAAAATGCTAAGTGCTTTCTTATATACTGAGAGCATTGGTCCCGGTTCGTGGCACCAACTGGGACCAATGCCACCCTTTAGTCCCGGTTGGTGGTAGCAACTGGGACCAAAGGCCTCTTTTCAGCAGCCCAAAGGGCGGGAAGCAGAGGCCTTTGGTCCCGGTCGGTGGCACCAATCGGGACTAAAGGGGGGTATTGGTCCCGGTTGGTGCCACCAACCGGTACCAAAGGCAGCCTTTTGTCCCGGTTCGAGCCACGAACCGGGACCAATGGCCTTGTGCTGGAACTGGCGCGGTGCGGTGGGATGTTTAGTCCCACCTCGCTAGCCGAGAGGCTTCGACAATGGTTTATAAGCGCTGCTGCGCTGACCACTTCGAGCTCCTCTCAAATGCAGGCTTACGGGCCTAAAGTCACTTTATCTGCCTGTGGGCCTACTGGGCCTCCTGCGGCCTGAATCCTGGCCCATGGTAGGGTTTCTAGTCGTATTCAGGCCATGGGGGCCCAGTAGGTGGCACTTTTTTTGTTTTCTTTGTTGCTTTATTTATTTTATTTTGTTTCTACTTACAAAAAATTCTTAATGTTGCTATTTTATTTTATTTTCTAGTTTTTTGTTTTGTTTTTTACATTATTTATTTTCTTTTGTTTCTTGCTGTATTTTTTAATTCTTTTTGCTTTTAGGTCAGAAAAATTATAAACTTTCTGTTAGTGCCATTAGTTTTCAAATTTGAATTCTTTGAAATTTGTGTGAATCACAAGTTTGTGATTAACTTTACTATAAAAATAGTTTTTTTCCATTTTTTGTTTTGTTTTTTGCATTATTTATTTTCTTTTGTTTTTTGCTTTTTTTAATTCTTTTTGCTTTTAGGTCAGCAAAATTATAAACTTTCTGGTAGTGCCATTAGTTTTAGAAAAATTATAAACTTTCTGTTAGTGCCATTAGTTTTCAAATTTGAATTGTTTGAAATTTGTGTGAATCACAAGTTTGTGATTAACTTTACTATAAAAAATAGTTTTTTCTAGTTTTTTTGTTTTTTTGCATTATTTATTTTCTTTTGTTTTTTGCTTTAATTTTTAATTCTTTTTGTTTTTAGGTTAGCAAAATTATAAACTTTCTATTAGTGCCATTAGTTTTAGAAAAATTATAAACTTTCTGTTAGTGCCATTAGTTTTCAAATGTCAATAGTTAAAATTTGAATTCTTTGAAATTTGTGTGAATCACAAGTTTGTGATTAACTTACTAAAAAATGAGAATATATGCGCTTATAGAGAAAATTCAACCTAAATTCATAGTAATTTTTTATGAATTTCATAGAAATTCACTCTGAATTTAGGTTAAATTTCCTGTATAAGGGCATGTATTTTCACTTTGAGAGGAGCTCAACAAGGCAGAGAGGGAAGGGCTTATAAACCGGTGTGAGCCCCCTTCGGTTGGCGAGGTGGGACTAAACTCTGACCGCAACGAGGACCAACCCTTTAGTCTGGGTTTGTGGCACAAACCGGGACTAATGGTCATGGGCCAGGGGCGAGGAGCATTGGTCCCGGTTGGTGCCACGAACCGGGACCTATGCCCTCTTTAGTCCCGGTTGGTGGTACCAACAGGGACCAAAGGCCTTGTTTTCTTTGTTTTGTTTTCTTTGTTGGGACCAGGGGCGAGGAGCACTTTTTTTGTTTTCTTTGTTGCTTTATTTATTTTATTTTGTTTCTACTTACAACAAAATACTTATTATTTTTATTTTTATTTATTTTATTAAAGTTTATTTTTAATTATTTTTCTTTTAGGTCACAAAAATTATAAACTTTCTGTTAGTGCCATTAGTTTTCAAATTTGAATAATGGCCTTTTGTCCCGGTATTACGAGGGCCGAACCATAAGACATTAAAGCATTTCAAATGAACTCCGAAAAAGTTGAAAGTTGGCATGGTATCATAATTTCACCCACATAGCATGTGCATGTACAAAACGGACAATGGTATCATACTCGTCTGTTACAAAGTTGGCATAGTATCATCATAATAGTTGCGGGAGAAAGTCTTCACTTTTTCTTCGCTTGTGTCATTTTCTTATTGCGCCGTAACCATGGATAATCTCCATCGTTTATCAGGATGCTTGGGTCAGCCTTGACTTTGAAGGGAGGAATTTCATGAAACTTTTCATAATCTTTAGACATGTTTGTCTTGCCCTCCACTCCCACGATGTCCCTTTTTCCTGAAAGAACTATGTGGCGCTTTGGCTCATCGTATTATGTATTTGCTTCCTTATCTTTTCTTTTTATCGGTTTGGTAGACATGTCCTTCACATAGATAACCTGTGCCACATCATTGGCTAGGACGAACGGTTCATCAGTGTACCCAAGATTTTTCAGATCCATTGTTGTCATTCCGTACTGTGGGTCTACCTGTACCCCGCCTCCTGCCAGATTGACCCATTTGCACTTAAACAAAGGGACATTAAAATCATGTCTGTAGTCAAGTCCCATATGTCCACTATGTAACCATAATATGTGTCCTTTCCCCTCTCGGTTGCTGCATCAAAGCGGACACCGCTGTTTTGGTTGGTGCTCTTTTGATCTTGGGCGATCGTGTAAAATGTATTCCCATTTATCTCGTATCCTTTATAAGTCAATACAGTCAAAGATGGTCCCCTGTACAACAAGTACAGCTCATCACAAACAGTGTTGTCACCTTTGAGATGTGTTTCCAACCAACTGTTGAAAGTCCTGATGTGTTCACATGTAATCCAATCGTCGCACTGCTCCGGGTGTTTGGAGCGCAGACTGTTCTTGTGTTCATCGACATACGGGGTCACCAAGGTAGAGTTCTGTAGAACTGTGTAGTGTGCTTGA
Organism: Triticum urartu; assembly: GCF_003073215.2. Taxonomy (NCBI): domain Eukaryota; kingdom Viridiplantae; phylum Streptophyta; class Magnoliopsida; order Poales; family Poaceae; genus Triticum; species Triticum urartu. The sequence goes on from NC_053024.1 coordinate 98,284,786, forward strand.
GACCAAGAATATCTGTCCCTGCATATTATTGAGGCCCCTCCCAGCGTGCCTTTTCCAGTCAGTCTCCCCTCATACCGCAATTTAGGGAGACCTATCTTCTTAAGGCCAGGAATGAAGTCAACACAAAACCCAATGACATCCTCTGTTTGATGGCCCATGGAGATGCTTCCTTCTGTCCTAGCGCGGTTACGGACATATTTCTTTAGGACTCCCATGAACCTATCAAAGGGGAACATATTGTGTAGAAATGCGGGCCCCAGAATGACAATCTCGTCGACTAGATGAACTAGGACGTGCGTCATGATATTGAAGAAGGATGGTGGGAACACCAGCTCGAAACTGACAAGACATTGCGCCACATCACTCCTTGGCCTTGGTACGATTCTGGATCGATCACCTTCTGAGAGATTGCATTGAGGAATGCACATAGCTTTACAATGGCTAATCGGACGTTTTCCGGTAGAAGCCCCCTCAATGCAACCGGAAGCAATTGCGTCATAATCACGTGGCAGTCATGAGACTTTAGGTTCTGGAACTTTTTCTCTGGCATATTTATTATTCCCTTTATATTCGACGAGAAGCCAGTCATGACCTTCATACTGACCAGGCATTCAAAGAAGATTTCTTTCTCTTCTTTTGTAAGAGCGTAGCTGGCAGGACCTTTATACTGCTTCGGAGGCATGTCGTCTTTTTCGTGCAAACGTTGCAGGTCCTCCCGTGCCTCAGGTGTATCTTTTGTCTTCCCATACACGCCCAAGAAGCCTAGCAGGTTCACGCAAAGGTTCTTCGTCACATGCATCACGTCGATTGAAGAGCGGACCTCTAGGTCTTTCCAGTAGGGTAGGTCCAAAAATATAGATTTCTTCTTCCACATGGGTGCGTGTCCCTCAGCGTCATTCAGAACAGCTAGTCCGCCGGGACCCTTTCCCAAGATTGCGTGTAAATCATTGACCATAGAAAGTACGTGATCACCGGTACGCATGGCGGGCTTCTTCCGGTGATCTGCCTCGCCTTTGAAATGCTTGCCTTTCTTTCGACATTGATGGTTGGTCGGAAGAAATCGACAATGGCCCAGGTACACATTCTTCCTGCATTTGTCTAGGTATATACTTTCAGTTTCTTCTAAACAGTGTGTGCATGCGTGGTATCCCTTGTTTGTCTGTCCTGAAAGGTTACTGAGAGCGGGCCAATCGTTGATGGTTACAAATAGCAACGCGTGCAGGTTAAATTCCTCCTGTTTGTGCTCATCCCACGTACGTACACCGTTTCCATTCCACAACTTTAAAATTTCTTCAACTAATGGCCTTAGGAACACATCAATGTCGTTGACGGGTTGCTTAAGGCCTTGGATGAGAATTGGCATCATAATGAACTTCCGCTTCATGCACATCCAAGGAGGAAGGTTATACATACATAGAGTCACGGGCCAGGTGATGTGATTGCTGCTCTGCTCCCCGAAAGGATTAATGCCATCCGCCCTTAAACCAAGCCATACGTTCCTTGGGTCACTTGCAAACTCAGGCCAGTACTTTCTCTTGATTTTTCTCCACTGCGACCCGTCAGCGGGTGCTCTCAACTTCCCGTCTTTCTTACGGTCCTCACTGTGCCATCGCATCAACTTGGCATGCTCTTTGTTTCTGAATAGATGTTTTAACCGTGGTATTATAGGAGCATACCACATCACCTTCGCAGGAACCCTCTTCCTGGGGGGCTCACCGTCAACATCATCAGGGTCATCTCGTCTGATCTTATACCGCAATGCACCGCATACCGGCATGCGTTCAGATCCTTGTACGCACCGTGGTAGAGGATGCAGTCATTAGGGCATGCATGTATCTTCTGCACCTCCAATCCTAGAGGGCATACGACTTTATTTGTTGTGTATGTACTGTTGGGCAATTCGTTATCCTTTGGAAGCTTCTTCTTCAATATTTTCAGTAGCTTCTCAAATCCTTTGTCAGGCACAGCATTCTCTGCCTTCCACTGCAGCAATTCCAGTATGGTACCGAGCTTTGTGTTGCCATCTTCGCAATTGGGGTACAGCCCTTTTTGTGATCCTCTAACATGCGATCGAACTTCAGCTTCTCCTTTTGACTTTCGCATTGCGTCCTTGCATCGACAATGACTCGGCGGAGATCCTCATCATCGGGCACATCGTCTGGTTCCTCATGATCTTCAGCAGCTTCCCCCGTTGCAGCATCATTGGGCACATTGTCTGGTTCCTTTTGATCTTCAGCAGCTTCCCCCATTGCAGCATCACCGTATTCAGGGGGCACATAGTTGTCATCGTCCTCTTCTTCTTCGCCGTCTTCCATCATAACCCCTATTTCTCCGTGCCTCGTCCAAACATTATAGTGTGGCATGAAACCATTGTAAAGCAGGTGGGTGTGAAGGATTTTCCGGTCAGAGTAAGACTTCGTATTCCCACATTTAGGGCATGGACAACACATAAAACCATTCTGCTTGTTTGCCTCAGCCACTTCGAGAAAATCATGCACGCCCTTAATGTACTCGGAGGTGTGTCTGTCACCGTACATCCATTGCTGGTTCATCTGCGTGCATTATATATAATTAAGTGTGTCAAAAACCATTACAGAACATCATGAATAGATAATTAAGTGACCAAATTAATAGAAGTTCCTCATCACATTAAAACCAAAGTACATACATAGTTCTCATCTAACAACATATAGCTCTCCAGAGCATCTAATTAATTAAACCATACATTGAAACTATGTAAAACATTTCAATGCGAAAACAAATGCGATCATAATCGCAACCAAGGTAACAATTGATCCAACGGCATAATGATACCAAGCCTCGGTATGAATGGCATATTTTCTAATCTTTCTCATCTTCAACCGCATTGCATCCATCTTGATCTTGTGATCATCGACGACATCCACAACATGCAACTCCAATATCATCTTCTCCTCCTCAATTTTTTTATTTTTTCCTTCAAGTAATTATTTTCTTCTTCAACTAAATTTAACCTCTCGACAATAGGGTCGGTTGGAATTTCTAGTTCAACTACCTCCTAGATAAATAAAATCTATGTCACGTTGGTCGGCATAACTGTCATAAACAATAAATGAACCAAATAGTTATAAAAAGATAATATATACCACATCTGAATCATAGCCAGGATGAGGGCCGACGAGGGCGGATACCAAAACCATTGCACTATATAATAACAAGCAATAATAAAAGTAAGAAAATTATACAAGTATCTATCTAAAGTAAGAATTTTTTCTTTCAGAAAGAAGATAAGAACAAGAGGCTCACCACGGTGGTGCCGGCGACGAGATCGGTGCGGGCGATCGACGGCGGTGAAGACGGGATTGGGACGTGACGGGCCGCTAAACCTAGACAAATCTCGAGGAAAATGGAGCTTTGAGGTCGAGCTTCGAGAGGATAAAGCTTAACTAGTGTGGCTCGGGCATTTCATCGAACACCTCATGTGCATAGGAGGTGAGCTAGAGCACCACAAAGCCCTCCCCTCGCCGTCCAGAGAAAAACAGAGCACTGGGGTGCTCTGCTCACGGGCAAGGGGTATATATAGGCACCTCATTGGTCCCGGTTCGTGGCATGAACCGGTACCAAAGGGAAGCCTGTGGTCCCGGTTCAAGCCACCAATCAGGACCAATGGTGGTGGGCCAGGAGTGAGGCCCATTGGTCCCGGTTCGTCCCACCAACCGGGACCAAAGGGGCCAGACGAACCGGGACCAATGCCCCCATGAGGCCCGGCAGGCCCCTAGCCTCACGAACCGAAACCAATGCCCCCATGGGTCCTGGTTCTGGACTGAACCGGGACTAATGGGCTGACCCGGCCTGAACCAAAGCCCTCTTTTCTACTAGTGTTTAGCCGTCTGCGGTGCCCCCCTCCACCATAGTCCACCTCGATAATATTGTAGCGGTGCTTAGGTGAAGCCCTGCGTCGGTAGAACATCATCATCGTCACCACGCCGTTGTGCTGACGAAACTCTCCCTCAACACTCGGCTGGATCGGAGTTCGAGGGACGTCATCGGGCTGAACGTGTGCTGAACTCGGAGGTGTCGTGCGTTCAGTACTTGATCGGTCGGATCATGAAGACGTACGACTACATCAACCGCGTTGTGCTAATGCTTCCGCTTTCGGTCTACGAGGGTACGTGGACAACACTCTCACCTCTCGTTGCTATGCATCACCATGATCCTGCGTGTGCGTAAGAAATTTTTTGAAATTATTACGTTCCCCAACAGCACCTGGGTGGGCACAACCCACCAGGGCGCCCCCCTCCTGGCGCACCCAGGTGGGTTGTCCCCGCCTGGTGGCCCCGCAGACCCTGAAACCGACGCTATAAAATCATATTTTTTAGAAAAATCGGGGAGAAAGAATTATCGCGATCCACGAGACGGAGCCGCCATCACCTCCTGTTCTTCATCGGGAGGCCAGATCTGGAGTCCATTTGGGGCTCTGGAGAGGGGGGTCTTCGTTCTTCGTCATCACCAACCCTTCTCCATCGCCAATTCCATGATGCTCCCCACCGAGAGTGAGTAATTCCTTCGTAGGTTCGCTGGTCGGTGAGGAGTTGGATGAGATTCATCATGTAATCGAGTTAGTTTTGTCAGGGCATGATCCCTAGTATCCACTATGTTCTAAGATTGATGTTGCTATGACTTTGCCATGCTTAATGCTTGTCACTTTGGGCCCGGGTGCCATGATTTCAGATCTGAACCATTTATGTTATCACCATTATATCCATGTTCTAGATCTGATCTTGCAAGTTATAGTCACCTACTACGTGTTGTGATCTGGCAACGCCGGAGTGACAATAATCAGGACCACTCCTGGTGATGACCGTAGTTTGTGGAGTTTATGTATTCACCGTGTGTTAATGCTTTGTTACGGTTCTCTGTTAAAAGGAGGCCTTAATGTCCCTTAGTTTCCAATAGGACCCCGCTGACATGGGAGGTAGGACAAAAGATGTCATGCAAGTTCTTTCCATAAGCACATATGACTATTTACGGAATACATGCCTACATTATATTGATGACCTGGAGCTAGTGCCGTATCGCCCTAGGTTATAACTATCTCATGATGAATATAATCCAACAAGTCACTGATCCAATGCCTACGAATTTATCTTATATTGTTCTTGCTAAGTTACTACTGCTATCGTCACTGTTGCACTTGCTACAAAACTACTACTATCACTGTTACCGTTATTGTTACTGTTGTCACTATTATTAAAACTATCATACGTTCCTAACGAGCATCGAGGGTTGTACTCTCCTTGGAGCACCCCCCCCCCAGGTGCAGCCAGGTCCCATTATGTTCCTTCTGGTCCAAAAAAATCTTCGTAAAGTTTCGTTGCGTTTGGACTCCGTTTGATATTGATTTCCTGCAATGTAAAAAACATGCAGAAAACAGCAACTGGCACTTGGCACTATGTCAATAGATTAGTACCAAAAAATGATATAAAATGATTATAAAACATCCAAGATTGATAATATAACAGCATGGAACAACCAAAAAATATAGATACGTTGGAGACATATCAGCATCCCCAAGCTTAACTCCTACTCGTCCTCGAGTAGGGAAGTGATAAAAACAGAATTTTTGATGTGGAATGTTGCCTAACATGCCATATCATATTCTTTGTTTATAGCATGGACATTTGGACTTTTATGTGATTCAAAGCAATAGTCTAGTTTTGAAATGATAATTTAAATACTCAAGCATATCAACAAGCAACCATGTCTTTCAAAATATCAATGCTAAAATAAGTTATCCCTAGCCCATCATGCTCAACCATTGATCCATTCCTGAAACACACTCGCATTAGCTACACCCAATACTCAAGTATGATCATATTGCCTCCTAGTTGGTGCTTTTATAAGAGAAGATGGACACTCAAATTCAAAAATAAAAAATGCATAAAGTAAAATAAAGGCCCTTCACAGAGGGAAGTAGGGATTTGTAGAGGTGCCAGAGCTCAAAGCGAAAAACTTAAAGATAAAAACATTTTGGGAGGTGTATCCATCCCACCAACAAAAACGACTTAGAGTTCCCAACACTTTCCATGCTAGATATATCATAGGCGGTTCCCAAACAGAAAATAAAGTTTATTCCTTTTTCCACCATACTTTCACTTTCCATGGCTAGCCGTATCCACGGTTGCCCTCTATACCAACACTTTCCAATGAATTTATTATTTGACAGCATAAAGTAAATTCATTTTTCATTTCGGGACTGGGCATCCCTAATACCTTTGTATTACTCTCGTGCAATGACAAGTGAATAAACACTCATCATGAGAATAACACATCTAGCATGTTCCAAAAAATAACCTTTGAATGTGATGCATTTCGGGGCCCACGTGCAAAAATCTGAGATGTAGTAGATGGTGGACAAAATTCTAAGTACATCCATGCCTCTGCCTCTCACTGACTCTAAAAAACAAAATCACCTCTCTCACCTATGAAAATCAACAATTGTTTTTGCATGACCAAAATTTCGTCGTTCTATTCGACCACTTTCAAGGTATTATCGGTGTCTCCAAAATAACACCTCCAAACGTTAACCTGACTTCTCTCTACCCGCCTCAACTACCCGATCTCGCAGCTCATGACCTACACTGCTCCGAACAAGAATTCAAGGGTGCTTTCTTCCAAATGAACCCCATTGCAAGCCTTGGTCCGGATGGCTTTGGACCTGCCGTCTATGGAAAGTACTGACACACCATCAAACACTCTATCATTCGTTTCTTTAATGACTTCCGTATCTCCATTGCTGACTTGGGACATCTTAACAGTTCCCTCATGGTTATCCTGGCAAAAAAAGATGGCATTGGCTCGCCAGACTCATACCGACCTATCTCGCTCCATAATTGCCTGGTAAAAGCCTCACAAGAGTTATCACAAATAGGCTAAAACCTTTTATCCTCCTCTTAGTGCATTGTGACCAAATTGGTTTTATTCCAAGAAGAAACATTATTGAAAACTTTGTCTACGCAGCGGATCGAATATCTTCTTGCCATGCAAAGAAAAACACCTACCATGGTCTTTAAGCTAGATTTCTCTAAGGCTTTTAACTTGGCGTCATGGGAATTGATTGTCTATGTAGGAATAAAGTATGTCTACTAGAGGGGGGTGAATGGGAGTTTTAAATTTTCTTCAGAAAACTCAAAACTCTCAGAACCCAGCAGCGGAGCGAATGAAAAACAAACTACGACGAGCTAAAACTAAGTACCGAATGGAAACTAAACATGTATCGAGACAAATCACATGAAGGAAAACACATCGAATATAAACATGGGTAGTAGAGTAACCTGTGATGCTCAATGGCCACAGGATATTTTTTCGACTAGTTCTTCCTTCTGCACACAAGGACTACGTCTGGTTGGAAGGGATGTGACTTAACACGGAAGATAAACTCTCTTCACCCTATTCTCCTCGACAATTGGTTCATCAACCAATGTCGATTACTCGTGGTAGATATTTGAGGCGATCTCTGAACCTTTACAGACTTCTTCTTCGAGAACCACAATCACTCTTGATCTCTGAAGAAATTGACACCTAATCGTCTAGAGAGTTTGCAGCTCTCAAGAGTAATAGGCGGAGTGTACTAGACTTAGATTCGAGTGATGCTGAACCACTATCTAATTCTTCGGCTCTAGGGTTTTTCTCTCGGTGGATTTTAAACTCAACTCGCTCAGAGAGGGGGTTGCTCAACAATTTTCTCAGAATCAAATGGAGCAGCCACTGGACAAAGCTGGCGCGGGGTGGCTATTTATAGCCGCAGCCTTCCCTGATGGGAAATGACCATTTTGGACACGCGATCTAGCCAATGGCCAACCGACGCGTTTACAATGGTCAGATTTTGGAGCAACGGTAATATTACTTGAGGAACAAGTAATGCTAACTCCTAGGTCTGAGACAAATCTCTCGCAGCGAAGAAGGTCACAGTCTCTTGTTGGCAAGTATTTGCTCAGAACACAAAGAGATTTCTCCCGCAACTTTCATAGGATTTGGGTTTAGCATCAGACAATCAAAGTTTCGAATGCTACACCCCTCTTAATGGTACGGTGGTCCTATGACTTAATAAAGAGAAGAAGAAGAATGAAACAAATGTTACGTCTTCACTTCGTCTTCAATCTCTTCGGACGCAGTCATTTTCCTCGGACAAACACCGAACCAATCGCTTCACTTCAGCAATTTTTGAGGGGTCACTCTTGTTATCATAATCTTCGGTGATAACCTTCGATGCAGCGCAGGGAGATTATCTTCGTTGTTTACATCAAACTCCTCGATATCTCAGGGACCTGTTACTCTGTGTGCACTACCAAACACATAAGTCCCATACTGTTTATGTCAACAAACTCCAAAACATAAGGGGCCTATCATTGCACCAACAGCCTACCTTCTAGAACATCGCTCATTCCCTCCTAAAGTTCCGCTCATGGCTACATAGCATTCTACACACCAAAAAAACCTGCTATCCTACTCAATGGAGTTTGAGGAAAATAGATAATTAAACTAAAAGAATGGTCTTCGTCAAGGTGACCCCCTCTTCATGTACCTCTTTATTACCATCATTGATCTCCCACAACAAATGTTACTTCACAATGACGACATCCTTTCACTTCACCACAACATTTTCACACATCTCCCACCCACCACACTCCAATATGTTGATGACACGCTTAATCGCTTCTGCCTCTATTAATGCTACATCCAAACTTAGCAAATTCTAGACACTTCTGTTGTTTCTATGGGCTTGGCCATCAACTTCACCAAAAAAAACTTTTATCCCTCTCTACGTTCCATCCGATTAGAACCCCGGCCATTGCTAGCATCCTTGGTTGCCCTGTTGCATCCTTCCCTCAAGTTTATGTTGGACTGCCCCTATCACCCACTCGGCTTCCACACAACGTACACTACTAGAAAAAGGGCTATAGATGGGATTGACACTAATGGCGCACCAGACAAGCGGTGCGCCATTAGTATATACTAATGGCGCACCACCTTCTGGTACGCCATTAGAGTTGAAACTAATAATGGCGCACCTGGCCCCGGGTGCGCCATTAGTATCAAAAAAAATTTAACTAGTGCGCCTGTCCAAACATACTAATGGCGCATCCAGACACAGTGCGCCATTACTAGTTGTAACTAGTAATGGCGCACCTGCCGGAAAGTGCGCCACTAATGTTGTTTTTTTATTATATTTTTTATTCCCTTTTTTGCAAAACTACTAATGGCGCACTGTTCCACCGTGCGCCATTACTAGTTTAAACTAGTAATGGAGCACTGTGGGACAATGCGCCATTAGTATTTTTTTTGCAAAACTACTAATGGCGCACCACCAGGAGGTGCGCCATTAGTAACCTGGATTACTAATGGCGCATTTAGAGTTGGTGCACCATTAGTAAGTGGGCAGCAACAAGATATTTTGGACAACCTCTCCTACCCACACTCACTTTCTCCCCACTTCATTCTCTACACCTCCTCCTTGTCTCGGGTGCCTCCTCTTTTTCACCTCATTTCCACCATAGATTCATTCAATTTAAGTGGTTAAATTACCTTGTTTTGATAGGTAAGTAAGGGGCAAGCTATATTTATGTTGTTCTCCCTACAACAATGTGCACATGCACTTTTTATGGCCTAGCTAGATCTATGTATGTTCGTGGTGTTGCATATGTTTGTGGTGTTGCATATGTGTTTGTGTTTGGAGGTGTACCGGTATTTGAAATTCGATAGTTGCCAATATTTTGCTGGAATGTTGATTTATTTCTGTTTCGGCGAGAATTTTGGCATTAAGCATTCTTTTTGGTCCTATTTTTAGGGAAAGTCATGCCAAATTTTTTCTTGGTTCTAAAATATCGTTTTGCTCTACCCCGCAGGTGACCATGGTCCGCATGATGACCGAAGGCATCGTGAATAGGTTTTTGAGGTCCGCGAAGGCCGAGATGCTTCAAAAGAACGAGACGGAGATAAGATGTCCGTGTCGAAGATGCAAGCTGAAGAGCCTTATTGCGGACCCGGAATCCGGGCAGGTGCGGGACCACCTGCTCTTGCGTGGTTTCATGGATGGCTATTGGTGGCAAGGTGATGAAGATGACTACGAAGTCGTCCATGGGGGCCGGGCAAGAAATTAGGAAGGGCAGCAAGACAACCACCGCGGCTCGGGCGGGCGAGAAGACAAAGAATCCCCAGGAGATGATCACGACGGTGATGCTATACACAGTCATCATGTAGAAGATGCAGGACATGATGATGAGGAAGATGCCGGAGCAGTCGACGGGCATGATCATGAAGATGATGATGCCGGCGGAGCAGACGACGCTGGACCATCGATGGGCTGGGTGCAGGACCCTCATATTCAAGAGCTGCTTCTCAAGCAGACGGATAACGCAAGAGCTGCCGCCCGAGAGAAAGCCAAGATGGATCAACTTGAGTTAGACGCGGTTACTCCATTGTATGAAGGATGCAGGCCCGAGGATACCCGCCTGAAAGTAACGCTCATGGCTCTGGAGATGAAGGTAAAACACAAAATGACCGACGCGTGCTTCGACGAGAACATGTCATTCTGGCACGAACGTCTTCGAGGAGGCGAAGAAAATCGTGTGTCCTCTGGATTTACCGCACGTGAAATACCATGTGTGCATGAACAATTGCGTCATTTATCGGGACGAGCACGCGGAGTCTACCATATGTCCGGTGTGCGGCGTCACTCGATACAAGAAGAGGAAGAAAGCTCCTCGAAAAGTGGTGTGGTACTTTCCGATCACTCCTCGTCTGCAGCGGTATTTCGCGGACCCTAAGGTAGCAAAGCTCCTGCGTTGGCACGCGGATAGGGAGGAGAAGAAGCGAGAAGATGACGCAAATGATCCGGAGATAGATAAAAAAGACAAGATGCTGAGTCACCCTAAGGATGCGAGCCAGTGGCAAGCGTTGAACTTCGAAGACCCAGAATTTGGGAACGATCCAAGGAACATCGTGCTGGGCGCGAGCACCGATGGAGTCAATCCGTTTGGCAGCCAGAGAAGCACACATAGCACCTGGCCTGTGTTTGTGTGGATGTACAACCTTCCCCCCTGGTTGTGCATGAAGAGGAAGTACATTCACGTGAGTATGCTAATTGAAGGACCGAAACAACCAGGGAACGACATCAATCTGTATCTGGGGCTGCTGAAAGAGGAGCTTGACACGCTGTGGAAAACGCCAGCCAATACGTGGGACGCCGCAGAAAAAGAATATTTCCCTATGAGAGCCGCGCTGCTCACGACGGTGCACGACTATCTCGGTTACGGATATGTTGCGGGGCAGGTGGTCCACGGATTTTCTGGATGCGTCAGGTGCATGGATGACACAACGTATCGCCAGCTAGATAGAGATCCCGGGTCTTTGAAAACCGTGTTCATGGGACATCGAAGGTGGCTTCGCGACGATGACCCGTGGAGAAAACGCAAGGATCTGTTCGATGGTGAAACCGAACCCCGAGGACGCCCGCGTACGAGGAGCGGCGAGGAAATAGACGAGCTGTTGAAAAATTGGAAAGACTGCCCACTGCCGGGAAAGAAGCAAAAGGCGCCAGAGCCGGGAAAGAAGCGAAAGGCGCTAGAGCCGCTGCTGAAGGTATGGAAAACGAGGTCTGTTTTCTGGGACTTGCCGTACTGGAAGATCCACCGTGTGCCTCACAGCCTTGATGTCATGCATATCACGAAGAACGTGTGCGAGAGTCTACTTGGTACCCTGCTCAACATGCCAGAGAGGACCAAAGATGGGCCGAAAGCAAGGGCAGACTTGAAATCAATGGGCATCAGGCAGGAGCTTCACGCTATATATGATGATCATGATGATGATGATGATGATGAGGCGAAGCAGGACACGGAAAGTCGCCGCAAAGGCAAGAAGGCCAAGAAGACCGGAAATGACTACCCTCCTGCGTGCTTCACTCTAAGTCAGGAGGAGATCGAGCAGTTTTTCACCTGCCTCGTAGGAGTAAAACTTCCTTACGGTTACGCGGGGAAGATAAGCAGATACCTAGACCCAGCAAAGCTGAAGTTCAGCGGGATGAAGTCTCACGACTGTCACGTGTTGATGACGCAGATACTTCCAGTTGCAATCCGTGGGATCATGGACGCGCACGTCCATGAAACCCTATTTGGCCTATGCAACTTTTTCGATGTCATCTCTCGGAAGTCTGTTGGCGTGAGGCAACTCAGAAGGCTACAGGAAGAGATCGTGGTGATACTATGCGAGCTTGGGATGTACTTCCCGCCCGCATTCTTCGATGTTATGGTGCATCTGGTGGTCCATATCATGGACGATATCATCCAACTCGGGCCGACGTTCCTGCACAACATGATGCCGTTCGAAAGGATGAATGGTGTCATCAAAGGATACGTTCGCAACATGTCACGTCTAGAGGGAAGCATAGCCAGGGGCTTTCTGACCGAAGAGTGCATCTCCTACTGCACGAATTATCTAGGCATCGAGAACCCCGTTGGTCTGCCCGTCAACAGGCACCTCGGCAGGCTCGCTGGATGGGGTCACCGTGAGGGTCGTGCGAAATGCATGTCGACTTCGAGGGTCGACTCGCCGACTTTGAAAGAGCAAACCTAGTCGCGCTACAACACATAGACGTGGTCGATCCTTCGGTGGTACAGCACAAAACCTTTATTAAGAAGACGTACAATGACCGAGGCCAACAGAGGACGGACGGAGATATACTCAAAGAGCACAACTCATGTTTCACGCGTTGGTTCAAGCAGAAGCTTCTGTCGTACCCTTTACATGAGGATTCTTCCGCGGAAGAACAACTCATATTCGCCTTGTCACAGGGCGCCGAGCACAACCTGATGACCTATGAGGCATACGATATCAACGGCTACACATTCTACACCGAGGCCAAGGACATGAAGAGCGATGGTTATCAGAACTCCGGGGTAACGATGGAATCCTACACCGGTAACGACAAGGACAGATACTACGGAAGGATCGAGGAGATCTGGGAGCTGAGCTACGCTGGAGAGAAGGTCCCGATGTTCCATGTCAGATGGGCCAAGAGCGTCCTAAAAGAAGACCGGTATTTCACCACCATGGTTATACCCGAAGCCAAATCCAAAACCGCGGGCGCAAACGTCACCGCGAAAAATGAGCCATGGGTACTGGCTTCCCAAGTGGACCAGTGCTTCTTCATTACCGACCCGTCAAAGCCCAGTCGTGTTGTCGTGAGGAGAGGCAAAAGGAAGATCATCGGAATGGATGGAGTAGCCAATGAGCAAGACTTCGACAAGTACGGCGACCCGAGGATCGAACATGACGACGATGATGAAGTAGCAGCATACACCACAAGAAGAAGCAGGACCACCCTACCTAAAGGACGTCCGTTCCAGAGAAGAACTCCATTTGCGAAAAAGAAGGGCAAGAAGATTGTGAACAGATAGCTAGCTAAGATCGATTGTATTTAAATCGTAGCCTTCATTTCTCGATTGTATTTCATGGGCACTTTTTGAACTATCATGAATATTTTTAAATTTCATGGACACTCGATCTCGATCCCCCTCCATCTCGATCGCTATCCCACCTCGCCAGATCCGGTCCCCCTCACCGCCGAGCACCCCCCGGTCCACCGGCCGCCGCCGCCGACCCCCCGCACCCTCGATTCCCCTACTCAACCGCCGCCGCCGACCCCCCGCACCCCGCGCACCCTCCCCCGCTCCACCGGCATTACTGTTTGATGATATTTTTAAAAAAATTATTACTGTCTTATAAAAAAATATTACTTATGGCGCACCACAGTGAGGTGCGCCATTAGTATGGATGTACTTATGGCGCACCGAAGGGTGGTGCGCCATTAGTATTGTGCCATTGCTATAAGAAAAAAATACTAATGGCGCACCAGGGTGAGGTGCGACATTAGTATGGATGTACTTATGGCGCACCGAGGGGTGGTGCGCCATTAGTATTGTGCCGTGCCCCATCCATATTCCCTCCCCGGCCCCTCCCTATCCCCTCTCTCCCTCGCCCTCGCCCTCGATCCCCTTCTCCTCTCCTCTCCCGACGCCGCTGCCTCGCCGCCTCGACGCTGCCCCGCCGCCCCGACGCCGCCTCGACCCCGCCCCGACGCCGCTGCCCCGACGCCTCGACGCTGCCCCACCGCCCCGACGCCGCCTCGACCCTGCCTCGACGCTGCCCCGCCGCCTCGACGCGACCCCGCCGCCCGTACGCCGTCCCGTCCACACCACCGTCGTCGGAGCCACAGATCCCTCGCCGGCCGCCTCCCCCCACTCCAATCAAGAGCTCGAGGTCAGCGCTGCGCTGTCCACTTCTGCTGCTCCTCTCCTCTCTGTATTGGGCTTGATTCTTGCTGCTGTTGATCCCAAGTTTGATGCATAACAATTGTTGTATGAGTTCTCCAAATGAACAGGAGTACTCCTCTATTTTGATATGAAATCACCATGATAGGTCCACATGCTACTGTTGTCAACATGATAAATAGTTTCAGTTAGTTACCTCTAAAACTATTCCTAATTAACTGAAGAAGAGAAGAGAGGAGGAGTAGTTTATTTCATAGAGTAAACATTAGCACTATTTGATAGTAAAAGGTTTTAGCTAATTTGAATTAACTGAAAACAGCAGTACATCATTTTTATTGACAGTAAAATGTTCAAAGAAACAGAAATATCAGTACAATAGCTAGATTACACTATCAGTACACTACCAATAAAATGTTCATTTAGTTTCAGTAAACAAATATTGCCAAGCATGACATGGCCTTTGTGATCTCGTACTCCTGAATTTTCATGTCACTTGTGCTATTAGTAGTTTTTTGACAGTAAAAGGGATGAAGAGGTCGGTGACCTCCAAATTCCAAATTTAGTAAAAGTTTGGGTATTCGAAACTACTAGTCTGAAAAACAGTTTATGTGGTCTGAAACTTTTCCTAATGTGTTTCAGACTTTCAGTAAAAGTTGTTGAATCAAATCAGTTCTTTGATGCTATTATGGACAGATTTAAAATCCACACTAAACCTTGATATGGGAACTATTCGTTTTGATGCTACTGTGCTTTAATACGATATGCTGCTAGTGGAAGACTTTGGAATTTGAAAACCCAAATCAGTTCAGTCTGCCTAGTTCAGCTTCACATAGGTTCCTATTTTCTAGCCTACTGTAATTGTTCCGAACTTTTGATAATCTGTTTCAGACTTTCAGTTAGGAGTTAAGACTAGGAAATAGTATGAACTGCTGTTGGATTAAATCAGTACGTGGTTAACAGGCACAACATTGTGCCTGTTGGGTTTATGGACAGATGCTAGAAGGTTGTCTGAAGATAGTTGTTTGCTACGGGTGGGGAATCATTTCATAAGTAAAAAGTCCATACTGAACCTTGATACGTAAACCAATGGTTTTGATGGTACTTTGGAACTTGAAAATCAAAATCAGTTCAGTCTGCCTAGTTCAGCTTCATATAGAAGATAATGATTCCTGTTTTTTAGTCTACTGTAATTGTTTTTTAGCCCACAGCACTTTGCATTGTTTTGAGGTTTTGTACATCAGCTTTCTTTTTTATCTTCTTATTTAAAACTGTAGCAGTACCTGTGACACATAATGCCTAACAGTTTAACTATTTTCTGTTTCTGTCCTCATTTAGTGCTTGGTATGTCTCCTGTTCTGGGTCATGGACTTTGTGCCATGCCCACATTGGTTTTCTGTTTGGCCTCAATTTGGCCTGACAAATGATGGTCTACTAGCTGGTCTACTAGCTGGCAAGATGCTTGGTATATATATGTTGTGTTCAGTTTTGGCAGGAGTTCAGAACTGTTAGGCAAAGGTCATGTCTCCGACCATCGTGTCCTTTTTTGCCTTGTCCACCCGAGAGGCCCTTGAGTTTGCTGGAATGTCGATTAACTTCCGTTCCGGCAAATTCGGGTACTCCATATGTCCTATTTTCAGCAAAGGTCATGCTGAAATTTTCCGTGAATTTTAGCATGACTTTGCTAAAAATAGGACATATGGGGTACTTGTGACTAATGCATGGGCCGGGGTATCTTAGTAGTTAATTAAGTAGGATCAAGTGCCCCGGCGTACTTGTGACTAATGCATGGCTTTTAGGGTGCCTCGGTGTCGATAAAAACCGAAATGATGAAAGCTTAGGCTTTTAGGGTGCCTCGGCGTCGAAAAATCCTCAATGATAAAAGCTTAGCTTTTAGGATGCCTCGGTGTCGACAAACCCTAAATGATGAGACCATGATCTTGTTCCTTGACAATAACCAACTTTTTGACCAAACTTTGTTCCTATTTATAGAGAAACATGGCCAACAACGATGAGGCCGGGGGTTCGGGCGGCAAGAAATTCTGGGAGCTGTCCCAGGAGATGGAGGAACAACCTCACTTGTATGAGGACGCCACCTTCCCCACCGATCCTGAGACCACTGATGGTACCGCCGAGGATGGCCCCACTGATGCCACCACTGATGGTGCCACCGAGGATGCCACCACTGATGATGGCAGCGCACGCACAGATGGCAGCCAACCGAAGAGGCAACGGAAGGACCGGCGCCCGACCGTGCTCCGCACCCTCAAGGAGGAAGTTACTGAAGTGGACTCCAACGGGAATCCAACGGCGCCCGAACGAATAGTCAAGGGGTACTCGCTTCAGCTTGGGTGCATTCTCCGGAGCACCGTCTCGATCAACACCGAGAACCTCAGGCATCCTGACCGAGGGAATTTGCGCAACCTCCTCTTCACGAAGCTGCACGAACGATACAAGTTCCCCGCTGAATTTGAAAACACAAGCCTCAAAGGGAATAAAGTGAACGATCCTGCCCTCACGAAGATGAGCACGGCCCTGTCTACTTGGAAAAGCAATGTGAAGAGAATGATCGAGAAAGGTGAGAGTTATGAGAAGATCAAGGAGAAAAATCCTTCGATCACCGAAGATGACTACAACGACTTCAAGATCAATTGCTCGAGCACCGCAAGCTCTGAATCAAGTAAGTGGGGGAAAGAAATGCGGGAGCTGAACTTAGGGGAACACACACTCGGTCTCGGCGGTTACAGAGTGGCGGAGCCTATATGGGACAAGGAGGAGGCGGACCGTGCCGAGCAAGGCCTACCGCCCCTCTTCGATAAATACGGTGACAAGCAGACCAGGAACTTTGTCAGGGCCCGGTACAAGAAGGACCCGAAAACAAAGGAGCTTACCACGGATCCGAAGACCAGGGCGCTTGAGCTTGTTCTGGTAAGGAATACACCCCCGCATAATTAGCTCCATATGGTTGCATTCTAATTAATGAAGCCAAATTTCTAAATGGTTCACATTCCTTCCGCAGGCGACTGAAAGCAGTAGCGCGGGGTCGACTAAGAGCAACCCTTGGGACACCACTCTAAATAGGGTGTTGAATGTAATGAAGAACAAGGATAAGCTCAGTAAGCCGACGTCAGCTGGTCGTGTGGCCGGCAAAGGCTTGTCGACAAAATGGTCGTCATACTATAACACTGGTGGGCGAAAGGAGAAAAAGACCAGCTCGGAAAGCCAGGCGCGCGAGGTTCAAGAACTCAGGGCACAGGTGCGCGGATTCCGGAGATTGTCCAAGAGCAAGTGCAACAACAACTCGGAGCGACGATCACCGCCATTGTGCCTACCTTGATCCAGGGGATTAGTGCGTGGATTGCGGGCGGCCAACAGGGGCCGCCCCCGATTCCTAGCTTCACGGCCAGCAACTCGCAGAACGCGATGGCGGGGCCATTGGTGTCTCCGGCGGAAGCGGCATTGGTGTCTCCGACGCCGGCACGGGAGCTTAATGCACCCGGGTGTACGTCGGCCGGCACCTCTGCAGCAAGCGGCCCCTCCGTCAACTGCACGCCCGCCGTTGGCGGTGCCTCGACATTAGCCGAGCTCGACGCCATCATCACGGTAACTAATTAAGCCTCTTTCGGCCGAGGACTTCATCCCCTTGCCTTTGACTGGGCATCCCTGACGCCCTACATGTTTTTGCAGGGCGCCGCCGACGTTCCGTGCACTCTCCTGCACTTCATGAACAACGAGTTGGTCGATGTCGCCAAGGGCAAAATCGTTCAACCGGGCAACCCCTTGTTCCACGGTACCCAGATGCCACCCAACTTGTTTAGGGTTCAACTGGTTCGGGTGCTGCCAGGCTGCGACGAGTTGTTACCTCCGATTCGACCCGTCGGGGCCGACGATGATGAGGTGATGACCCTCAGTGCCTGCCTGAGCTGGCCCCTGCTTTGGCCGAAGAGCCAGATTCATTTGTGGGCGGGGGACACCACCCCAAAGACAACACCGCCAGTCGTGCCGGCGCCAAGTCGGCCCCATGGCAAGACCGCCGCAACGGTGCCGGACATCCCTATGCCACTAGATCCAAACATGCATATGGCACAGGATCAGAACGACGACGACGACGACAATACATTTGCCAACGTCGATCAGTACTTTGCCGATCATGGGTACAGTGGTGACTTCATGGGGCCTCCTTCTCAAGAACCCAACCCAACAAAAGACGTGCGCGATCTAGCTGGTACCGCAGAGAAGCCAAGTTGCAACAGGCGTCGTCTGCAGTTCAGCTCTCAGGAGACGCCTCCAGCTGCCGACTTCACCGAGCCTCAGATAGGCGAGGTGCGAAATATGATCAGCCCCAACACACTCAAGAAGGCGGTCTGTGAGCAGAACTCGTTCCCATTATAGGAGAAGAAGAAGGCACGCAAAAGAAAGACTAACAAGGGTGCGGGCCAGCCGGCACCGAGTACGATCCGTGCTCAGGACGGGCCACCTTCACCTGAGGATATCTCGAGGAGGGTGCATGTGGCGGGTACGCCGATGCTACCGAGAAATATGCTCGATGCTGCAACCGGTGCTATGCGGAGTCTGCATGACAGTGTTCTTTCTTTGGAGAAGCGGCGTCTCAGAGAGAAGGATGTGGCATACCCGGTTTTCGCGGCCAAGGTGCCAGAGGGCAAGGGCTTTGTGGATAACTCCATCGGGGGTACGATCGTCCTGCGGTTTGATGACATCCACGCTATGTTGAACCTTCATCCGCTGCACTACACCTTCGTTCGGCTATTTTCGCTGAGTATGGAGATGCGGATCATTCGCGACAAGACCCCGGACATCGTGATAGTCGACCCCTTCTACATGCGTGCCAAGATCTTGGGCAGCGCTGGGGACCGGCAAGTCGCGAG
The DNA here is from genome assembly GCF_003073215.2 of Triticum urartu. Taxonomy (NCBI): domain Eukaryota; kingdom Viridiplantae; phylum Streptophyta; class Magnoliopsida; order Poales; family Poaceae; genus Triticum; species Triticum urartu. Next base: position 98,303,975 of record NC_053024.1, read on the forward strand.
TTCTTACCTCAAAGGCGTCATTCTGGCAAACCAAGATAAGGATAACTTCCTCGTGCCTTACTTTCCCGAGTAAGTCCTCCCCTCAACCGCCCCGTAACATATGAATTCTTAGATTTCGATCGTTTGTCTTTTAACATTCCGTGTTTTCTGCAGTGACACACGTTGCACGCTCATCCTCCTAAGCCCCAAATATTCCATGGCCATGTATTTCGACCCGGACCGTCAGTTGAACGTAGACTACACAAATGTCAAGAAGGTTCTTGATGATGTTCTCCCCGGCTACGTCAAATCTGGAGGCACCTTCACCAGGCCTATTCGTAAGTACGGCAAGCACGTGTTCTCCCACAATACGACGTTCTGCTGTGTCAAGCAGCCGCCTGGCGGTCAGAAGGGTGCCTACTACGCCATCCATCACATGCGGGCGATCGTACGGGACCATCATCAACTTCTGCTACCGAGTAGACTCAAAGATTGGGGCGCGAGCGTGTCGGCAATCCAGGACGCGGACATCAGACAAGAATTCTTTCGCATCCAGTCGGAGTTTGCGGAAATCATCCATCAAGATGTCCTTTGTACCGCGTGGCAGTTCTACCTCAGAAATCAACCGTCCAACAGTGACATCGACACAATCCTACAAATGCAGGCTGACAACGCCCGTTCTTTCATGACTCCCACGATAGACGGCGGCTTCATCCACGCTCCGGTCCCTTGAGTCTCATGTTGTAATTAAACTTTAATGAACTTGTAGTATGTCTCTTTGGTTTCGAGAGTCGTTCAACTTAAGATGTAATCGATGCTATTAATGTCTTGCTTTTCTCTTCCGATCGTTTTGTTGCATACTTATATATTGCTTATGTATTGTCTATGAATTGGTACTAACATTTCGTTTGGCTACTGCATAGCGATGCCGTGGTATGTCGTGTACAAGGGTAAGGTTCCCGGAGTCTACGACGACTGGGAGGAGTGTCGGAGACAGGTTCACCGATTCAGCGGTAACAGTTACAAAGGGTACGCCACTAGGGCCGAGGCCAAATCTAGATACGCCCGCTATCTAGCGGGAGAGGGGAGGGAGCGTTGGAGGAACTAGATGAAGACGAGTTTCATCGTGATGATGCTCATCGTGATGACCGCAGATCTCTTCTATGTGATGGTACTTTAGATGATCGATATCGACTTGTAATGTGAAGACAAACTCGCGGTCTCGAGACTTGTAATATAATGTTCTATCTTTGTTCGGTCTTTTCAATTCGGAGACTAATATGATGACTTGTATTCGGAGACTAAAATGATGAATTGTATTCAGAGACTAATCTTCTGTTGTATTTGATGAATCTGTTGTTGATGTGTGCTGTCTATATTTTGTCCAATTATACATTTTGTAACCTGTGCAAAAAACAGAAAATTAAAAAAAAACCTAATATTCATACTAATGGCACATCACATCATAGTGCGCCATTAGTATGCCAAAGGATACTAATGGCGCATCATTAAAGAGTGCGCCATTAGTATGCCGAAGTTACTAACGGCGCATCTTGCTGTCGTGCGCCATTAGTATACCAAAGCACCTGGGTATACATGGCCCCCTAGGAGGCATACTAATGGCGCACTGTTGTATATACTAATGGCGCATCTGGGGTGCGCCATTAGTATACCAGATACTAATGGCGCACCTGTGGTGCGCCATTAGTAAAATATACTAATGGCGTGCTACTAATGGCACACCATTAATGCGCCATTAATGCCCAAATTAGGTGCGCCATTAGTAGGCCTTTTCCTAGTAGTGGTATTTTAGAACACTATAGAAAATTTTGTTGGGGAACGTAGTAATTTCAAAAAAATCCTACGCACACGCAAGATCATGGTGATGCATAGCAACGAGAGGGGAGAGTGTGATCTACGTACCCTTGTAGACCGACAGCGGAAGCATTAGCACAACGCGGTTGATGTAGTCGTACGTCTTCACGGCCCGACCGATCAAGCACCGAAACTACGGCACCTCCAAGTTCTAGCACACGTTCAGCTCGATGATGATCCCCGGACTCCGATCCAGCAAAGTGTCGGGGAAGAGTTCCGTCAGCACGACGGCGTGGTGACGATCTTGATGTACTACCGTCGCAGGGCTTCGCCTAAGCACCGCTACAATATTATCGAGGATTATGGTGGAAGGGGGCACCGCACACGGCTAAGAATATGATCACGTGGATCAACTTGTGTGTCTAGGGGTGCCCCCTGTCCCCGTATGTAAAGGAGCAGGGGAAGGTGCGGTCGGCCAGGAGGAGGGCGCGCCAGGAAGAGTCCTACTCCCACCGGGAGTAGGATTCCCCCCTTTCCTAGTTGGAATAGGATTCGGGAGGGGGAAAGAGGAGAGAGAGAAGGAAGGGGGGCGCCGCCCCCCTCTCCTTGTCCTATTCGGACTAGGGGGCAGGGGCGCGCGGCCCAGCCCTGGCCACCTCTCCTCTCTTCCACTAAAGCCCACTAAGGCCCATATACCTCCCGGGGGGTTCCGGTAACCTCCCGGTACTCCGGTAAAATCCCGATTTCACCCGGAACACTTCCGATATCCAAATATAGGCTTCCAATATATCAATCTTTATGTCTCGACCATTTCGAGACTCCTCGTCATGTCCGTGATCACATCCGGGACTCCGAACAAACTTCGGTACATCAAAATGCATAAACTCATAATATAACTGTCATCAAAACCTTAAGTGTGCGGACCCTACGGGTTCGAGAACAATGTAGACATGACCGAGACATGTCTCCGGTCAATAACCAATAGCGGAACCTGGATGCTCATATTGGCTCCCACATATTCTATGAAGATCTTTATCGGTCAGACCGCATAACAACATACGTTGTTCCCTTTGTCATCGGTATGTTACTTGCCCGAGATTTGATCGTCGGTATCTCAATACCTAGTTCAATCTCATTACCGGCAAGTCTCTTTACTCGTTTCGTAATACATCATCTCGCAAATAAATCATTAGTTGAAATGCTTGCAAGGCTTATGTGATGTGCATTACCGAGAGGGCCCAGAGATACCTCTCCGACAATCGGAGTGACAAATCCTAATCTCGAAATACGCCAACCCAACATGTACCTTTGGAGACACCTGTAGAGCTCCTTTATAATCACCCAGTTATGTTGTGACGTTTGGTAGCACACAAAGTGTTCCTCCGGCAAACGGGAGTTGCATAATCTCATAGTCATAGGAACATGTATAAGTCATGAAGAAAGCAATAGCAACATATTAAACGATCGGGTGCTAAGCTAATGGAATGGGTCATGTCAATCACATCATTCTCCTAATGATGTGATCCCATTAATCAAATGACAACATATGTCTATGGTTAGGAAACATAACCATCTTCGATTAACGAGCTAGTCAAGTAGAGGCATACTAGTGACACTCTGTTTGTCTATGTATTCACACATGTATTATGTTTCCGGTTAATACAATTCTAGCATGAATAATAAACATTTATCATGAAATAAGGAAATAAATAATAACTTTATTATTGCCTCTAGGGCATATTTCCTTCAAAATTTCTCGCAGGGTGGCAACCTAGATTACTACCTAAGGGCGATAGATTTACCCTCCTCTATTTTGTTATTGACGCATTAGATGCTTATTTTATGTCAGTCTTTCTTATTCCCAGATAAAAAATACTTAAAATTCTCGATGCCTTTAGACGTGCCTTCTTCTAGGCTGCCGAGGAGGCTTGTCCAGATTCTCAATACCTAAATGCGTGGAACAATGTTTGCAAACCCAAAAAATGCAGCGGTCTAGGGCTGAAAAACCTGCATCAGCAAAACAAATGCCTCCTTATGAAATTTGTTATCAAATCTCTACTTCCTACCTCTACCCCCATGGCTTCATTGGATTAGTCTACAACACCCCTGACGCCTTTGTGGCACCAAAAAATAATAAAACCTTTCTTTGCAAAATCATCAACAACCACATTGCTGACCAACAAAATATATCATTTATCATGACTAACAATGGCTCTGATCCTTATTTCTGGTATGACACTTGGCTGCTCCCTAAACCCATAGCAATTGCTTTCCCCTCCCTTTTTTCTCACTCTGTTGTGCCATGATCAGGGTGGCAAATATCTGGCGCCTCGGTTTAGAATCTAACATGTGAAATCGCCTAACCTGTGCAGCTACAAGAGAACATAGTCTGCTTTTGTTTGTGTTATAGGATTTCATGCCCTCCCCGGATCCGAATGCTCGTCTTCTCATTGGTGGCAAGGCAGTCTCCACAAGGGCCGCATACGACATCACCATGAAGCAATCGGAGGAGGATCCCACGGCCAAAGCATGTGTTCCGACCAAAGTCAAGATCTTCGCTCGGCTGATCTTCCCTTAGCACCTCAACTCCCATACCAACCTCGCCTTCAAAACATCGTCAACAATGTCGACCGTTCATGTTGCTTGGACGACATCGAGGACGCCGACCACATCTTCATCTCATGCCCCTACTCTGGTAGGATTTGTCAAGGGGTCGGCACCACCCCGACCTCCTCCATCCATGAGCTGCGGGACTACTGCCTCTCGCATAGTCGCATTGCTTGGATCACACCCTATGGCCCTTTGCTCTGTTGGTGGTTCTTAAGGAAATTTGGGATGCGCAAATCTCTATGTCTCCCACCTGGACTAGATCCCGGATGGAATTGAAGCGTCTCTTGATGTGCTTGGTTCTCTTGTGAAATCTGGATTCCTTTGCCAAGGCAATTGCACCAGTATTGTCACAAAAGATTTTCATTGGACCCGATGCACTAGGTATGACACCTAGATCGGATATGAACTCCTTCATCCAGACTCCTTCGTTTGCTGCTTCCGAAGCAGCTATGTACTCCGCTTCACATGTAGATCCCGCCACAACGCTTTGTTTAGAACTGCACCAACTGACAGCTCCACCGTTTAATGTAAACACGTATCCGGTTTGCGATTTAGAATCGTCTGGATCAGTGTCAAAGCTTGCATCAACGTAACCATTTACGATGAGCTCTTTGTCACCTCCATATATGAGAAACATATCCTTAGTCCTTTTCAGGTATTTCAGGATGTTCTTGACCGCTGTCCAGTGATCCACTCCTGGATTACTTTGGTACCTCCCTGCTAGACTTATAGAAAGACATACATCAGGTCTGGTACACAGCATTGCATACATGATAGAGCCTATGGCTGAAGCATAGGGAACATCTTTCATTTTCTCTCTATCTTCTGCATTGGTCGGGGATTGAGTCTTACTCAATTTCACACCTTGTAACACAGGCAAGAATCCTTTCTTTGCTTGATCCATTTTGAACTTCTTCAAAACTTTGTCAAGGTATGTGCTTTGTGAAAGTCCAATTAAGCGTCTTGATCTATCTCTATAGATCTTAATGCCCAATATGTAAGCAGCTTCACCGAGGTCTTTCATTGAAAAACTCTTATTCAAGTATCCTTTTATGCTATCCAGAAATTCTATATCATTTCCGATTAGCAATATGTCATCTACATATAATATCAGAAATGCTACAGAGCTCCCACTCACTTTCTTGTAAATACAGGCTTCTCCAAAAGTCTGTGCAAAACCAAATGCTTTGATCACACTATCAAAGCATTTATTCCAACTCCGAGAGGCTTGCACCAGTCCATAAATGGATCACTGGAGCTTGCACACTTTATTAGCTCCCTTTGGATCGACAAAACCTTCCGGCTGCATCATATACAACTCTTCTTGCAGAAATCCATTCAGGAATGCAGTTTTGACATCCATTTGCCAAATTTCATAATCATAAAATGCGGAAATTGCTAACATGATTCGGACAGACTTAAGCATCGCTACGGGTGAGAAGGTCTCATCGTAGTCAATCCCTTGAACTTGCCGAAAACCTTTTGCGACAAGTCAAGCTTTGTAGACAGTAATATTACCGTCAGCGTCAATCTTCTTCTGGAAGATCCATTTATTCTCAATTGCTTGCCGATCATTGGGCAAGTCAACCAAAGTCCATACTTTGTTCTCATACATGGATCCCATCTCAGATTTCATGGCTTCAAGCCATTTTGCGGAATCTGGGCTCACCATCGCTTCTTCATAGTTCATAGGTTCATCATGATCTAGTAGCATGACTTCCAGAACAGGATTACCGTACCACTCTGGCACGGATCTTACTCTGGTTGATCTACGAGGTTCAGTAGTATCTTGTTCTGAAGTTTCATGATCATTATCATTAGCTTCCTCACTAATTGGTGTAGGTGTCACAGAAACTGGTTTCTGTGATGTACTACTTTCCAATAAGGGAGCGGGTACAGTTACCTTGTCAAGTTCTACTTTCCTCCCACTCACTTCTTTCGAGAGAAACTCCTTCTCTAGAAAGTTTCCGAATTTAGCAACAAAAGTCTTGCCTTCGGATCTGTGATAGAAGGTGTATCCAATAGTTTCCTTTGGATATCCTATGAAGACACATTTCTCCGATTTGGGTTCGAGCTTATCAGGTTGAAGTTTTTTCACATAAGCATCGCGGCCCCAAACTTTCAGAAACGACAACTTTGGTTTCTTGCCAAACCACAGTTCATATGGCATCGTCTCAACGGATTTTGATGGTGCCCTATTTAACGTGAATGCGGCTGTCTCTAGAGCATATCCCAAAATGATAGCGGTAAATCAGTAAGAGACATCATAGATCGCACCATATCTAGTAAAGTACGATTATGACGTTCGGACACACCATTACGCTGTGGTGTTCCGGGTGTCGTGAGTTGCGAAACTATTCCACATTGTTTTAAATGTACACCAAACTCGTAACTCAAATATTCTCCTCCACGATCAGATCGTAGGAATTTTATTTTCTTGTTACGATGATTTTCAACTTCACTCTGAAATTCTTTGAACTTTTCAAATGTTTCAGACTTATGTTTCATTAAGTAGATATACCCATATCTGCTTAAGTCATCTGTGAAGGTGAGAAAATAATGATATCCGCCACGAGCCTCAACATTCATCGGACCACATACATCTGTATGTATGATTTCTAATAAATCTGTTGCTCTCTCCATAATACCAGAGAACGGTGTTTTTGTCATCTTACCCATAAGGCACGGTTCGCAAGTACCAAGTGATTCATAATCAAGTGGTTGCAAAAGCCCATCAGTATGGAGTTTCTTCATGCGCTTTATACCGATACGACCCAAACGGCAGTGCCACAAATAAGTTGCACTATCATTATCAACTCTGCATCTTTTGGTTTCAACACTATGAATATGTGTGTCACTACTATCGAGATTTAATAAGAATAGACCACTCTTTAAGGGTGCATGACCATAAAAGATATTACTCATGTAAATAGAACAACCATTATTCTCTGATTTAAATGAATAACCGTCTCGCATCAAACAAGATCCAGATATAATGTTCATGCTTAACGCTGGCACCAAATACAATTATTTAGGTCTAATACTAATCCCGAAGGTAGATGTAGAGGTAGCGTGCCGACCGCGATCACATCGACTTTGGAACCATTTCCCACGCGTATCGTCACCTCATCCTTAGCCAATCTTCGATTAATCCGTAGTCCCTGTTTCGAGTTGCAAATATTAGCAACAGAACCAGTATCAAATACCCAGGTGCTACTGCGAGCATTAGTAAGGTACACATCAATAACATGTATATCACATATACCTTTGTTCACCTTGCCATCCTTCTTATCCGCCAAATACTTGGGGCAGTTCCGCTTCCAGTGACCAGTCTGCTTGCAGTAGAAGCACTCAGTTTCAGGCTTAGGTCCAGGTTTGGGTTTCTTCTCTTGAGTAGCAACTTGCTTGCTGTTCTTTTTGAAGTTCCCCTTCTTCTTCCCTTTGCCCTTTTTCTTGAAACTAGTGGTCTTGTTGACCATCAACACTTGATGCTCCTTCTTGATTTCTACCTCCGCAGCTTTCAGCATTGCGAAGAGCTCGGGAATAGTCTTATTCATCCCTTGCATATTATAGTTCATCACGAAGCTCTTGTACCTTGGTGGCAGTGATTGGAGAATTCTGTCAATGACGCAATCATCTGGAAGATTAACTCCCAATTGAATCAAGTGATTATTATACCCAGACATTTTGAGTATATGCTCACTGACAGAACTGTTCTCCTCCATCTTGCAGCTATAGAACTTATTGGAGACTTCATATCTCTCAATCCGGGCATTTGCTTGAAATATTAACTTCAACTCCTGGAACATCTCATATGCTCCATGACGTTCAAAACGTCGTTGAAGTCCCGATTCTAAGCCGTAAAGCATGGCACACTGAACTATCGAGTAGTCATCAGCTTTGCTCTGCCAGATGTTCATAACATTTGGTGTTGCTCCAGCAGCAGGCCTGGCACCCAGCGGTGCTTCCAGGACGTAATTCTTCTGTGCAGCAATGAGGATAATCCTCAAGTTACGAACCCAGTCCATGTAATTGCTACCATCATCTTTCAACTTTGCTTTCTCAAGGAACGCATTAAAATTCAACGGAACAACAGCACGGGCCATCTATCTACAATCAAACATAAACAAGCAAGATACTATCAGGTACTAAGTTTCATGATAAATTTAGGTTCAATTAATCATATTACTTAAAGAACTCTCACTTAGATAGAACATCCCTCTAATCCTCTAAGTGATTACATGATCCAAATCAACTAAACCATGTCCGATCATCACGTGAGATGGAGTAGTTTCATTGGTGAACATCACTATGTTGATCATATCTACTATATGATTCACGCTTGACCTTTCGGTCTCCGTGTTCCGAGGCCATATCTGTATATGCTTGGCTTGTCAAGTATAACCTGAGTATTCCGCGTGTGCAACTGTTTTGCACCCGTTGTATTTGAACGTAGAGCCTATCACACCCGATCATCACGTGGTGTCTCAGCACGAAGAACTTTTGCAACGGTGCATACTCGGGGAGAACACTTCTTGATAATTAGTGAGAGATCATCTTATAATGCTACCGTCAATCAAAGCAAGATAAGATGCATAAAAGATAAACATCACATGCAATCAATATAAGTGATATGATATGGCCATCATCATCTTGTGCTTGTGATCTCCATCTTCGAAGCACCGTCGTGATCACCATCGTCACCGGCGCGACACCTTGATCTCCATCGTAGCACCGTTGTCGTCTCGCCAATCTTATGCTTCCACGACTATCGCTACCGCTTAGTGATAAAGTAAAGCATTACAGCGCGATTGCATTGCATACAATAAAGCGACAACCATATGGCTCCTGCCAGTTGCCGATAACTCGGTTACAAAACATGATCATCTCATACAATAAAATTTAGCATCATGTCTTGACCATATCACATCACAACATGCCCTGCAAAAATAAGTTAGACGTCATCTACTTTGTTGTTGCAAGTTTTACGTGGCTGCTACGGGCTTAAGCAAGAACCAATCTTACCTACGCATCAAAACCACAACGATAGTTTGTCAAGCTGGTGTTGTTTTAACCTTCGCAAGGACCGGGCGTAGCCACACTCGGTTCAACTAAAGTTGGAGAAACTGTCACCCGCTAGCCACCTTTGTGCAAAGCACGTCGGGAGAACCGGTCTCGCGTAAGCGTACGCGTAATGTCGGTCCGGGCTGCTTCGTCCAACAATACCGCCGAACCAAAGTATGACATGCTGGTAAGCAGTATGACTTATATCGCCCACAACTCACTTGTGTTCTACTCGTGCATATAACATCAACACATAAAACCTAGGCTCGGATACCACTGTTGGGGAACGTAGTAATTTCAAAAAATTTCCTACGCACACGCAAGATCATGGTGATGCATAGCAACGAGAGGGGAGAGTGTGATCTACGTACCCTTTTAGACCGACAGCGGAAGCGTTAGCACAACGCGGTTGATGTAGTCGTACGTCTTCACGGCCCGACCGATCAAGCACCGAAACTACGGCACCTCCGAGTTCTAGCACACGTTCAGCTCGATGACGATCCCCGGACTCCGATCCAGCAAAGTGTCGGGAAAGAGTTCCGTCAGCACGACGGCGTGGTGACGATCTTGATGTACTACCGTTGCAGGGCTTCGCCTAAGCACCGCTACAATATTATCGAGGATTATGGTGGAAGGGGGCACCGCGCGCGGCTAAGAATATGATCACGTGGATCAACTTGTGTGTCTAGGGGTGCCCCCTGTCCCCGTATATAAAGGAGCAGGGGAAGGTGCGGCCGGCCAGGAGGAGGGCGCGCCAGGAGGAGTCCTACTCCCACCGGGAGTAGGATTCCCCCCCCCCTTCCTAGTTGGAATAGGATTCGGGAGGGGGAAAGAGGAGAGAGAGAAGGAAGGGGGGGCACCGCCCCCCTCTCCTTGTCCTATTCGGACTAGGGGGGAGGGGCGCGCGGCCCAGCCCTGGCCACCTCTCCTCTCTTCCACTAAAGCCCACTAAGGCCCATATACCTCCCGGGGGGTTCCGGTAACCTCCCGGTACTCCGGTAAAATCCCGATTTCACTCGGAACACTTCCGATATCCAAATATAGGCTTCCAATATATCAATCTTTATGTCTCAGCCATTTCAAGACTCCTCGTCATGTCTGTGATCACATCCGGGACTCCGAACAAACTTTGGTACATCAAAATGCATAAACTCATAATATAACTGTCATCAAAACCTTAAGCGCGCGGACCCTACGGGTTCGAGAACAATGTAGACATGACCGAGACACGTCTCTGGTCAATAACCAATAGCGGAACCTGGATGCTCATATTGGCTCCCACATATTCTACGAAGATCTTTATCGGTCAGACCGCATAACAACATACGTTGTTCCCTTTGTCGTCGGTATGTTACTTGCCCGAGATTCGATCGTCGGTATCTCAATACCTAGTTCAATCTCGTTACCGGCAAGTCTCTTTACTCATTTCGTAATACATCATCTTGCAACTAACTCATTAGTTGTAATGCTTGCAAGGCTTATGTGATGTGCATTACCGAGAGGGCCCAGAGATACCTCTCCGACAACCGGAGTGACAAATCCTAATCTCGAAATACGCCAACCCAACATGTACCTTTGGAGACACCTGTAGAGCTCCTTTATAATCACCCAGTTACGTTGTGACGTTTGGTAGCACACAAAGTGTTCCTCCGGCAAACGGGAGTTGCATAATCTCATAGTCATAGGAACATGTATAAGTCATGAAGAAAGCAATAGCAACATATTAAACGATCGGGTGCTAAGCTAATGGAATGGGTCATGTCAATCACATCATTCTCCTAATGATGTGATCCCATTAATCAAATGACAACATATGTCTATGGTTAGGAAACATAACCATCTTCGATTAACGAGCTAGTCAAGTAGAGGCATACTAGTGACGTTTGGTTTGTCTATGTATTCACACAAGTATTATGTTTCCGGATAATACAATTCTAGCATGAATAATAAACATTTATCATGATATAAGGAAATAAAATAATAACATTATTATTGCCTCTAGGGCATATTTCCTTCAAATTTCTCGCAGGGTGGCAACCTAGATTACTACCTAAGGGCGATAGATTTACCCTCCTCTATTTTGTTATTGACGCATTAGATGCTTATTTTATGTCAGTCTTTCTTATTCCCAGATAAAAAATACTTAAAATTCTCGATGCCTTTAGACGTGCCTTCTTCTAGGCTGCCGAGGAGGCTTGTCCAGATTCTCAATACCTAAATGCGTGGAACAATGTTTGCAAACCCAAAAAATGCAGCGGTCTAGGGCTGAAAAACCTGCATCAGCAAAACAAATGCCTCCTTATGAAATTTGTTATCAAATCTCTACTTCCTACCTCTACCCCCATGGCTTCATTGGATTAGTCTACAACACCCCTGACGCCTTTGTGGCACCAAAAAATAATAAAACCTTTCTTTGCAAAATCATCAACAACCACATTGCTGACCAACAAAATATATCATTTATCATGACTAACAATGGCTCTGATCCTTATTTCTGGTATGACACTTGGCTGCTCCCTAAACCCATAGCAATTGCTTTCCCCTCCCTTTTTTCTCACTCTGTTGTGCCATGATCAGGGTGGCAAATATCTGGCGCCTCGGTTTAGAATCTAACATGTGAAATCGCCTAACCTGTGCAGCTACAAGAGAACATAGTCTGCTTTTGTTTGTGTTATAGGATTTCATGCCCTCCCCGGATCCGAATGCTCGTCTTCTCATTGGTGGCAAGGCAGTCTCCACAAGGGCCGCATACGACATCACCATGAAGCAATCGGAGGAGGATCCCACGGCCAAAGCATGTGTTCCGACCAAAGTCAAGATCTTCGCTCGGCTGATCTTCCCTTAGCACCTCAACTCCCATACCAACCTCGCCTTCAAAACATCGTCAACAATGTCGACCGTTCATGTTGCTTGGACGACATCGAGGACGCCGACCACATCTTCATCTCATGCCCCTACTCTGGTAGGATTTGTCAAGGGGTCGGCACCACCCCGACCTCCTCCATCCATGAGCTGCGGGACTACTGCCTCTCGCATAGTCGCATTGCTTGGATCACACCCTATGGCCCTTTGCTCTGTTGGTGGTTCTTAAGGAAATTTGGGATGCACCAAAATGCTAAGGCCTTTCGCCGTGATGGCCTTCATAGCTCCGCCATGCTAAAGAAGATCATTGATGACCTAGACCTATGGTCACATCACATCTCCAAGCAATAATGCGACAAGGCATCTACGCCTCTCCTCTATTTATAGAAACATAGTTGAAGAAATTACATGAGTGTCATTGGCATTTTACTAGTGTTGCTTTTCCTCTAACCCTACTGGTATTATGGTAATTACATAGGAGAATATTCCTAGTCATCCAGCATATTCCTTTCAGGTTTTAGTAATTACAATACTACTCCCTCATATATCCGTATCTAGACAAATCTAAGACAAGAATTTTGGGACGGAGGGAGTACTCTTGAATCATCGGATGTACACTGTGATCTTAAGGCTGTGTGACTATCACTGTCTGATGAACAAGGGTCTCGTGGTTTTGTACCTCTGTCGATTGTCATCCTTCAAACAGGGCAGAACTACCAGTGTTCAGAACAAGTTCAGACGAGCTCTCAGGTATGTTGACTCTGGCATTTGCCATGCACTGCATCTTATCCATGACAGTTTGGTGCAATACAACACCACTAATAACAAAAGAAGAGATACAGGATTGAGAGCATACTAGCAATCAAGAATATAAAACTGTCCTGAGATAAAGATGTCCTGAACTGGAACTGAATCTCAGGATCAAACGAACAGACTGGAAATGGAAGAGCAAAATCGGAAGCGCATCGACCACAAAATGGTTGGCTCTTCATGGATTTGACACAAGATTGGCTGGAGGTAAACTGAAAACAAACGCTAATACTAGTCACATTGTAAAACCAGAACATGTTTCACATATTCGCCTACTCTGTAAAACTCCAAACACAAACTGTCTGATCCAGACTCCCAAGATGAGCACTATTATTTGATGAAGGTTCTCGTGATTTTGTGACTCTGTCGATTGCCATCCTTTAAACAGGGCAAAACAACCAGTGTTCAGAACAAGTTAAGACAAACGCTCTAAATTTGCAATGCTCTGCCTCCTATCGGTGCCAGTTTGGTGTATAGTTTGGAGATGAGAGTGGGAAAAGAAGGAACATCCTGGTACCTATGGTTTTCTTCTGCAAAGACACAAGTAAGAAACAACAACACCAATAGCAGAAGAAGAGATGCATCAAGAGCAGGCCATTTCTACTTAGCAGTTACCAGCAATCAAGACAACAAAATAGGAAAAAGCTGAGAAAATATCTAAGATGAGTGCGTGGATAAGAAAGAAATGTCGATGAAGCACACGGAAATTGAGGGACCAGAAGACTCTTTCATTACATGGTTACATGATATGCCACACGATGCAAGTATGCAACCACCCGAGTTAAAACTGTCCTGAATTGGAACTGAGTCGCAGGATCAATGGACAAGCTGGAAAGGGCAGAGCCAAATCTGAAGCAAATCCACCCCAAAATGGTCAATTCTTCAGTGGACTTTACACAAGATGGCTACAGATAAACTGAAAACAAGCATTGATAGTAGTAACATTGTAAAATCAAAATATGTTTCACAAATTCACCTACTCCATAAAACTCCAAACACAAACTCTCTGATCCAATAACATGTAAGTAGATCCTGAGTTTGCTACATGTTATAATGTAAGCAGCAGATAAATGCCAATCTGTTGTTATGTCATATATTGTAAATTGTAATGCATATACTGAAGTAACCGGAAACAGCGGAAGCAACAGGCCATGAATTTAAGTACAACTGTAAAAGGTTCAGTAGCTTCCTTCCATGTTATTTTGAATTGTTTCTCAGGGGCAACAAAGTTGATTCACCACTGAATATTACATACATCGTTAAGGGCAAGAAAGCTGCTTCTTTGAGTGTAAATAAGCAAACAAGCAACTGTTCAACTTTTCTGAATTTACATAGAACTGAACAAACTGACTTTATTATCTATCCTCCACAAACTGACACTGTAATGATCACCAACCTTAATGATGATGGGTATGCCCCCAACATGAATTTTCTGCGCCATTAACAGAATACAGGGGTAACCGAGGATCTATGCTGTGACAATACACTGTACACCAAAGAAGTTTGGCTCCTGCTTCATGTGCTACATCTCTGATTCAAATCCAATGTTCCAAAACCCTTCGGGTGTCAATGGAGGGGCATACCTGTATCTGTGTCTAGACACACCATCATGATGCTCGCACCTCATACTTGTAGCACCATCACCATTTACACGGCCATCAGGAAGCACAGCGTCATAGAACTTCTTGCACTGCTTGCATTCAACACCTTTCAGATTCGCCCGATCAGCTTTCTTTCTTACAGGTTCTGTATATTTGAAATCTTTATTCGGTGGATGGATTGAAATTGAGCTTCGCTGCTTCGGAACTGGTATGTTGTTGAGGCCCTGAGCGACAATATTGATGTCTTGAGTCTCATCATCTGAGTTATTGAAGTCCATATCTTGGGGAGGAGGGGCAGCAAGAGCTAGTGCTTCTTCTCTAGTTGTAGGGTTCCTGATCGTATTTTTTACAGCCTCCAGAGTATCAAGAAAATCATCATGTGGATCAACAACACCTGGTTCCTTACGCACACGAGTTTCCCTCCAGTGTAGACTTGGGCGGGTGAAACTAGATGATGCCTCTGTCTTTGAAGTGCTAGCACCACTCTTGTGCGGAGGGTTAGTTGCATGAGGTGGTAAACAAAGGCGCGAGTTACTTAACACGCTCCTGGCAGAGGTAGCATTTTGGGCCTTCGCACGTGAACTAGGAGAATTCTTTTGGTCTTCAGTCTTAGAAACTACCTGAATGCTCTCATTTTTCGTGTCCTGGAAATCTGAAAATCAAACAACTGAGATGTTAATAAAGATACAGAATCAGTAAACTCCTAAATATTTAAGACATATGCATGTCAGGTGATAGGATTGACAGAAAAGAGATACTAGAAAACTGACATTTATCAGGATATAATGCACCATTGATCATATTTGCACAAAAAGTACAGATCCTTGTATAAGATTCTTAAATTAGAGCGGCAATTTGGAAACAAAAGTGTGATACTGGATAAGAAAACTCAAATAGCTCTAGGAGTCTGGAAATCAAACAAGTGAGTTGTAAACATAGATATCCAATCAGTAACTCCTATACATATTTTAAGACACGTCAATGTTATGTGGTAGGATTGACAGAAAAGAGATACTGGCAAATTGACATTCATCAGAATATAATGCATCATTGATCATGTTTGCACAAAAGATATGGATCCTTATATTGTTCTTAAAGTCTAGCAGTAATACAGGAACAATACTGTGTTAGGAAAACTTAAGTAGCTCTAAGAATTTGAGAAGTTATGGGGCAGTACCTTTTAGCTTTCTCTTACTTGGAGGACTTCCAGAGGCCTTCCGGTTCACAGGGGACTTGGAGCCTTCATTCAGGTCAATCCTGGAGCCTTCATTCTGGTCAATCTTGGAGCCTTCATTCTGGTCAATCTTGGAGCCTTCCATCTCCGCAATCTTTCCAAGAAGATAGTTGTGCTCAGACTTGAGATGCTTGTATTGTGTCGTCGCGTGATTGAATTTATTCTGCTCAAGAAGAAGATCCTTATCCTTCAACTCCAGCTGCTGTCGCAGCCGCTGATGGGCCTCCCTCTCCCTTGAAATCTCAGCAGACTTCTCCCCAATCTCTCTTTCGAGCCGACGAATCACCTCGTCTTTCTCCATTTCCTCCTCCAATCTCCCCCTCTCCCTAGATATCTCAGCAGCCTTCTCCTCAATCTCCCTTTCGAGACGGCGGATCACCTCGTCTTTCTTCATTTCCTCCTCCAATCTCCCCCTCACCCTTGATATCTCAGAATCCTTCTCCCCAATCTCCCTTTGGAGCCGACGAATCACCTCGTCCTTCTTCATTTCCTCCTCCAATCTCCCCCTCACCCTTGACATCTCAGCATCCTTCTCCCCGATCTCCCTTTCGAGCCGCCAGATCACCTCATCTTTCTTCATTTCCTCCTCCAATCTCCCCAGAAGATGCTTCTTCTCGGCATCGTGCTCCGCAGCCAACCGGTCGGCGTTCACGAGCATCCCTCGCATCTCCTCGAGAGAGCTCTCCAGCTGCAGCAGCCTATCCTCCGCGCGCCGCTTCCCGCGGTTGAGCTCCTCCAGCTGGCTCAGCAGGCCGGCCTCCCTCTGCCGCCACTCATCCTCGGCCTCCCTCGTGGCGGTGGAATCGGCCAGCCGCGCGTGGAGGAGCTTGGACTTGGCCTGGAAGTGCGGGAAGATCTGGCTGCAGAAGATGAACTCCATCTGGGAGACCCGGTCCTTCACCTCCTGGATGGTGGCCACCAGGATGGTGCTCATTCCGGTGATGTACTTGAAATCGTCCGCCGCCGCGTCGGCGCCGCAGTCGGCGGCCGAGAAGCCCACCGCCTTGCCCTCCATTTCGGCGACCAGGGGCGGATCTAGATGGTGCGCCGGGTGGGCGCCCGAATTCGTGGAAGCTAGGAGTGCGGCGGAGGGCCAAGGCGACGGAGGGGGGCGCCGCCGTAAAGAGGGGCGGCGGGGGGGGGGGGGGGGGGGTGGGGGTGGGGGGGGGGGGGGGGGGGGGGGGGGGGGGAGGGGATGGATTTGGGGGATCTCGAAATTTTAGAGCGCGCTTTTTCAAAACTATTGTTTCCGGCGCTTTGCCTCGAATTTTGGAAAGTGACCGGAGATGTATTTTGGTTTATGGCACTTTTGGTGGGGTTTTTTTTTTAGCATCAGTACAGACACAAGCGCTCATATACACGCGCATACACTCACCCCTATGAACGCACACACGCACACCCTACTCCTATGAGCACCTCCGAGAGACTGAGTCGGCATATCATCTTGAGATTTACGAAGTTACCGTAGGCGTCTCGTCGTCGACGGGAACGTCTCCTCCCACGGAAAGCGCATCGCCGGAAATCCTGAAATAAATCCAGGAATAATGCGAGCACCAGGATTTGAACCCTGATGGGTTGGGGATACCACTGTCCACCTAACCAACTCAACCACAGATTGATTCGTGGTGGTCTTTTTTTCTGGTAGTACAGTATAAAGGTGGGCGTGGGCTATTTTGGAGAGGGCCAACGCAAATTATTGGAGAAATTTATTTTGATTGACACAATGTTTACCAAATTTAATAGAATTCATGATTTAGCTTGAGTTTATCGATGTGAAGCATACAATTACGCGTTTCTACAACTATGGTTTTGCACAATTTATTAGTTATGCAACTTCAATTTTTTTTATGTTGTACCACTTGATCGGCGTAGAAATAACTATTATGTTAAGCGACTAAAAGCGCCCGCGTAAGCTTGCTATTAAAAAGTCAACAAAAATGACTAAAAATTGTCATCTTGTATTTGTTTGCCAAAGCTCACACAACCAGATGGCCAGCGCACTGCAACCTACACTCTCATATAAGACGCCCCTTCACTACAGTCCATCTACAAAACTTGCGCGCCTACGCACCACATCAATGGTAAATATGCTCCGTCCAATACCAAAATCAAGTGACCAGGACCACACCACATGGAATCGATGCTCGCGAGAAGAAGGCGCCTTTGGTAGATGGTCCACAACGCTGGCCTCCGGCCCGACACCGAGAAACGCCTCCAGATGGTCCTGGAGGCTGCCAAGATAATAGGAATCGTGGACGCTAGCTTCGTCTTTTACTTCAACGATGTCGTCGTTAGCTTCCTCAAGAGGTTCAACATCCTTGTGAAGCTCGTGGACAACATCACCATACAGCTCAAGCCCGCACGTCTAGGTTCCACGTTGCTCGTCGGCCTCCATAGTGATAACCTCTTCCATACATTGGTGCCTTGCAACTATCCGCCACACACCAGAGAATGTCCACTCGAGGTCACTCTCGTCGCGTAGCGCCTTGCCCTGCAAGACAACATCAACTTAATCATCCATGTCTACGAGAAAGTCATCCACGAGGACCACTATGAGCCATAGGACGATGCTAGGACGTTGGCCTTCTTTGACTACAGGGCAATATGTTCGCATATGCATATTTAGTCCTACCTTTGTAAGCACCGCTGAATCAGATCATCATCGCTGTAATCCTTAATACATCGCATTCTCATTTTTGTCGATAAACACTAGTCAAACATGCTCATTTACCCCACAAAAAAACATGCTCATTTCACTTGATAAACGTTGGTTGTCGTGGTTATAATAATCCTGTTGAAAGTTGAGTTGGAGATTTGGAAAGTTGTGAATTGACTTAGTGAAAGGGGACAAGAATTCAAGTTGATGTGAAACAAACAAATGGCAACATCGAAAAATATCAAAACCATTTCACAAAACACCCATAACTTCTATAAATATTACAAAGAGGTCCTTAAGGGAAGTTTTTTATTTGGGCTGTTACACAAACCACCTGAATATGAAACACTCCACCCCCTCGATTTGCGATATCCCTTTTGAATTTGCCATCCATAAATCAAATAACCACCACCCCCACTCCATGAATTTGCCATCCCAGTTACGAAAACATGGTAAAAATATCACACATGTGGCAAAATCCACCCATCCCAGGCCATGTGTGGAAAACGTCTAGCATAGGCAAAAATCACATTGAAAAGTCCACAAAAATCACATTGAACTTCACCATGAGTGTGCATTACCCCGCAGCCACGGCACAACGAAGATGCGCCAATAGATTTTGGTAACTTTGGCCCCCAATCGACATGCGCAACCGTCCATCCGGTTTTCAACCTCGTTTCACCGCGTTGCCGCCTCACCCGGACCACACAATCAAAGCAACACAAAAAAATGCAACCGCGATCACTCCACCCCCACCGCGAGACCACCGATTTGGACCACGACAAGCCTTGGAGGCCACTTCGCTACAACGATGCTGGCCAAAATCAAAACACATGCCCTCGTTTATGTAAATCCCTAGTTGCGACGTCACCTCACCGCTGATGAGAAATGACTGGTCGTTGTAGCACACTGGGCAATCACAACCCCCCTCATCCCTAGCCTCACGAGCAATCATGAAACACTTCGCCCGTGTACATCAAAGAATGGAGGAATGGCACGACCAAGAATGATGACTCTGGCACCGACAATCGACAACGCGTGAATCACTGGCAAGATGGTGAACAGGCGCACGAGATGCCAGAACAAGCATAGGGCGAGACGGGAAGATGCGAGTGGGCTAGGTGGGCGACGAGGGGAGGCTGGGGGTTAACGAGGCAGTTCGTGCGGCTGCCACCACGAGCAGACAGTTGCAGCCACTGATGTAGCGACACACCCATGAGCCAAGATGGGTGAGCCTCATCCAACGGCTCATGGAGCGTTCGCGCTGTTGGGTTTCACCGTGCAAAAACTTAAGCCAAAGGCACATGAGTGACTTATTTTCTTCATTTATATTTTTTTCCTTTTTCTTAGGGTTACATCAAAAGATAGTCGTGTGCATGTATATATACACACAAAACAATCCTAATGGGACACTAGCCTACTCAAACGCCAATTCTGGTATGAGAGCGGCAACAACGGATAAAGATTACTTCATAGCATGTCGTTGTCTAAAGATTATTTTTGCATTGGATCTACTTTCATCGACAAGGTCAGGGCGACTCCAAGATGAGAGTGGTGCCCAGACGATTCATTCTGATGGCGTTAGTGGTCGTTCGGTGGTCCAAAGACTTTGATGTATTTTTTATCATGTTTGTGATGCTTTGTATTTTTCGAGAACCTTTATAATCGATCTAGATCCTTTTCGGAAAAATGGAAATTACTATTAGTACATAGCGGAGTAGCGTGTCGGGCACGATTTACCATTTCGATAGAATGTTGTAGCACATCGGTCTACATGCGACCTGCCCCACCGCATCGCGGGGTTGTTCGTTGCCACTGTCGTGAAGCTTCCACCGCGTCGCAGGGTTCTACATCATTGTCGTCGAGGACGACGACACTTGTAGTGGTACGTCCAGGCTTTTCCGACCATCTTGATTGCTCTGCTCCCAAGTTTGCCCCCTACTCTGACCCCTGGCTGCATTTTCTAGCGGCGACTGTATGCGCGCGTGTGTAGGTGAGAAGGCTCTCATGAAGGCGGCTTTCGGCGGACTCATCAACCAGGAGGAAGAACTCATAGTTCTTTGCACGAGTGATTCTGATCGTGAGCAAGATCGAGAACGCGAGCTTCAAATGGACAATCTAGAGGAGCAAGAAGTCGCGGTTCTTCCCCTTCATGGTTCTGTCGGGCAGAAAGATGAACAAAGCAAGTTTCAAATGGAGGGGCCAGAGGAGGAGCAAGAAGGCATCATTCATCCCATGAATGATCCAGCCCACCAAAAAGATTAAAAACGCGAGCTTCAAATGAACAAAGCAAAGGAGCAAGAAGTCATGGTTCTTCCCATTGGTGATTCTAATCGCAAGCAAGATCGAGAACGTGAGCTTCAAATGGCCAAACCATAGGAGAAAGAAGGCGTAGTTCATCCCACGGGTGATTCTATCTGCCAAAAAGATGAATAACACGAGCTTCAAATGAACAAAGCACACGAAACAAAGCCTGTTCCTCTTCCAATTAGTGATTCTGATCGCAAGCAAGATCAACCACGCAAGGTCCAAATTGACAAAACGTGCGTGGTTGTGCTTCCCTCGGCTACCTCTGTTTGCCAGCAAGATCAAGCATGCGAGATTTTCTTTTAACTATGTACCTAAAAAAATCCTTCGGGGATCTGCCTTGGGCTGAGGGGGGCACATGCCCCTCAACTATGCACATAGTGTTGGGGAACGTAGTATTTCAAAAAAATTCCTATACACACGTAAAATCCATCTAGGTGATGCATAGCAACGAGCGGGAAGAGTGTGTCTATGTACCCTCGTAGACCGAAAGCAGAAGCGTTTAGTAACACGGTTGATGTAGTCGAACGTCTTCGCGATCCAACCGATCCAAGTACCGAACACACGGCACCTCCGCGATCTGCACACGTTCAGCTTGGTGACGTCCCTCGTACTCTTGATCCAGCTAAGGCCGTGTCACACCCTGATTTTCATGCCACTACACTTAAGCAAACAATCATGATAAAATATGGTTTGACAAAAACTTTTGAGTGTTTTGGACCTTGCCTTGATTGGATTTTGTTTGTTGTTTGCAAGTGCTCTAAAAATCAAATAAATCCTCCAACTCTTATACTCCTTCTCCTTGATCCAAAACCTTGCCCAATGATCATGCCATGTGTGTAGGACATAAAAACAATTTCTTGCAAAAATATTTTGGCCAAAAAGAATTTTATAAATTAGGTTTTCCAAAACCCCCTGAATTGAGACTTGAACTACAAATACTTAATTAAGGGTGTGAAAAATCTTTCAAAAAGTATATTTGAAACCTATTAGGTATAGGGCTCCCATAAACCACAAAATAACAATTTTAAAAGTTATTTTTCTATTTTATTTAAAGGATTTTTCTTTAGGCCAGAAATGGTCTTTAATAGGTTAAAATTACTTTAATGCTTTAAAAATATTTGGGAAAAACGTAGGGAAACTCAGTGGACATATATTATCCATATATAAGAGTTTCAACACATGGTCATGTTCAAATATGGGTCAAATCCCTCAAAAACCCTTTCTGGATATTTCAAGCTTTTGAAATATTTACAAAGGAAATATTCTCCAAAAATTCCAAGAAAATTCTAGAATGTCACATATGACATGTTTGATGATCTTGCCAAGTATCATGTCATGGAGAATAGTATAACCCCATGAAATCCCCTCAAAACAATTTCTGTCCATTTTGAAGTTTGATAAACTTTACATTGCCAAATATGTCCAAATGTTCTCAAACCTTCTGAACATGCTCAAATGGTCTAATTATTCATCTAGACCCAATGGCACAAGTTGGAGAGAATGTTATCTTGCTCAAAGGGCCCCAAAACCCTTCTTGTCCAGAACCAAATTTGAACAACTCTACATTGGCAACTTTCTCGTTTTGATCTCAACTTTCGTGGAAATGTTCATAACCTCAAATGATGACACTACACTAAGTGGTGCATCAAGGAGAATAGATTTGCGTGACTAAATCTTGGAAAGTCCATTTCTGCTGATTTCTAGGGTTTACAAAAGTTGCATTGGCAACTTTGCCCAAATGATCTCAGAATAGGTGGAAGGACCTAATTATATGTTCCATTTCACCCTGTGGAGTCTCATGACAAATGAAGTTCATTTGCTTACCCAAACGAGCATCAAACACCTTCTGCCACTTTACCAAAATTCCATTTTTGACCTCTTCCACTAATCTCCATGGCCTTAACTTTTTACCACAGCTGCCCCAGGTCACCTCCTACCTCCAGTAGCTCCCCCTCTTCCAAAGCTCCATGATTGATGGGGTAAAACCCCATTCCCCCCCCCCTCTGGACAGCCACTGTTCACCTCTCTCTCCACCTCCCCTCTCATCTAGTGGCTCTCCAGGGCACCCAAGGCCACCACCCATTTGTTTACTCCTCCCCTAACCCCCTAGACACTAGTGGCCACGCCCTGGGCGCCAAAAAGATGCCAATGCCAGCCATATGCGTGCTCTGGAGCGTGCTACAGTGCACTAGGGCACTGTAGCCGCGTCCTGCCCGAGGCTTCTGACCACCTAGGGCCTTCCCCTTGTGTCCCCCGAGGCCGCCTCGGCGTCCGGGACACGCAAGACGGTCGGCCCCCTCCTCCTTCTCTCTCCGGCGACCTCTGACACGCGTGCCCGAGCGCCGCTCACGTCCGCCAGTCGCCGCACTCGTGCGGGACCTCCTCGAGCTCGCTCTCCTTATCCTCTCCCCTAAGAGAGCCATGGACCACGCCCACGAGTACTCCAGGCACGCACCAGAGCGCCCGTTTGGCCTCTGGCGATGCCCCGGGCCGCGGTCGTGAGCTCCGCTCATGGTGCACCTCGGCCTCGCCCTATATGACCCTCCCGACCTCCTTCAAGGTCACCATTCAATTAACCGCCCCCAAACACTCTCCCGGACCCCTCTCCTCCTCTCTAGAGCCGCTCCGTCGCTTCCCATGGCCGGAGCCGAGCCGCCGTCCATCCCCAAAATTCGCGTCGTCCCGACCCTCTCCTTCCCCTTGAACCATACCATAGGACCCCCATGGCCCCAAGGAGCCTCACCCGCACATCTGTCATTCCTCCCCGTGCCTGCCTCGCCATTCCCATCCTCGCCGTCGCCGGTCTTCACCATGGCCGACGGTCCGCCCAAGTCTGGCGCTCCCAGCGTCCAGCGCAACCACCTATGGGCGCGGCGTGGAACGGGGCATCCGCCCAGACCACCGACCTGGCCCCGGGCGCAGCGAAGCGGCCGGAATCGTCGCTGGCGTGCTCGCCGTCTGTCCCCTGCCTCTGCCCATTGGGAGGAAGAAGGAGGAGGCTGGAGAAGAGAGAGAGTTGGTGCGGGA
The DNA here is from genome assembly GCF_003073215.2 of Triticum urartu. NCBI lineage: Eukaryota > Viridiplantae > Streptophyta > Magnoliopsida > Poales > Poaceae > Triticum > Triticum urartu. The sequence goes on from NC_053024.1 coordinate 98,327,943, forward strand.
TCCGCAGGTCAGCGACGTCGGCAGCGGGCCCCGCCCGTTTAAGTGGAGACGGTTTCCGCTGTTGCCGTCTCCCTCGCGCCGAGGCGTATAGAGATGAACCCGCCTTCGACGCGCCCCCCTGCGCGCGTGCGGCCGAGCCGCCGGGCCGGCCCAGTGGCGCCCTACCACTAAATCTCGCCCGGTGCGCCCAACCGCCGCCCAGATCCGGCCCATTTAGGTAAATTCTTTATGTTTTTTCTTTTTCCAGTCAACTTAAAAAATCCATAAATAATTCAAATTAACTCCAAATTTAATGATTCAAATTTCTAGTAGTTTCTAAAATCATTCCCTACCACAGGGTGCTATTGTAACATTTTTACAGAAGCATTTCCTTCACAAATATTTATCAAATCCTATTTTTCCTATTTCTGTGATGTACTTTAGAAAATCACAGAGAGCTCAAATTTGATCCAAATGCCATGATTCAAATTCCTAGATGCTTCTAAGTTCATAACTTAGCTTATGATCATTTTTATTAATACTTTTTGTCCCACATAAAATAATGAGCCATTTCTTCATATTTGTCAACTTTGCAAATTCATAGGAAATTCATTTGAACTCCAAATCCAGTGAAACCAACTCCCAGATGCTTCTAAAATCATGGTTTGTTAAATGGGTGCCTTTGCTCATTTTTCAAAAATATATTTCTGTACACTTCTTGCAAATCCATAAACCCCTTGATTCCATCGTACCAAAATGTTTAGAAAAATCCACTGACCAAATTCCAATGAAACCACTCTGGTTAATTTTCATATAACCAGAGATGTCCTAGAAAAGTAAAATCAATATTTTTAGAGCACTTTTATTTTCTGCCTTGTTGTGTTGCTTATTATGGTTGCTTTCGACGATAGTTGACAAAGTAGACGAAATGCTCGGGGTTGGACCAGAGATATTTGAAGACCTCGAAGACTTTGTTAAAACAGGCAAGCAGCCCTTTGACCATGTCTATGAAACCCTTTTTATGCATGTGAAAGTGCGTTATATCGACTAGAGGGGGGGTGAATAGGCGATTTTTATGAAAGTCTTCAATACATGAAAGTTATGAAGATAAATGATAGAAATAAACCTATTACCCTGCAGCGGAAGGTAGACTACACTAGGCAAGCCATAGTCAAGTATTCAATAGAGTGAAAGCACAATTACTAATAGCAGCAATGTAGTAAGGATCAGGTAGGAAGATATTGTGAAGTCAGACAGAACACGCAGTCACTCAGTGAAGACAAAAGATAGTGCAAACATACAGTGACTTCACAAGGAGTAACAGTAAGTAACGGGAAGGGAAGATGAAACCAGTGACTCATTGAAGACAATGATTTGTTGGACCAGTTCCAGTTGCTGTGACAACTGTACGTCTGGTTAGGGCGGCTAGGTATTTAAACCTTAGGACACACAGTCCCGGACACCCAGTCCTGAACTCGCAGCTCAGGACACCCAGTCCTCACCGTATTCCCCTTGAGCTAAGGTCACACATACCTCGCCCAATCACTCTGGTAAGTCTTCAAGGTAGACTCCCAAACCTTCACAGACTTCGTTCACCGGCAATCCACAATGTCTCTTGGATGCTCAGAACGCGACGCCTAACCGGCTGGAGGATGCACAGTCCTCAAGTGTAATAAGTCTTCAGATCACATAGACAAGAAGACTTAAGTGAGGCCTAATTCTCTTTGGCTCTGGGTGGTTAGGGCTTTATCCTCGCAAGGAATTCTCTCTCTCAAAGGCTTCGAGGTGGGTTGCTCTCAAACGACAAAAGCCGTAGTCTGAATCTGAGCAGCCAACCGTTTATGGTTGTAGGGGGTGGGCTATTTATAGCCACTTGGCAACCCGACCTGATTTGTCCAAAATGACCCTGGGTCACTAAGGAACTGACACCTACAACGGTCAGATTTCAAACTCACACGACAACTTTACTTGGGCTACAAGCAAAGCTGACTTGTCCGACTCTGGACAAGATTTGCTCTCATAGTCTTCATTCGAAGACATAGGTTTTGGTTAGGCATCACTTCAGTCATTCTGACTAGTTCTCTTGAACCCCACTTAATAGTATGGTGGTTCCTATGACTCAACACAAAAGAAAAAGAACTACGAAGGATCTAAGTCTTCGAGCTCCATAGGCTTCATGTGGTGTCTTCTCTTGTCATAGTCTTCAATGTGAATATCTTCATATACCACCTTTGACTTCAATGTCTTCATACATTTTTAGGGGTCATCTCTGGTAGGAAAACCGAATCAATGAGGGACTTCTACCTGTGTTATCCTGCAATTCTCACAAACACATTAGTCCCTCAACTAGGTTTGCCGTCAATACTCCAAAATCAACTAGGGGGGGCACTAGATGCACTTACAATCTCCCCCTTTTTGGTGATTGATGACAAACTAGTTGAAGTTTTTAATGGGGAATATAATCTGTGAAATTGTAAAGGATAAGGAATTGTCTTCATAAGTTGCAAGGGCTCCCCCTGAAGATGTGCATATAAGTAGTTTGCTTTTGGAATGCAAATACACATGGCAGGTTGTACTTGTGGAGATCCACTTCAACTTATGACGACAATCCACTATGAATGTGAAAGTATATGAAGATAATGACATGCATAATGGAAAATGGACGTCTGCACAATGATCTAAGTGCGGAATTTATTGTCGCACATGCAGAATTTATCATCACAAAACAAGGTGGCAGATAAGTAGCAGACGACCATCGAGTTTAAGTGTTACAACTCAAAGAACCAAATGTAGCAAAACGAGAGTTGTAAGCACAAAGCAAAATATAAAGCACCCGCCCATATGAACCCGCTTGAAGACTATCAACCTCATATGCTTCTCCCCCTTTTGTCAGTAAGGACCAAAAAGGTTTGAAGACATAGAGCATCTACTCGTTCCCATGCGGAGTAGGTGAAGTAGCAGGGTCGTTGGTGGTGTTTGGCGGTGCTGAAGAGCTTGGGGCAGAGTTGAAGCGTGCTGAAGGAGGTGGCGGTGAAGTAGCATCGTCTTCATCTTCGATAACTCTGGCAGTCACAGTTGCAGCAGAGGAAGAGAACTCAGAGTCTTCAAGAGATGGAGTTCCTAACAGCACAGCCCTCCGAGGAGGTGTGGAGTCAAACTTGAATCGCTCAGTGAAGCCATCCTCTTGAAGATCATCTTCAGAACACATCATCGTTAGCCCTTTCCATGTGCGGCGACAGGTTTCATGGGCAACGAAAGCATTTTTGGTGGCAAGATTGCGAATGCGATTAACATCCACCAAGAGGCTTTTCATCTGACGCTTCAGCCAGTCATGATGCCTATCTTGTTTCTGATGAAGAGCCACAAGAAGCTCTCGGTCGTTGAGAACACGAGTGCGCTTCTTGGGTCTTGGAGCAGTTGTACTATCAGTGGCTTCAGTGGAAGCAGGGTGTGGTGCACGTGTAGTGCCAGCCAAAGGATACACCCGAGTGACTGCTTCAACTCCTTCAATGTTCTAAGAGAAACTCTGATGCTCTGCATTCTGAAGACTTAGAGGTTCCTTGGCAGGCTCAGGATAGATGGCTTTAGTAGAGATATCCACATCAGGCAGAAAAATCCGATGATTGCGAGCAGATGGATGATATGAGATATCGGAGTAAAGTTTGATTAGCCGCATTACCCATGGGGCGTAGAACTTCAAGCCAAACAGATCAGAGCCTGATGCAGCAAGTTGGCGAATGAAGAAGTCCTGTGCATTGAAGCATTTTTCATGAAGAATATTGAAGACCAAAGTCTTCATTGCACCCTCAAGCTTGGCATTTGGAGAGTGCCCTTTGATGGGCCAGAGAGTTTGCCTGATGATGTGATAGATGGTTCTTGGCAGATACTCAAGGTCTTTAACGAAGAACTCCGTGGGATAAGCAACATCTTGGGGCAATGGCTTCATCATGCTGAGCATCTGACTCATATCAGGTTCAGGCTTCTGAAAGATGCTCTCAATAGCTTCACTATGCAGCTGACAGCCATGCTCGTAGAGATCGCCAGGAGTGGGTAAGCCAGTGAGCTCAATGATGTCAAAGACTTTGGCTTCATGATGAACGTTTCCAGTCATCCACTCCAGGACCCAAGTCTTCGGATATCTGCTATACCCGCGGATGTGGAGTGTGGCATAGAATTGGAGCAGCAACTCTTCATTCCAATACTCTTGGTCAGTAACAAACGGCAGCAGTCCAACTTCCTTGAAGCAATCCAAAGCTTCTTCCAGACAGGGCAGACCAGCTATAGCTTCAATCTCAAGGCGCTTGTGTGGGAAGATGCGACCTTGGTTGTAAAGAATGCATGAGTAATAGCTTCGCTACGGATAGCTCCAGAACCGATCAGATGATATTCTTTCCTTTGAGTAGGGGTTCCTGGAGCTATCGAAGAATGTGTTGTCTGCTCTGAAGCCATTGATATTGAAGGAGCCAGGTGCTGATGCAGGACCTGGGAATCTTGGCAATCTTGGGATTGGCTTCTGTACCTGAGGCCTGTGCTCAACATGATAGTCGAACTGGGGACCGGCAGCAGACTCAGGAACAGAAGTGGCGGGATCAGTGGCTTCGCTGTCTTCTGATGCTTTTGTTGGGGAGGGCTCCAGATTAGCTTCATTGGTGGTTGTGGCAGCCTCAAGATTTTCATCCTCCACTTGACGAGCTGGAGGGTCAGTCACAAGTACGTTCTCCTTGAGAACTGCTTCTTGGTGGGACAGGGGAGTGGCAACTTGTGGGACTTCTTCTTCCGCGGCTGATGCAGCCGGATTGTCTTTAGCAGAGACTTGAGGCCTTGGACCTTTGCGAAGCCTGCGCAACGCGGGCGACGCCTGTGGAGTTGGAGTGGGCTGGGCCTCATAGTCTTCTTCCTCTTCTGGGCGATCCGCCCATGAAGCATCCTGTGCAATTGGCGTCAGTGGACGACCAATGCTGATGAGTTCGCTGTTCTGAGGAAGGACTGCACCATCTTCTACACGGTCATGTTGACCAATGTCTTCAGCAGCGATGGGATCAGCTGCTGGAAAGTCTTCAGCTTCATGAGCCTCTGTGGAAGCAGGCTCATGGATTGTCAGTTGGCGTTCAGCTTCAGGATAGACCATTGAAATAGGTTCAACTATCAAAGGCTCTGTGGGAGCAGCCCGATCTTTCTTGGTCTTCCTCTTCTTCTTGGAGGGGGCAGTAGGAGAGGCTTCAGGATATTTCCTTTTCTTGGCTTCAGCCTCAGCAGTCCTTGTCTTCTTGAGCTCTGAAGCGGTTGACCGGCCTTTTGGCTTCGAGCCAGTCATTCTAGTTGGGAAGACAATCGGAACTGCTTCCTGCCTTGGTGCGTTGGGTTCAGTCGTAGCAGGCTTCTTCTTCTTCTTTGCGGCCATCCTGGGGTCGATGCCAGGACGCCCAAGGGCCTTGCGCTTCTCAGCCTCATTGTAGGCTTGCACACATCTGTCAGCCAGAGTCTTCATGCGCTCACGCGAACCCTGAGCTTCTGCATGTTTCTTCAGAAAGGCTTCCTTTAGCTCGTGCATCATGATCTTGAAGTTCTTCACTTCTTGCACGCTGAGCTTGGCCATATGCTTCTTGAACTGAGCCTTTTCATAGTCAATCTTTTGCTTCAATTCAACAATGCGCTGGGCGACAGCTAGCTGAAGCAATGGCGCCTTGGAAGGCGACACTGAGGCTAATGGGTAGCTACAGATCTTCGAAGCTGATGTTGGGCGTGTCAAACCACTCATCAATGAAGTTGTGGATGATTGTCACATCAAAGAGAGGCAGATCATTGAAGATTTCTGCTTCTTCTTTGCTCTTGATGAGTTGCTCAAGAGCGTCATCTGCAAGATCTTCATCACTTGACAGATCAATGTCATCATTGCGCAGAATGGCAGCAACTGTTAGCTCTTGGCTTGTGTGTGGCAAAGGCATCTTGACCTTCTGGGGCTTGGAGATGCGAGATAAATCTTCGGACTGCACACTGTCTTCAGGAGGTGCAGTTGCTAGTGGCTTCGCCCGTGCTATTTTTGGTGAAGGGGCAGGCTTTGAAGCTTTAGGCTTCTTCAACTGCTTTGGCTTCGGCACTGCAGGCACTTCTTCTGATTCAGCGTCAGCTGCAGGCTCATTCACTGCAGTCCCTTGAACTAAGATACGGGTGATGAGGCCTTCAAGGTTGTAGAAGGGACCGATGACATTAGGTTCTGCATCTCGTGTGCCATCTGCCCTTGGTGCTGAGGGACCAGGGTTGAAGTCTAATCCCAAAGTCTTCTTGTTTTGCTTCGCTGAGTTCTGGGAAAACTGGAAGTTGCGCTTGAACAGATTGTCGTCACGACACCATAGTAGTGACGATGGGTGTGCATCAGCAGGTTGTGGCCCACGGACCATGCAGGGATAGAAGCCCTGTTCAATGGCTTCATCCCTGGACCTGGGTAGAAGATTCTTGTATAGGATGTCTCCCCATGATCTCTTGATGGCGTTTTTCTCAGCATATTCCTGGGTTACAAATCGGTATTTGAACCATTGTTCTGCCCAATATCTTCGAATCCACTGGATTCGGGTCTTGCGCTGATTGTAATCCTCTTCAGGATCTGTCTTGTACATTTCTGAGAGTTCATCTGGCAGATCTCTGGATGTTTCTCCACGACGCTTTCTGCCACCCTTCCTTACTGATTTCTCTGAAGCCATAAACTTTAACTTGAAAGGCTTCAACACGTTCAAAGGCTTCAAAGGTTTTCGCTTGCTGGACCAACAGGAACTGGCTTCGGGAGAATTTATGTGATGCTATAAGAATTCTGCAAATGAATGCAGACTATGAGAACCAAAAGATTCTCCCACGGACATGTACCTGTGACAGCATTAAGGTGCGAGGGAAGGGGAAGAGGTCATATGCATTCTCAGAAGATTTTGAAGATAAATCAGTTTAGAAGACATTGACCTCATCGTGCGAAGACATTCACTCATAGATAAGGAGTTGGTTCCAGATTTGTACGAATCCACAGATCAGTACAAGTGAGGAATCTAACTACTTTGTGAAGCACAAGTGAATATACTAGGCATGTTATGAGATGCAGTATGAAAGAGATCTAACTTGTGTGAATAGAAACTGCTTGTGGTAGAAAGTGACAAATCCATAGGATCAACGGTGTTGTAAAAAGGAAGTTTTATTTACCACACTAAGAACTGCTAGACGGAGTGGAAGATGAGGCCGAGCAGTTCGATCTTCCGTGCCCTAACTTGGCGACAGAGGACACCTACGGCGACGGCGGAGAGGACGATGTCCGCGGTCGGCGTGAAGACGGCGTCGGAGAGGTTGCGGCAGCGAAGCGCTTCGTCGCCGGCGTCGTCGAGGGCTAGCGGTTGCGCTAGGGTTCGTGCAAGAGTGGAAGAAGAGATAATGACCGCTGTGAAGTGTGTATTTATAGGTACAGGGGCTGCACTGCGTTATTACACAGGTGCCCCTGGCGATTCGCATCTGAGGAACACGTGGCCATTATGCGGAATTTTGGGGTTTGTTCCACGTCCCACGCACGCCTTGATTGTCGGGTGGTCGTTCCTATTTCTCCGGGTTTCATGTGGAGGAATGAGCATTGAAAACGGACTTAATGGTTGTCTCTGTATCTTCTGCTGACAAGGACGCAGAGAAGACATTCGACAGTTTCAATAGAATGCATATGATTTGGAGAGATAGAATTTGAGATAGAAAGCATAGAGAGGTTAGGGTCCTATCACATTCACTTAGTTCAAAAGATTCAACAAGAAGACATAGCTATAAGTGAATGCTGTAGAGGACAGAACACTAGTATATATATATATATATATATATAATCAACATAGTGAAGATAATCATGAAGATATGTTGAGATTGAAGCCAAATCAAATGTGAAGACATAGCAAATGTAACGCCATGAGTGAAACACTTCAAACAGAACATTTGGTGGTGGCCCAGACACGGCGCACAATTATCGTGGCGCTCCGAAGTCAAATTCCACATTAATGTGTTCACACTTAGAATGTATGTCTTCATTGATTGAAGATATACTTTACTTCGTGTGTTGCACATCTAAGTCATCAATATGCATAAGGGTTAGGATGTGTGCCTGATCACAGGACATTTGAGGATTCCAGGATATTTAGCTCACACCGTAACTTGCAAAATCTCTTCTCATCCAAGGGCTTGGTGAAGATATCTGCCAATTGCTCTTCAGTGTTGACGTGTATGATATCAATATCTTCCTTCACAATGTGATCTCTGAGAAAGTGATGACGAATTTCAATGTGCTTTGTCTTCGAGTGCTGAACTGGGTTGTTGGCAATCTTGATGGCGCTTTCATTGTCGCAGTAAAGTGGCACTTGCTTCAGATGAATGCCATAGTCCTTGAGTGTTTGCTTCATCCACAGAAGCTGAGCACAGCAAGATCCAGCAGCAATGTATTCGGATTCAGCAATGGAGAGAGATACGTAGTTCTGCTTCTTTGAAGACCAACATACAAGTGATCGTCCCAGAAAGTGACATGTGCCTGATGTAGACTTGCGATCAACTTTTTCACCAGCATAATCAGCATCCGAGAATCCAACCAGATCAAACTCTGAGCCCTTTGGATGCCATAATCCTAGAGTTGGGGTGTGAGCCAAATATCGAAGAATTCACTACACAGCTAAGTGATGCGACTCCTTTGGTGCCGCTTGAAATCGAGCACACATGCAAACACTAAGCATAATATCTGGCCTAGATGCACATAGGTAAAGTAAAGAACCAATCATGGAGCGGTATACCTTTAGATCGAACTCTTTACCATTGTCGTCGGGACCCAGATGATGTCTGGCTGGCATTGGTGTTGTGAAGCCTTTGCAGTCTTGCATACCAAACTTCTTCAGGCAATCTTTGAGATACTTCTCTTGAGATATGAAGATGCCGTTGCGTTGTTGTCGTATTTGGAGACCGAGGAAGAACTTCAGCTCCCCCATCATGGACATCTGATATTGCTCTTGCATCATATATCCAAACTCTTCACTGTACTTCTGATTGGTGTAGCCGAAGATAATGTCATCCACATATATTTGGCACACAAACAGTTCACCATCATATGTCTTCGTGAAGAGAGTGGGGTCTAGGGAACCAGGTATGAAGCCTTTGCTCTTCAGGAAGTATTTGAGTGTGTCATACCAGGCCCGAGGGGCTTGTTTGAGGCCATACAGTGCCTTGTTGAGCTTGTATACCATGTCAGGATGTTTTGGATCTTCAAAGCTAGGCGGTTGTGCAACATACACTTCTTCTTCAATCTTTCCATTGAGAAAAGCACTCTTCACATCCATTTGATATAGAAGTATGTTATGATGATTTGCATAGGCCAGCAGTATGCGTATGGCTTCAAGTCTAGCCACAGGAGCAAATGTTTCATCGAAGTCAATGCCTTCCACTTGAGTATATCCTTGAGCAACGAGACGAGCTTTGTTTCTGACAACTTGACCATGCTCATCTTGCTTGTTGCGGTATATCCATTTTGTGCCTATTATATTGTGCTTCCGTAGATCAGGACGCTTAACCAGTTCCCATACATTATTCAGCTCAAACTGTTGAAGCTCTTCTTGCATAGCTTGAATCCATTCAGGTTCCATGAAGGCTTCTTCAACTTTCTTGGGTTCTGTTATTGAGACGAATGCGAAGTGCCCACAGAAATTTGCTAGCTGAGTTGCCCTTGAACGAGTGAGTGGACCAGGAGCATTGATGCTATCAATTATTCTTTCAATCTGCACCTCATTGGCAACGCGAGGATGTACAGGGCGAAGATTTTGCTCTTGCTGATCATTGTCGTTGTTAGAAGGAATGTCTTCAGACTGAGCATTGTCTTCATGTTGATCAGGTGCTGAGATGATAAGTTCTTCTTCAGGATGAGCTTCAGAAGGTATAATTTCTCTAGTTCCCATTAGCTTGATTGATTCACTGGATGGAACTTCATCTAGCACATTTGGCAGTTGCTCTCTTTGTGAACCGTTGGTCTCATCGAACCGCACATCCACTGTTTCAACCACTTTGTAATGAAAGAGATTGAAGACTCTGTAGGAGTGTGAATCCTTTCCATATCCAAGCATAAAACCCTCATGTGCTTTTGGTGCAAACTTTGAGGTGTGATGTGGGTCCTTGATCCAGCATCTTGCGCCAAATACTCTGAAGTAACTGACATTTGGCTTCTTGCCAGTAAGGAGCTCATAAGATGTCTTGTTCAGAAGCTTGTGAAGATAAACACGATTGATTGTATGGCATGCAGTATCAATGGCTTTAGGCCAGAATTTTCTTGGAGTCTTGTATTCATCTAGCATCATTCTGGCCATCTCAACGAGTGTTCTGTTCTTGCGTTCGACGACGCCATTCTGCTGTGGCGTGTACGGGGCCGAGAATTCATGTGTGATGCCCAAGGTATCAAGATATGTATCAAGTCATGTGTTCTTGAATTCAGTGCCATTGTCACTTCTGATGTGCTTTATCTTAGCGCCATAATTGTTCATAGCTCGATTGGCGAAGCGTCTGAAGACATCCTGCACTTCGGTCTTGTAAAGGATTATGTGCACCCAAGTATATCTAGAATAATCATCAACAATGACAAAGCCATAGAGACAAGCAGTAGTAGTGAGAGTTGAGTAATGAGTGGGACCGAAAAGATCCATGTGAGGTAGTTCGAAGGGTCGAGTAGTGGTCATGATTGTCTTCGAGGGATGTTTGGCCCTCGTCATCTTCCCTGCTTCACAGGCACCGCATAAGTGATCTTTCTTGAACTTGACACCCCCGATGCCTATGACATGCTTCTTCTTTGCAAGGGTGTGGAGGTTCCTCATGCCAGCATGCCCTAGCCTCCGATGCCAGAGCCAGCATTCTGAAGCTTTTGCTAGAAGACATACGGCTAGCTGTGGTCCCGCTGAGAAATCTACCACGTACAAATCATCTTTTCGATACCCTTCAAATACTAGAGACTTGTCAGATTCCATTAGTACAAGGCAACGATATTTTCCAAATATTACGATCATGTTCAAATCGCAAAGCATTGAGACAGACATTAAGTTGAAGCCAAGGGATTCAACAAGCATGACTTTATCCATGTGTTGATCCCTTGAGATTGCAACTCTACCTAGACCCAATACCTTACTTTTACCAGTGTCAGCAAATGTGATGTGGCTCTTGTCGGATGGACGTAAGGTTGAGTCCATAAGAAGGCTTCTTTTGCCAGTCATGTGATTTGTACACCCACTATCAATAATCCATTCTGAAGACACTGGTGTCGTACCCTACATTGCAGTTAGGGGGATAGGCTTCACCAAGAGCTGATCGTAGAAACTTGATTTTCTGTCACGTTGATTCTCAACCTCACTCTGAAATTCCTTGAACTTTTCAAAGGTTTCAGACTTGTGTTTCATTAAGTAGACATACCCATATCTACTCAAGTCATCAGTGAGGGTGAGAACATAACGATAGCCACCACGAGCCTCAACACTCATTGGACCGCACACATCAGTATGTATGATTTCCAATAAGTTGGTTGCTCGCTCCATCGTTCCTGAGAACGGAGTCTTGGTCATTTTTCCCATGAGGCATGGTTCGCACGTGTCAAATGATTCATAATCAAGAGACTCTAAAAGTCCATCTGCATGGAGCTTCTTCATGCGTCTGACACCTATGTGACCAAGGCGGCAGTGCCACAAGTATGTGGGACTATCATTATCAACCTTACATCTTTTGGTACTCACACTATGAACATGTGTAGTAATACGCTCGAGATTCATTAAGAATAAACCATTGACTGTCGGAGCATGACCATAAAACATATCTCTCATATAAATAGAACAACCATTATTCTCGGATTTAAATGAGTAGCCATCTCGTATTAAACGAGATCCTGATACAATGTTCACGCTCAATATAGGCACTAAATAACAATTATTGAGGTTTATAACTAATCCCGTAGGTAAATGTAGAGGTAGCGTGCCGACGGCGATCACATCGACCTTGGAACCATTCCTGACGCACATCGTCACCTCGTCCTTTGCCAGTTTTCGTTTATTCCGCAGCTCCTGCGGTGAGTTACAAATATGAGCAACGGCACCGGTATCAAATACCCAGGAGTTACTACGAGTACTGGTAAGGTACACATCAATTACATGTATATCAAATATACCTTTGGTGTTGCCGGCCCTCTTGTCCGCTAAGTATTTGGGGCAGTTCCGCTTCTAGTGACCCTTCCCTTTGCAATAAAAGCACTCTGTCTCAGGCTTGGTTCCATTCTTTGACTTCTTCCCGACAGCTTGCTTGCCGGGCGCAGCAACTTCCTTGCCGTCCTTCTTGAAGTTCTTTTTACCCTTGCCCTTTTTGAACTTAGTGGTTTTATTCATCATCAACACTTGATGTTCCTTCTTGACTTCTACCTCTGCTGATTTCAGCATTGCAAATACTTCAGGAATGGTCTTTACCATCCCCTGCATATTGAAGTTCATCACAAAGCTCTTGTAGCTTGGTGGAAGCGACTGGAGGATTCTGTCAATGACCGCGTCATCCGGGAGATTAACTCCCAGCTGAGTCAAGCGGTTATGTAACCCAGACATAGTGAGTATGTGCTCACTGACAGAACTATTTTCCTCCATCTTACAGCTGAAGAACTTATCGGAGACTTCATATCTCTCGATCCGGGCATGAGCTTGAAAAACCATTTTTTAGCTCTTCGAACATCTCATATGCTCCATGTCTCTCAAAACGCTTTTGGAGCCCCGGCTCTAAGCTGTAAAGCATGCCACACTGAACGAGGGAGTAGTCATCAGTACGTGTCTGCCAAGCGTTCATAGCGTCTTGGTTCTGTGGGACGGGTGGACCACCTAGCGGTGCTTGTAGGACATAATCTTTCTTGGCAGCTATGAGGATGATCCTCAGGTTCCGGACCCAGTCCGTATAGTTGCTGCCATCGTCTTTCAGCTTGGTTTTCTCTAGGAACGCGTTGAAATTGAATACAACGTTGGCCATCTGATCTACAGGACATATTGTAAAGATTTTAGACTAAGTTCATGATAATTAAGTTCATCTAATCAAATTATTAATGAACTCCCACTCAGATTAGACATCCCTCTAGTCATCTAAGTGTTACACGATCCAAGTCGACTAGGCCGTGTCCGATTAACACGTGAGACGGACTAGTCATCGTCGGTGAACATCTCCATGTTGATCGTATCTTCCATACGACTCGTGTTCGACCTTTCGGTCTCTGTGTTCCGAGGCCATGTCTTCACATGCTAGGCTCGTCAAGTTAACCCTAAGTGTTTTTGCATGTGTAAAACTTCTTACACCCGTTGTATGTGAACGAAAGGATCTATCACACCCGATTAACACGTGGTGCTTCGAAGCGACGAACTGTAGCAACGGTGCACAGTTAGGGGAGAACACTTCTTGAAATTGTTGTAAGGGATCATCTTATTTACTACCGTCGTTTTAAGTAAACAAGATGCAAAACATGATAAACATCACATGTAATCAAATAATAATAGTGACATGATATGGCCAATATCACATAGCTCCTTTGATCTCCATCTTGGGGCTCCATGATCATCCTTGTAGATCGTCATACTCATCGACATGTAAGTTGTGATTCCTTGTACAAGAACATGATCAATCTCATACATCACATAAATCATTCATCACATCCTTTTGGCCATATCACATCACATAGCATACCCTGCAAAAACAAGTTAGACGTCCTCTAATTGTTGTTTGCATGTTTTACGTGGCTGCTATGGGTTTCTAGCAAGAACGTTTCTTACCTACGCAAAGACCACAACGTGATATGCCAATTGCTATTTACCCTTCATAAGGACCCTTTTCATCGAATCCGATCCGACTAAAGTAGGAGAGACAAACACCCGCTAGCCACCTTATGCAACTAGTGCATGTCAGTCGGTGGAACCTGTCTCACGTAAGAGTACGTGTAAGGTCGGTCCGGGCCGCTTCATCCCACGATGCCGCCGAATCAAGATAAGACTAGTAACGGCAAGCATATTGAACAAAATCAACGCCCACAACTAGTTTGTGTTCTACTCGTGCAAGAGAACTACGCATAGACCTAGCTCATGATGCCACTGTTGGAGAACGTTGCAGAAAACAAAAATTTTCCTACGGTTTCACCAAGATCCATCTAGGAGTTCATCTAGCAACGAGTGATTAGATGCATCTACGTACCTTGTAGATCGCGAGCGGAAGCGTTCAAAGAACGGGGATGATGTAGTCGAACACGACGTGATTCAAATCACCGATGATCTTAGCACCGAACGGACGGTGCCTCCGCGTTCAACACACGTACAGAATGGATGACGTCTCCTCCTTTCTTGATCCAGCAAGGGGGAAGAGAGGTTGATGAAGATCCAGCAACACGACGCGCGTGGTGGTGGATGCAGGGCGTCACAGTAGCAGGGCTTCGCCTATACTACGAGAGAGAGACGTAACGGGGAGAGAGGAAAGCACCAAAGGCTGAGGTCTGAAATCCCTCCTCTCTTCAACTATATATAGGAGGGCCAAGGGGGGGTGGTGCGCAGCCTAGGAGATCCAATCTCCTAGGTGCGGCGGCCAAGGGGAGGGTTTCCCTCCCCCCAAGGCACCTCGGGGTGCCTTCCACCACTTGGACTCCTCCTTGGTGGAAACCCTAGGCGCATGGGCCTAGTGGGGCTGGTGCCCTTGGCCCATGAAGGCCAAGGCGCACCCCCTACAGCCCATGTGGCCCCCCGGGATAGGTGGCCCCACCCGGTGGGCCCCCGGGACCCCTCCGGTGGTCCCGGTACAATACCGATAACCCCGAAACTTGTCCCGATGGCCGAAACAGCACTTCCTATATATAATTCTTTACCTCCGGACCATTCCGGAACTCCTCATGACGTCCAGGATCTCATCCGAGACTCCGAACAACATTCGGATTACTGCATATACATATCTTCATAACCCTAGCGTCACCGAACCTTAAGTGTGTAGACCCTACGGGTTCGGGAGACAAGCAGACATGACCGAGACGACTCTCCGGTCAATAACCAACAGCGGGATCTGGATACCCATGATGGCTCCCACATGCTCCACGATGATCTCATCGGATGAACCACGATGTCGAGGATTAATCAACCCCGTATACAATTCCCTTTGTCAATCGGTATGTTACTTGCCCGAGACTCGATCGTTGGTATCCCAATACCTTGTTCAATCTCGTTACCGGCAAGTCACTTTACTCGTACCGTAATGCATGATCCCGTGATCAACCACTTGGTCACCTTGAGCTCATAATGATGATGCATTACCGAGTGGGCCCAGTGATACCTCTCCGTTATCTGGAGTGACAAATCCCAGTCTCGATCCGTGTCAACCCAACAGACACTTTCGGAGATACCTGTAATGCACCTTTATAGTCACCCAGTTACGTTGTGACGTTTGATACACCCAAAGCACTCCTACGGTATCCGGGAGTTACACGATCTCATGGTCAAAGGAAAAGATACTTGACATTGGAAAAGCTCTAGCAAACGAACTACACGATCTTTGTGCTATGCTTAGGATTGGGTCTTGTCCATCACATCATTCTCCTAATGATGTGATCCCGTTATCAATGACATCCAATGTCCATAGCCAGGAAATCATGACTATCTGTTGATCAACGAGCTAGTCAACTAGAGGCTTACTAGGGACATATTATGGTCTATGTATTCACACGTGTATTACGATTTCCGGATAATACAGTTATAGCATGAATAAAGAAAATTATCATGAACAAAGAAATATAATAATAATGCTTTTATTATTGCCTCTAGCGACCGTTATTCCAACCTTACATGCGCAACCACTCTACCCTTGTATGGGAAAGGGCATTATTGATTACCTAGGCCGATACTAGCTTGGAGCCCGCATTACTAGTGACGGGAGAGTTGTTGGTGCGCTCTCTCGGGACGGGGTCGTGCCAGGTAGGGCGGCCATGACTGTTTTCACAGGGCACCGGATACACCGTTGTGTCCCCTCTCGGATGTTACGATCTCGAGTGAGTCTCGTATGATGTATGTCGGTGTCAAAACCGGCGGATCTCGGGTAGGGGTTCCCGAACTGTGCGTCTAGGCCGGATGGTAACAGGAGGCAAGGGACACAAAGTTTTACCCAGGTTCAGGCCCTCTCGATGGAGGTAAAACCCTACGTCCTACTTGATTAATATTGATGATATGGGTAGTACAAGAGTAGATCTACCACGAGATCGGAGAGGCTAAACCCTAGAAGCTAGCCTATGGTATGATTGTTGTTGTGTATGTTGTCCTACGGACTAAAACCCTCCGGTTTATATAGACACCGAAGAGGGTTAGGGTTACACAAAGTCGGTTAGAATGGTAGGAGATCTACATATCCGTATCGCCAAGCTTGCCTTCCACGCCAAGGAAAGTCCCTTCCGGACACGGGACGAAGTCTTCAATCTTGTATCTTCATAGTCCAGGAGTCCGGCCGAAGGTATAGTCCGGCTCTCCGAACACCCCCTAATCCAGGACTCCCTCAGTAGCCCCTGAACCAGGCTTCAATGACGACGAGTCCGGCGCGCAGATTGTCTTCGGCATTGCAAGGCGGGTTCCTCCTCCAAGTACTTCATAGAAGATTTTGAACACAAAGATAGTGTCCGGCTCTGCAAAATAAGTTTCCACATATTGCCATAGAGAGAATAATATTTACACAAATCTAATCTGCTGACGTATTCCATAGTGTAACACACCATGACCAAGCCTTTATCCAAGTCGTTTTATTATCCCACCTCAGCGCGTCATGCGAGGCGGTTTCCTTTGCACGTCTTGTTAAAGTAGAGATCATGTCCCCTTATTCCGGGATTCTCATCAATACGGGCGTGGGTAACCCAACCGCGCCATTGATTACGGCGCTTGGAGATAAGAGAGTTTTACCAGGCTGGTGGGGACACGTAGTTGCGTCCACCCATATAAGGGGATAA
>NC_053024.1:98346085-98405602 GCF_003073215.2 Triticum urartu
TTACGCTGAGGTGTTCCAGGCGGCGTGAGTTGTGAAACTATTCCACATTTTCTTAAGTGTGTGCCAAATTCGTGACTCAAGTATTCTCCTCCACGATCTGATCGTAGAAACTTGATTTTCCTGTCACGTTGATTTTCAACCTCACTCTGAAATTCCTTGAACTTTTCAAAGGTTTCAGACTTGTGTTTCATTAAGTAGATATACCCATATCTACTCAAGTCATCAGTGAGGGTGAGAACATAACGATAGCCACCGCGAGCCTCAACACTCATTGGACCGCACACATCAGTATGTATGATTTCCAATAAGTTGGTTGCTCGCTCCATTGTTCCTGAGAACGGAGTCTTGGTCATTTTTCCCATGAGGCATGGTTCGCACGTGTCAAATGATTCATAATCAAGAGACTCTAAAAGCCCATCTGCATGGAGCTTCTTCATGCGTTTGACACCTATGTGACCAAGGCGGCAGTGCCACAAGTATGTGGGACTATCATTATCAACTTTACATCTTTTGGTATTCACATTATGAATATGTGTAGTAATACGCTCGAGATTCATTAAGAATAAACCATTGACTATCGGAGCATGACCATAAAACATATCTCTCATATAAATAGAACAACCATTATTCTCGGATTTAAATGAGTAGCCATCTCGTATTAAACGAGATCCTGATACAATGTTCATGCTCAGACATGGCACTAAATAACAATTATTGAGGTTTATAACTAATCCCGTAGGTAAATGTAGAGGTAGCGTGCCGACGGCGATCACATCGACCTTGGAACCATTCCCGACGCGCATCGTCACCTCGTCCTTCTCCAGTTTTCGTTTATTCCGCAGCTCCTGCGGTGAGTTACAAATATGAGCAACGGCACCGGTATCAAATACCCAGGAGTTACTACGAGTACTGGTAAGGTACACATCAATCACATGTATATCAAATATACCTTTGGTGTTGCCGGCCTTCTTATCTGCTAAGTATTTGGGGCAGTTCCGCTTCCAGTGACCCTTCCCTTTGCAATAAAAGCACTCTGTCTCAGGCTTGGGTCCATTCTTTGGCTTCTTCCCGGCAGCTTGCTTGCCGGGCGCGGCAACCTCCTTGCCATCCTTCTTGAAGTTCTTTTTACCCTTGCCTTTCTTGAACTTAGTGGTTTTATTGACCATCAACACTTGATGTTCCTTCTTGACTTCTACCTCTGCTGATTTCAGCATAGCAAATACTTCAGGAATGGTCTTTACCATCCCCTGCATATTGAAGTTCATCACAAAGCTCTTGTATCTTGGTGGAAGCGACTGGAGGATTCTGTCAATGACCGCGTCATCCGGGAGATTAACTCCCAGCTGAGTCAAGCAGTTATGTAACCCAGACATAGTGAGTATGTGTTCACTGACAGAACTATTTTCCTCCATCTTACAGCTGAAGAACTTATCGGAGACTTCATATCTCTCGATCCGTGCATGAGCTTGAAAAACCATTTTTAGCTCTTCGAACATCTCATATGCTCCATGTCTCTCAAAACGCTTTTGGAGCCCCGGCTCTAAGCTGTAAAGCATGCCGCACTGAATGAGGGAGTAGTCATCAGTACGTGTCTGCCAAGCGTTCATAGCGTCTTGGTTCTGTGGGACGGGTGGATCACCTAGCGGTGCTTGTAGGACATAATCTTTCTTGGCAGCTATGAGGATGATCCTCAGGTTCCGGACCCAGTCCGTATAGTTGCTGCCATCGTCTTTCAGCTTGGTTTTCTCTAGGAACGCGTTGAAATTGAATACAACGTTGGCCATTTGGTCTACAAGACATATTGTAAAGATTTTAGACTAAGTTCATGATAATTAAGTTCATCTAATCAGATTATTAATGAACTCCCACTCAGATTAGACATCCCTCTAGTCATCTAAGTGTTACACGATCCAAGTCGACTAAGCCGTGTCCGATTAACACGTGAGACGGACTAGTCATCGTCGGTGAACATCTCCATGTTGATCGTATCTTCCATACGACTCGTGTTCGACCTTTCGGTCTCTGTGTTCCGAGGCCATGTCTGTACATGCTAGGCTCGTCAAGTTAACCCTAAGTGTTTTTGTTGTGTAAAACTGTCTTACACCCGTGTATGTGAACGAAAGGATCTATCACACCCGATTAACACGTGATGCTTCGAAGCGACGAACTGTAGCAACGGTGCACATTTAGGGGAGAACACTTCTTGAAATTGTTGTAAGGGATCATCTTATTTACTACCGTCGTTTTAAGTAAACAAGATGCAAAACATGATAAACATCACATGTAATCAAATAATAATAGTGACATGATATGGCCAATATCACACAGCTCCTTTGATCTCCATCTTGGGGCTCCATGATCATCCTTGTAGATTGTCATACTCATCGACATATAAGTCGTGATTCCTTGTACAAGAACATGATCAATCTCATACATCACATATATCATTCATCACATCCTTTTGGCCATATCACATCACATAGCATACCCTGCAAAAACAAGTTAGACGTCCTCTAATTGTTGTTTGCATGTTTTACGTGGCTGCTATGGGTTTCTAGCAAGAACGTTTCTTACCTACGCAATGACCACAACGTGATATGCCAATTGCTATTTACCCTTCATAAGGACCCTTTTCATCGAATCCGATCCGACTAAAGTAGGAGAGACAGACACCCGCTAGCCACCTTATGCAACTAGTGCATGTCAGTCGGTGGAACCTGTCTCACGTAAGAGTACGTGTAAGGTCGGTCCGGGCCGCTTCATCCCACGATGCCGCCGAATCAAGATAAGACTAGTAACGGCAAGCATATTGAACAAAATCAATGCCCACAACTACTTTGTGTTCTACTCGTGCAAGAGAACTACGCATAGACCTAGCTCATGATGCCACTGTTGGGGAACGTTGCAGAAAACAAAAAAATTTCCTACGGTTTCACCAAGATCCATCTAGGAGTTCATCCAGCAACGAGTGATTAGATGCATCTACGTACCTTGTAGATCGCGAGCGGAAGCGTTCAAAGAACGGGGATGATGTAGTCGAACACGACGTGATTCAAATCACCGATGATCTTAGCACCGAACGGACGATGCCTCCGCGTTCAACACACGTACGGAACGGATGACGTCTCCTCCTTTCTTGATCCAGCAAGGGGGGAAGAGAGGTTGATGAAGATCCAGTAGCACGACGGCGTGGTGGTGGATGCAGGGCGTCACAGTAGCAGGGCTTCGCCTATACTACGAGAGAGAGACGTAACGGGGAGAGAGGAAGCACCAAAGGCTGAGGTATGAAATCCCTCCTCTCCCCCACTATATATAGGAGGGCCAAGGGGGGGTGGTGCGCAGCCTAGGAGATCCAATCTCCTAGGTGCGGCTGCCAAGGGGAGGTTTCCCTCCCCCCCAAGGCACCTCGGGGTGCCTTCCACCACTTGGACTCCTCCGTGGTGGAAACCCTAGGCGCATGGGCCTAGTAGGGCTGGTGCCCTTGGCCCATATAGGCCAAGGCGCACCCCCTACAGCCCATGTGGCCCCCCGGGACAGGTGGCCCCACCCGGTGGGCCCCCGGGACCCCTCCGGTGGTCCCGGTACAATACCGATAACCCCGAAACTTGTCCCGATGGCCGAAACAGCACTTCCTATATATAATTCTTTACCTCCGGACCATTCCGGAACTCCTCGTGACGTCCGGGATCTCATCCGGGACTCCGAACAACATTCGGATTACTGCATATACATATCTTCATAACCCTAGCGTCACCGAACCTTAAGTGTGTAGACCCTACGGGTTCGGGAGACAAGCAGACATGACCGAGACGACTCTTCGGTCAATAACCAACAGCGGGATCTGGATACCCATGATGGCTCCCACATGCTCCACGATGATCTCATCGGATGAACCACGATGTCGAGGATTAATCAACCCCGTATACAATTCCCTTTGTCAATCGGTATGTTACTTGCCCGAGACTCGATCGTCGGTATCCCAATACCTTGTTCAATCTCGTTACCGGCAAGTCACTTTACTCGTACCGTAATGCATGATCCCGTGATCAACCACTTGGTCACCTTGATCTCATAATGATGATGCACTACCGAGTGGGCCCAGTGATACCTCTCCGTTATATGGAGTGACAAATCCCAGTCTCGATCCGTGTCAACCCAACAGACACTTTCGGAGATACCTGTAATGCACCTTTATAGTCACCCAGTTACGTTGTGACGTTTGATACACCCAAAGCACTCCTACGGTATCCGGGAGTTACACGATCTCATGGTCAAAGGAAAAGATACTTGACATTGGAAAAGCTCTAGCAAACGAACTACACGATCTTTGTGCTATGCTTAGGATTGGGTCTTGTCCATCACATCATTCTCCTAATGATGTGATCCCGTTATCAATGACATCCAATGTCCATAGCCAGGAAATCATGACTATCTGTTGATCAACGAGCTAGTCAACTAGAGGCTTACTAGGGACATATTATGGTCTATGTATTCACACATGTATTACGATTTCCGGATAATACAGTTATAGCATGAATAAAGACAATTATCATGATCACAGAAATATAATAATAATACTTTTATTATTGCCTCTAGGGCATATTTCCAACAGATCAGCGCATGATTCAGACATGTTTGGCAAGCCAGATCGGTAACAGTGGAGGCATACGTAGATGATGTGGTCGTCAAAACAAGACATGTTGAATCTCTAGTAGACGACTTGAGGCTCACATTTGATAATCTCCGAACATACGACATCAAGCTCAACCCGGAAAAATGCGTTTTTGGCGTTCCAGCCGAAAGCTCTTGGGCTTCATTGTATCCAGCAGAGGAATTGAAGCAAATCCAGCCAAGATCCGAGCTCTGTCGCAACTGGATATCCCAAAGGACCTCAAACAAATACAAAAGTTAACCGGATGTGTGGCGGCTCTAAGCCGCTTTATCTCCCGCTTGGGAGAAAAGGCCCTTCCCCTTTACCGCCTCCTTCGGCGCACCGAACACTTCAAATGGACGGACGCAGCCACGGCCGGACTCGACGAAATAAAAGCCATACTGGCAACAAACCCAGTCCTGGCCGCGCCAAACACCGGCGAACCAATGCTATTGTACATCGCAGCAACACATCAGGTTGTAAGCGCAGTGCTCGTCGTCGAACGAGAAGCGGACGGACACAAATTCCCCCTTCAAAGGCCGGTCTATTATGTGTCCACTGTCCTCACTCCCTGCAAATCACGGTACCCGCATTATCAAAAGATTGCGTACGCGGTATTCATGGCATCCCGGAAGCTACGACACTACTTTCAAGAGTGTTCAATAACAGTAGCCTCAGAAGTACCACTTAACGACATTATAAACAACCGTGACGCAACGGGTCAGATCGCAAAATGGGCCATCGAGCTCCTCCCGTTCGACATAACTTATAAGCCACGACGAGCCATCAAGTCACAAGTTTTGGCCGACTTCGTCGCAGAATGGACGGAGGCCCGACTCCCTAGAGAGTACGGCACATATTCAAATTGGATCATGCATTTCGACGGCTCCAAAATGTTGGCTGGACTGGGGGCTGGCGTCGTTTTGACGTCCCCCACAGGAGACACAGTTCAATACGTACTACAGATTCTGTACACGGACTCCAACAATGCAGCCGAATATGAGGCCCTTCTACATGGTCTCCGGATGGCAGTATCCATGGGCATCCAACGCCTAGAGGTGCGCGGGGACTCGAACCTCGCAATCTCCCAAATAAATGGAGACTTCGATGCCAAGGATCCGAAAATGGCAGCTTACTGCAACGCCATCCTAAAAATGTGAGCTCGGTTCGAGGGACTTGAATTTCACCATATAGCCCGGGAAAATAATCAGGCGGCAGATGTTCTGGCACACATCGGCGCAAAACGCGATGTAGTCCCCCCAACATCTTCTTGGAAAGGCTTTTCAAGCCATCCGTGGTATGGGAAGGGGAGCCGAACAATAACAGCCTGGACCCAACCGCACTGCCTGACACCGAACATTCTGACACAATCGGAGGCTCTGCCATTGAAATAACACCTTCAGCCCATGTAATAATGGCCGTCATCGCCCCGTGGACAGAACCATTCCTCGCCTACCTTACTAGGCAGGAACTCCCCGAGGACCAAAATGAGGCACGCTGCATAGTGCGGCGATCCAAAGCCTACAGAGTCCACGAGGGAGAGCTTTATAAGAAAAGCACTACCGGAGTCCTTCAAAGGTGCAACTCCGAAGAGGAGGGGCGGAATCTCCTGGTTGAAATCCATGCCGGACTCGGCGGTCATCACGCTGCAGCCCGGTCCCTGGTAAGCAAAGCCTTCCGTACAGGCTTTTATTGGCCGACGACCCGGGCACACGCTCAGGACTTAGTCCAACGATACACCGGCTGCCAGCTCTTTGCAAAACAAAGCCATTATGCCACCCACCGCCTCCAAACTATCCCCATCTTCCCTTCTCTGGGCGATATGGTTGGACCCCTTAAAGGCGCCCACGCACAAATACTTAGGTCATGGTGGATAAGTTCACCAAATGGATAGGCCAAGCCTGTTACGGCAATCCGGACGTGTGATAATCATATCCGGTTATACACCATTACGGCGTCCCCCACAGCATCATCACTGATAATGGCACGAACTTTACGCCGATGAGGTAAAACTCTGTGCAAAAACATGGGCAAAAACTCGATTATGCTTTCCGTCTTATCACCACAAACTAACGCCAGTCGAACGTGCAAAATGGTCTATCATGAGCGCAATCAAACCCAGACTAGTGCGGTCCCTCAAGAATCTAACACGCATTGGGTAGAGGAGCTCGACTCCGTACTTTGGGCGCTGCGACACGCCAAAATCGCACCACGGATACACACCATTCTCATGGTACGCGCAGAGCAGTTCTGCCTTGCGACAAATTTATGACTCACCTCAAGCATGTACGAGGAAAGAGAAGCCGAGCTCGATCCAAGGACAATTTGACGCATAGAGGAGGAGCGTGACGTGCGAAAGCCCGTTCCGCATCTATCAACAGCAAAGCTCGAAGATACCAAAGCTGAGAAGTACGGGCCAAAAATTACAATGCTGGAGAATAGTTGTAACGCCTGCTGACAAGAAAAAGGACAAACTCAGCCCAAGGGGGAAGGTCCCTTCATAATTGACCAAGTCCTGACTGGTGGAGCGTACCGCCTGCGAACGCATCGGATAAAACGACTCGAGCGAACCCATGGAACGCAAGCCCATCTCCAAAGATTCTATTGCCTAGCACCGATCCTGTGTCGTCTCCTTACTCTGTCCATTTTTTATATTGTCCGTCTTACATTCTCTCCTTCTCCCTTTTCTCTCTCTTATAACCTTAAAGGCTCACAAATGACGCGCTTATTCGCGCTCAGTAAACCTAGGGCTTCTTTAAACAGAAGCTTATTATACGGGCTTCATGCTAAACATTGTGTCACTCCGCATTGTACCTTTTATTCACCATTATATGCATCGATATGACTTAAGTTTTGGCCAAGCTGGTTGCCTGGCTTCCTGTGTTACCCCTACGTTCCCGATATTCGCTAGTGTAATGGGAGCACCTCTGCGATTGTTACTACCGGATCAGCGGATGTGTACCTCAGACTGGTGAAGCCGAAAGCTAGCGTTCTTAGAGAATATTTGGTCGATGAACTAAATGATCTTTTCTTTATCTATGTGCCCCCAAGCGTTTTTCCTGCGTTTCTTTTCGCAACATGACATGCACTTTAGGGTGCCCCCCAGGGAAAGGAACCCCTAACGGAACTATTCCCTGCGAAGATTTCTTAAACCATGTAATATAACATAACTAGTCGGGCGGCACTTGTCTGTTCACGCACTTAATGACCCCTACGCCTGGTCTCCACGCATTCCCCGCGTATATAACCGCATGGAATTCGACACACTTCAGACCGTCAGGCCCCAGGTTGAAGCCGAAAAGGTCGGCTATGACAAATGATCCATAATCCGGCTAGAAGGCATTATAAATGTCAATTCGATTACATAGTCATTTTGACTGATTGTATTCCTCTTCAATACCATCTAACAGGCTGTCTAATTTACAGTCCTACTGGGAGTACTTTGCGGCCAACTCTACTTGGCCGTACACTAAGCTTACAGGGATCTCCTTCCCATCGGGCCCTATAGGACCGACCTCGGCCATGTGGTTGGGGTCAGCCTTTGCATACCGCGTCTTCACCATGGCCCAGGCCTCCCTAGCGCCTTGACGGCAGGCCGATATCTTCCACAATCGGAAGCGCCGCCGTGCTCCCTTTAGCTTCTCCGCAAGCTCTCCAAGACCTTCGGGCATGGAGACGGGTGGCCACAGGGCCTGGGCGACGCCTTGCATCGCCTGCCGAACTCGATCGAGCAGTTGCGAGAGCTCGGGAAGAAGGTCACCCGTAGAACCGGGCATCTCCTCTGCAGGACGACATGTTAGCACACCTACAGACATTGCTTTGTTAGTCGACTTCCCCGCCAAACTTTCTTTCAAAGGTTCGTGCAAGCACTTACTAAATATGCCGCGCCGAAGCCGCTGATTCTCCTTCACGGAGTCTGACAGCTGGGCACGAACTTCTTTCAACTCGACACCCAGCTTGGTGTTGGCATCTTGGAGATCGTTCTTCTCCCGCCTCACCTTTGTCAGCACCTTCTCACCGGCCCTTAGCTGGCGTAGGAGGTGTTGCCTTTCCGGGTTCAATCCGGCGCCATCTGCAATTTCATTTGTCAGATTCGCACCCATGTCGTGCTTCGCAAAGTACTTATCTTTCGAAGTGTATATTACCAGAGGGGGTCTCCTTGGGCTCCCCTGCCTCCGCTAGTGCGGCCTCAAGATGGGCTTTCCACTCTTCCAGCTCCTTGGACAGTAGGGAATTCTTTTCTGTAAGAACATGCATAACAAATGATCCTAAAATCAGTTATTCTAACCGTTTCAAGTCTCGGGGGCTACTGGTATATATATATAATTACCAAAATTTTCTTACTCGTATGTCTTTTACATATTGCTCCGTGGCTCTGGCTAGACCATTTTGAGCGGCACGGAGGTACGCATCTCCGAGTTGAAGGCATCTCACGCCCGTTGGGAGAAACAAGCGTCGCGAAGAATTGTCCGGCGACGCCTGTGGTTCATGGCGCTCTCCACCTCAGAGTTGGTGGCAGACAACCCGTCCACATCCTCCATTAGAGGAGCGTCTGGCGCGCGCCTTGCGTTCGCCTCCGCCTCCGAACCAGGCTTTGGAGCATGGCTAGTGGAGGCGCGATTGGCAGCCTCTCCGGATATAGTCTGACGAGGTCTCTTTGTCCTGAAGAGAGCACGAGTGTCAAGGTGCCTCGAAGGTATAACACCTGGGATAAGGGGGCGCGCCATACCTTCGCGCTGACGCCTCGGTCCGGCTTGCACTTCTTTTCTGCCCACGGGGCCCTACGGCCCCTCGTTGGCTTGTCGCCGCAGGTTTGGCCTTCCGCCTTAAAAACCTCCCCTGCAAAGTTCAGTTGTAATCAGGAAACTGAAAACACGAGAGGGCAGACACCTATTCGGGGTACTGGGACTTCGATCTCAGTTACCTGGGGGGCCGGGATTAGCCCTGGGTAATCGGCCGTAATGGCCACCAAGTTGTTGTCCTTGCTCAATTGATGGAACACTACATCAATCAGCTCCACAGATATGTCCGGATCCTCTTGAGAGGCCGGGTCGAGGGACCGTCCTGGGTCCTCGGGTTGTGGAGGAGGGCTGCTTATTTACTTAACAGCGCGGCGCAGTTCCTGCGTTGAAGTCGTCAGACTAAATATTTAACAATGGGACTATAAAACGGATGGGCAAGTAAATACGACCGCTTACCCAACATGGGGGATTGTGCATAGAGAATCCACCCTGTGGGTTGACGCGGAGAAATTCCTCCTCTTCTCCCTTATACAAAGTGGACAAGAACTTTAGTAGAGCGGCAGCTGAATCCAGCCCCTTACGGCCGTAGCGGGTGGCGTTGTCCTCCCCGTTGAAGTCCCACATGGGGTGGCTTCTATACTGAAGCGGCTGCACCCCCCGCATAATGCATTCGGCCATAACCCCGATCATGGTTAGTCCGGAATGGGCTAACAATCTTATTCGGCCCATCAGCTAAATGATGTCCCTGTCACTTTCCCTCTGAGGGCTCCGTGGGTGCCAGCTTAGGCGCTTCTTTAAGGGAGCACTATCGAATTCAGGGAGGCCGATCCGGACAGGATCCGGCAGCGGGACGTCTTCTATATAAAACCACTCCGAGGGCCAGTCTTCGGACGCCTTCTTTGGGGTTCCGGACAGATATCCGGTCCCGGCGATGCGCCACACTTCGGCTCCGCCCACTTGATACATTGACCCCTCCTTAGAGCAGGGCACAAGACAGAATAACCTTTTCCATAGCCCAAAATGAGCCTCGATGCCCAAAAACAGCTCGCAGAGGGCTACGAAGCCCGCGATATGCAATACGGAGGCGGGCGTGAGATTGTGTAGCTGGAGGCCATAGAACTCCAGGAGCCCCCGGAGAAATGGATGGATTGGAAATCCGAGCCCCCTTATTAAATAAGGGACGAGGTACACCCACTCTCCTTCGGAGGGATTAGGGGCACTCTCCGCTTGCTCTCCACCATTATAGATGGCAAGGCCGGCTCGAACCGGGACCATATAGGCCGGGGGAGAAATCCCTTGGTCTGGAGCGTCACTAGCTCGCTATGCGGGATGGAGCATCTCTCCCAATATCCAGGCTGAGGGCAAGAAGGGCGAGA
The DNA here is from genome assembly GCF_003073215.2 of Triticum urartu. Taxonomy (NCBI): domain Eukaryota; kingdom Viridiplantae; phylum Streptophyta; class Magnoliopsida; order Poales; family Poaceae; genus Triticum; species Triticum urartu. The sequence continues at coordinate 98,356,855 of NC_053024.1, forward strand.
GGAGGAGTCGCGATGGCTGGCCATGGTGGAATGGACCTTTGTCGGGTGCGCTCTGATGAACGCTCGCGAAGGGGGGAAGATGTGGTTTGGATCTAAATCCTCGTCCCCTTAAATAGGTCAGCTCATTTACGCGGCTAGGGGTGTAAATGTAAAAACACTCAGACTTTTCATATTCGTTTGACATGTGGGAAGCGGCCATTATTGGGCGTAGAAGCCAAGGAGCGCAACATCTACAAGAAACCAGACTTTATTCAATAGGTACATGGGATTTGGAGGAGAACCCGCCTTGCAATGCCGAAGACAATCTGCGCGCCGGACTCATCGTCATTGAAGCCTGGTTCAGGGGCTACTGAGGGAGTCCTGGATTAGGGGGTGTCCGGATGGCCGAACTATACCTTCAGCCGGACTCCTGGACTATGAAGATACAAGATTGAAGACTTCGTCCCGTGTCCGGAAGGGACTTTCCTTGGCGGGAAGGCAAGCTTGGTGATACGGATATGCAGATCTCCTACCATTGTAACCGACTTTGTGTAACCCTAACCCTCTCCGGTGTCTATATAAACCGGAGGGTTTTAGTCTGTAGGACAACATACACAACAACAATCATACCATAGGCTAGCTTCTAGGGTTTAGCCTCTCCGATCTCGTGGTAGATCTACTCTTGTACTACCCATATCATCAATATTAATCAAGCAGGACGTAGGGTTTTAACTCCATCGAGAGGGCCCGAAACTGGGTAAAACTTCGTGTCCCTTGCCTCTTGTTAAAATCCGGCCTAGACGCATAGTTCGGGACCCCCTACCCGAGATCCGCCGGTTTTGACACCGACACTCACGATCAGTCATCACACGAGGAGTAGTGGCTTGAGGAGTAGACTTGGGTGCATTGACAGAGTCATCATTGGTGGAATAAGAGGCAGCTTTGCGAAACTGTCCATCCAATGGACGAATGCCTTCATCTATAACAGCTGGTGCCTTGCCCTTTTCATCAACTGAGGAATAGGTCCGCTTGAGGACTTCAATTGGGGGCAAGTAGCTGAGGTGATTCTGAAAATCAGCTTTGTACTTGAGTGAAGACCTTGTTCTAAGGAATCTCATAATCCAAGGTGCATAAGGCTTCAGCTCAAGCGGGGACAGTGAACCATTTGTTAGAGTCCTCATGAAGAAATTGTGATAATTGACAGGAATGCCATGAACGATATTGAATACAAGATTCTTCATGATGCCATCAATTTCCTCATCAGATGAGTCGTGGCCTTTGATAGGACTCATTGTCCTCGTAAGAATACAATAGACAGTTCTGGGCACATAGAGTAATTCCTTCACGAGGAATTTGGTTCGTGGGGCCTGACCTGGCTTCAAAGGTTTCATCAGAACTTGCATGTAGTGATTTGTAAGCTCAGGTTCACTATAGATGCAACGAGCTTCTTCAAGGGGAGGACTGAGTGGTAAGGCACGAAGCAATTCAGTAGCTGGTGCTGTGTAGTGAGTGCTCTCAAACATCCAGTCCAGCACCCATGAATTCACATCTTCAGGATCTCCTGTGATGTGCAGCGTCGCATAAAATTGAAGAATTGGTTCTTCATTCCAATCACACATGTCAGAGCAAAAGTTTAACAGTCCAGCATCGTGAAGAACACTGAGGACTGGCACGAAGCACGACAGAGATTCCATATCCACGTGAGGAATGTGCTCATGGTAGAAGATTTTCTCTTTGTTGAACAGCACTGAGGAATAGAAATTTGCTCGACTAGCAGTCCAGAAACGCCTCTTCCTTATACGAGCAGAATCATATGGGTTGTAGTCTTCGAAGAATACGTGCTCGCCGAAGAAATCATCAGCCTTGAACTTTTGCTTGCATGAGAATGGATCCTTTGGCTTGGGCAGAGGAGTGTCAGTGAGTTGCATCACGACCTCAGGAATTGCAATCTCAGGTTCTTCAGGCTGAGGAATTTTTGGTTCCTCTTCAGTGACAGTCTGTGTCTTCAGATGTTCAGCACCAGCAGTTTCTTCAGCACTAGTGGCTGGAATTTCCTCACGTACAGATGAAGTGGGGTGAGTTTCCTCAGAGCCCATTTGAACAGTTTGTGTAGGGGACTGAGGTATTTGCTGCAATGGTGTGAACATTGGAGAGTTTGGATGCTGACTTTCCCAGAATTCATCACTCATCACTGGTGTGCAGCAGCCAACGTCCACATCTTCATCTTCCATTTCTTCAACGGCACCCTCTTCAGCTGTGAACTGAGGCATAGGCGAGGCGATAACAGGTGTTGAAAGGATCGCATCCACTTCAATTTCTTCATCAATCTGCTCTGACGAAGTAGCAGAATGATTTTCTTCATCAGATCTGCTAGGGATCTCATATTCTTCACCAAAAGGAACAAGGTCCTTTGATGGCATGGTTGAGATTGGAACAGCATCAATGGGATTAGCAAATGAACTGGTCAAGGGCTTCATCTTCTTCGGAGCTGAAGAATCTGAAGTAGCTGATGCTTTCCTTTTCTTCACTGTTGCACGCTCTGCAAGCTTGGTCGTCTTCACATCTGATGCAGATGGAAGGATCGGAGTTGGTGTTGGCGCAGGAGGAGCAGAAGAATCTGGTTGATTTTCTTCAGGCACAGCTGATGTAGTTGCCCTGATTTCTTCAATTTCTTCACGCGCACCACAAGAGGATGCCCTGGCAATTTCTTCAGCAGCTGGAATGCAGTCATCAGCCCTGGAACTCACATTTTCTTCAGCAGCTGGTGCTGGCATGTTCTTCAGTCGGCTGAGCAGATGATTCAGCCTGAGGAATTTCCTGTTGCATTGGGGCATCAACATTGGAAGTGAACTGTTCAGTTATCTTTACAAATCTAACTTTGGCTCCTTGCCAATCAGCATAGTAGGCTTTGAAGTCATCACTGAGGGTTTTGATTTCAGATTGGATTTTTACAAGTTCATTAGTTGTCATAGTGACAATGTTCTTCTTCAGAAATTTCTCCTTCTTGTATTGCGCTTTCTTGATCTGCTTGGCCTTCTCATATTTCCATTTTTCTTCTTGGATGAAATGGGTCAGCATGTGACTTTGGCCAGGAGTCAGCTTGAAATCAGGCATGGGAGTGTTGGGGTTCTTGTGCCAAACATCAATGTATTCGAGGATCAACTTGGGATCCAAAAGCAGTGGCACATCTGTTCCCTTGGCTCTAGCGGCCCTGACTTGCCTATCTCTGATGATTTCAGCAAGTTCATCATCATCACCTTCGTCTTCTTCAGACGGCACTTGGAAGGTAACCTGCTTCTTCTGAGGAAAAGGGTGATGACCTCATCCAGCAGTGGCCTTTGTCTTTAGTAGAGAGGGTCCCGTTGAGGAATTTGGTGCAGCTGAGGAACTAGCTGAATCTCCTGAGGCAATTGAGACGCATGTGGTCCTTTGACACATGGCAAGATGCACAGGTGCAGAGGACTTTGTCGGAGTGGCCGAAGACTTTGGCGGAGGAGCTGAGGACTTTTGAGGAGCAGGAGCAGCATGAGAAATTGGCCGTGAGGGCTTTGAGGATTCTGGCCGTGAGGGCATTGAAAATTCTGGCCATGAGGGCATTGCTGAGGAACTTGGCCTTGAGAACACTGTTGATGAAGCACTTTGCTTGCGCGCATGCTTCTTTGACATAGCCTTCTTCGGCTTGACACCAGAGGCCTCAGCAGAGACAACAGTAGCAGCAAAGTCTTCATTAAATTTCCTCACTGCTTCTCTGGCTTGCTTAGCCAACTTGGCTTGGCGCTTGGCCCATTCATCAGGATAGTCCTCACCGCGCTTGAGGCTGGTGGGATCAGCTCTTTGACCAGGTGTCAATGGAGGTCTTGGGCATGGAGGATTGAGTACGAATTTCTTCATGTACTTGGGAGTAACATACATGTACTCCCTCCACTCTCTTGCCCATCTCTTTTCTATCCTCTGTATGCGCACCTTGCGCTGATTTTTTTCCTCTTTTCCAAACTTGGCCTCATCAGGAGTGCAGTAATCCTTGTATATGTCATCAGGGATTTCAAATGTTGTGTTGACCTCAGCCCTCTTTCCTCCTTTCTGTGGCTTTTTACCGTCAGCCATTTTCTTCAGTTGAGGAATTTCAACAATTGAATTCTCTGAAAAAGTATGGAACTTTTCTTCGAGGAACATGATAACCCACAAGTATAGGGGATCGCGACAGCTTTCGAGGGTAGAGTATTCAACCCAAATTTATTGATTCGACAAAAGGGGAGCCAAAGAATATTCTCAAGTATTAGCAGCTGAGTTGTCAAGTCAACCACACCTAGAAACTTAGTATCTGCAGCAAAGTGTTTAGTAGCACAGTAATATGATAGTGGTGGTAGCGGCAACAAAAGTAAAGACAGCAAAAGTAATGTTTTTGGTATTTTTTAGTGATTGTAACAGTAGCAGCGGGAAAGTAAATAAGCGAGAACCAGTATATGGAAAACTCATAGGCACCGGATCAGTGATGGATAATTATGCCGGATGCGGTTCATCATGTAATAGTCATCACATAGGGTGACACAGAACTAGCTCCAATTCATCAATGTAATGTAGGCATGTATTCCGTATATAGTCATACATGCTTATGGAAGAGAACTTTCATGACATCTTTTGTCCTACCCTCCCATGGCAGTGGGGTCCTATTGGAAACTAAGGGATATTAAGGCCTCCTTTTAATAGAGAACCGGAACAAAGCATTAGCACATAGTGAATACATGAACTCCTCAAACTATGGTCATCACCGGGAGTGGTCCCGATTATTGTCACTTTGGGGTTGCCGGATCATAACACATAGTAGGTGACTATAGACTTGCAAGATAGGATCAAGAACTCACATATATTCATGGAAACATAATAGGTTCAGATCTGAAATCATGGCACTCGGCCCCTAGTGACAAGCATTAAGCATAGCAAAGTCATAGCAACATCAATCTCGGTACATAATGGACAATAGGGATCAAACCCTAACAAAACTAACTCGATTACATGATAAATCTCATCCAACCCATCACCGTCCAACAAGACTATGATGGAATTACTCACGCACGGCGGTGAGCATCATGAAATTGGTGATGGAGGATGGTTGATGATGACGACGGCGACGAATGCCCCTCTCCGGAGCCCTGAACGGACTCCAGATTAGCCCTCCCGAGAGGTTTTAGGGCTTGGCGGCGGCTCCGTATCGTAAAACGCGATGATTTCTTCTCTATGATTTTTTTCTCTCCGAAAGCAAATATATAGAGTTGGAGTTGGTGTCGGAGGGCATCCAGGGGGCCCACGAGGTAGGGGGCGCGCCCTAGGGGGGCGCCCCCCACCCTCGTGAGAAGGGTGTGGGCCCCCTGGTCTTCATCTTTGGCGAGGATTTTTTATTATTTTTTCTAAGATGTTCCATGGAGTTTCAGGTCATTCCGAGAATATTTGTTTTCTGCACATAAAACAACACCATGGCAATTCTGCTGAAAACAGCGTCAGTCCGGGTTAGTTCCATTCAAATCATACAAGTTAGAGTCCAAAACAAGGGCAAAAGTGTTTGGAAAAGTAGATACGACGGAGACGTATCAACTGCCCCAAGCTTAAACCCTTGCTTGTCCTCAAGCAATTCAGTTGACAAACTGAAAGAAAGAAAGAAGAACTTTTACAAACTCTGTTTGCTCTTCTTGTTGTAACTATGTCAAGCCAGCATTCAAGTTTTCAGCATAGATCATAACTAACCACATTTTCAATAATTCTCAGGTCTCATAATTACTCGTATCAATAGCATAATCAACTAGCAAGCCATAATAATAAATCTCAGATGACAACACTTTCTCAAAACAATCATAATATGATATAACAAGATGGTATCTCGCTAGCCCTTTCTGAGACTGCAAAAAATAAATGCAGAGCACCTTTAAAGATCAAGGACTGAGTAGACATTGTAATTCATGGTAAAATAGATCCAATCATAGTCATACCAAATATAAATTAACAGTGATGAATGCAAATGACAGATGTGCTCTCCAGCTAGTGCTTTTTAATAAGAGGGTGATGACTCAACATAAAAGTAAATGGATAGGCCCTTCGCAGAGGGAAGCAGGGATTTGTAGAGGTGCCGGAGCTCGGTTTTGAAATAGAGATAAATTGTATTTTGAGCGGTATACTTTCATTGTCAACGTAACAACTAAGAGATGGCGATATCTTCCATGCTAAACACATTATAGGCGGTTCCCAAACAGAATGGTAAAGTTTATACTCCCCCTCCACCAACAAGCATAAATCCATGGCTTGCTCGAAACAACGAGTGCCTCCAACATACATCAGGTCCCAGTGGGAGTTTTGTTTGCAATTAATTTTGATTTAGTTTGCATAAAGCATGGGACTGGGCATCCCGGTGACCAGCCATTTTCTCGTGAGTGAGGAGCAGAGTCCACTCCTTTGGAGAATAACCCGCCTAACATGGAAGATAAGGACAGCCTTGGTTGATACATGAGCTATTCGAGCATACAAAACAGAATGTTTATTTGAAGGTTTAGAGTTTGGCACATACAAATTTACTTGGAACAGCAGGTAGATACCGCATATAGGAAGGTATAGTGGACTCATCTGGAATAACTTTGGGGTTTAAGGGATTGGATGCACAAGCAGTATTCCCACTTAGTACAAGTGAAGGCTAGCAAAAGACTGGTAAGCGACCAACTAGAGAGTGACAACAGCCATGTACATGCATTAAAATTAATAAACATTGGATGCAAGCATGAGTAGGATATAATCCACCATGAACATAAATATCGTGAAGGCTATGTTGATTTTGTTTCAACTACATGCGTGAACATGTGCCAAGTCAAGTCACTTAAATCATTCAAAGGAGGATACCACCCCATCATACCACATCATAATCATCTCAATAGCATGTTGGCACACAAGGTAAACCATTATAACTCATAGCTAATCAAGCATGGCACAAGCAACTATGATCTCTAATTGTCATTGCAAACATCTTTATTCATAATAAGCTGAATCAATAATGAGGGACTCATCATATTTACAAAAACAAAAGAGGTCGAGTTCATACCAGCTTTTCTCATCTCAGTCAGTCCATCATATATCATCATAATTGCCTTTCACTTGTACGACCGAACGGTGTGAATAATAATAACAGTGTACGTGCATTGGACTAAGCTGGAATCTGCGAGCATTCAATAAACAGGAGAAGACAAGGCAATATGGGCTCTTGGTTAAATCAACAATAATGCATATAAGAGCCACTTCAACAATTTAATTATGGTCTTCTCCTACTGACCCCCAAAAGAAAAGAAAAGAAATAAAACTATTTACACGGGAAAGCTCCCAACAAGCAAAAGAAGAACGGGAAATATTTTTGGGTTTTCTTTTTAATTATTACTACTATAGCAAAAAAATAAACTACTACTAATTTCTTTGTTTTTTTCTTAAGGTTTAACAAACACACAAGAAGAAAGCAGGAAAAAGAAAATAAACTAGCATGGATATTACAGTGAAAAAGTATGAGCACCGACATATAGCAATGAGTGTGTGTGAACATAAATATAATGTCGGTGTAAAATACGTACTCCCCCAAGCTTAGGCTTTTGGCCTAAGTTGGTCTATGGCCACGGCTGGCCTGGCGGATATCCATAATAATAGTTGTTGGGATCGTACTGTGATGAGGAAGAATAGTTGGGATCATACTGATGTGTAGCGGTTATCGCCTGCTGAGCTGCAGCGTGGAGTCAAGCTGCCTCCGCTCTCCTCTCGTACTCTTCTACCTCCTCTTTGGTAATAACATATCTTCTTTTTGTCTGTGAATCAAAGAAGGCAGAAGCAGGGAGAGTAATACGGAAAACACGTCGTTTATCAAAAATTAAACGATATAAGAGCGGTGATTCAGGCCTCTCAACTAACTGGTGCGAAGCCATAGAGTTATAATCTAAATATGTAGGATGCAACTTCGTATCACCCTCACGAATGTCTATCTCAAGAAAATGAGCTAAGCGGGTTGCATAAATTCCTCCAAAGAAATCTCCATTATGTCTATTATGATGCAACCTACGAGCTACAATGGCTCCCATATGATAAGATTGGACTCCTAACACAGCACTCCTAAGAATGCTAAGATCAGGGACACACATGTGACATGCTTCATCCTTAGCATTTATGCATCTACCAATGAAGAGAGCACAATAATGTATGGCAGGAAAGTGAATGCTCCCTATGGTAGCCTGCGTTATATCTCTAGATTCCCCTACAGTTATACTAGCAAGGAAGTTTATAAATTCAGATTTAGGGGGATCCCTAATACTGCCCCATGATGGAAGTTTGCATGCAGAAGTGAAATCCTCTAAGTCCATGGTATAAGATTTGTCATAGAGATCAAACATGACTGAAGGAGAATTATGCGAAGATGAATACTCAAACCTCCTCACAAATGAACTTGTGAGATCACGATACTGGGGGCATTTGTTAGCCTCAAAATCCTCAAGACCGGCATTCCGCAAATATGCTTTGAATTCTTCTTTAATTCCCGCACGGTCCATAAAATTTTCCGACGGCCATTCGCAAGGCCGTCCTGGAGCGTCTCTTGGTGGATCCTCGTCAACATCGCGCATAGCAATCCTGGGTCCTTGCTTCTTAGAGGAACCACCTTGGAACATCTTCCTAAGCATATTGTTTTTCTCTGAAAAATTCTGAAATTTTTAGTAACTTCAAACAAAAGTAAACCAACTTCAATAAAACTGATAGCAACTACTCGTACAAGTTCCTAGAGCCTATATCAAGCATTAGAACTACTTGGAACCATATAAATTTGACATGCAAGCTCATGAACATGGTCACCTATGCAGCACAAATTTGCAAAGAATAAAGCACTAGAGAAAACTAATTGGACCAATGGAGGAGTCACATACCAAGGAACAACCTCCCCAAGCAGTTTTGCGAGAGGTGCTTTCAGCAAGGAGATTGAAAATCACAGCAAAAGTGGCTGGAACTCGTGCTTGAGTTGGTTTTTCAGGTTTGTGTGAGACAGAGGAAGAAGATGGGTGCTGGGATAAGTGGAGGAGGGCCACCGTGGGCCCACGAGGCAGGGGCACGCCCTAGAGGGGGGGCGCCCACCACCCTCGTGGCCAGGTGGTAGCTCCTCCCGCGGTAATTTTTGCACAGTAAATCCTCAAATATTCCCGAAAAAATCATATTAAATTGGCATGTCATTCTGAGGACTTTTATTTTAGGGATATTTTTATATTGCACGGATGAGTCAGGAAACAGATAGAAAAATACTATTTTTACTTTATTTAATATAAATAACAGAAAGTAAAAGTGGGGTACAGAGGGTTGTGCTTCTAGTTTCATCCAGCTCATGCTCATCAAAAAGAAGCCACTAACAAGGTTGATCAAGTCTTGTTAACAAACTCATTCCGATAATCATGAAACCAGAGAAATTTTGAATAACACTAAGTTACCTCAACGGGGATATGCATATCCCCAATAATAAGAATATCATATTTCTTCTTGATAGTAGGAAGAGGAAATTCAAAACCTCCAAATATAATCGATGGAATTTTTCCAATAGAGTTGATACTATGAACTTGAGGTTGTTTCCTCGGAAAGTATACCATATGCTCATTACCATTAACATGAAAAGTGACATTGCCATTGTTGCAATCAATAACAGCCCCTGCAGTATTAATAAAAGGTCTTCCAAGAATAATAGACATACTATCATCCTCGGGAATATCAAGTATAACAAAGTCCATTAAAATAGTAACATTTGCAACCACAACAGGCACATCCTCACAAATACCGACAGGTATAGCAGATGATTTATCAGCCATTTGCAATGATATTTCAGTAGGTGTTAGCTTATTCAAGTCAAGTCTAAGATATAAAGAGAGAGGCATAACACTAACACCGGCTCCAAGATCACATAAAGCAGTTTTAATATAATTTCTTTTAATGGAGCAAGGTATAGTAGGTACTCCGGGGTCTCCAAGTTTCTTTGGTATTCCACCCTTAAAAGTATAATTAGCAAGCATGGTGGAAATTTCAGCTTCCGATATCTTTCTTTTATTAGTAATGATATCCTTCATATATTTAGCATAAGGATTTGTTTTGAGCACATCAGTTAATCTCATATGCAAAAAGATAGGCCTAATCATTTCAGCAAAGCGCTCAAAATCCTTGTCATCCTCTTTCTTGGATGGTTTCGGAGGAAAAGGCATGGGTTTCTGAACCCAAGGTTCCCTTTCTTTACCATGTTTCCTAGCAACAAAGTCTCTTTTATCATATCGTTGATTCTTTGATTGTGGGTTATCAAGATCAACAGCAGGTTCAACTTCTACATCATTGTCATTACTAGGTTGAGCATCATCATGAACATCATCATTAATATTTTCATTAGGTTCATGTTCATTATCAGATTGTGTTTTAGCATCAGACATAGAAATATCATTTGGATTATCAGGTGGTTCAGCAATAGGTTCACTAGAAGTTTGCACAGTTCTATCATTTTTCTTCTTCTTCTTTTTAGAAGAACTAGGAACATCAATATTATTTCTTTGAGAATCTTGCTCGATTCTCTTAGGTGCCCTTCAGGATACAAAGGTTCCTGAGTCATTCTACCAGTTCTAGTAGCCACCCTAACATTATAATCATTTTTCTTACTATTTATTTCATTAAGCACTTCTTTTTGAGCCTTAAGTACTTGTTCTACTTGAGTGGTAACCATAGAAGCATGTTTGCTAAGAAATTTAAGTTCACCTTTAATATTAGCCATATAATCATCCAAGCGTCTAATCATATAAGCATTTTATTTTAATTGTCTACCAAAATAAGCATTGAAGTCGTCTTGCTTAAACATAAAGTTATCAAACTCATCCAAGCACTGACTAGCAATTTTAGTAGGAGGGACTTTAGCTTTATCATATCTATAGAGATAATTTACCATTACTACCTGTGTTGGGATATCGGGATCAGGAGGTTCTTCAATAAATAAAGAGTTAAGATCATATGTTTCTTCAACAGGCGGTGAATTAAGACCATGTATTTCTTCAATAGGAGGTAAATTCTTAATGTCTTCAGCTTTAATACCTTTTTCTATCATAGATTTCTTTGCCTCTTGCATATCTTCGGGACTGAGAAATAGAACACCTCTCTTCTTCGGAGTTGGTTCAGGAGCTGGCTCAGGAGGTGCCCAATTATTTTCATTTGTCAACATATTATTCAATAGGATTTCAACTTCATCTGGTGTTCTTTCACTGAAAAGAGAAGCAGCACAACTATCCAAGTAATCTCTGGAAGCATCGGTTAGTCCATTATAAAAGATATCAAGTATTTCAGGTTTCTTAAGAGGATGATCAGGCAAAGCATTAAGTAACTTGAGAATCCTCCCCCAAGCTTGTGGGAGACTCTCTTCTTTAATTTGCACAAAGTTGTATATTTCCCTCAAAGCAGCTTGTTTCTTATGAGCAGGGAAATATTTAGCAGAGAAGTAATAAATCATATCCTGGGGACTACGCACACAACCAGGATCAAGAGAATTAAACCATATCTTAGCATCACCCTTTAATGAGAACGGAAATATTTTGAATATATAGAAGTAACGCGATCTCTCATCATTAGTGAATAGGGCAGCTATGTCATTTAACTTAGTAAGATGTGCCACAACAGTTTCAGCTTCATAGCCATAAAACGGATCAGATTCAACCAAAGTAATTATATCAGGATCAACAGAGAATTCATAATCCTTATAAGGAACACAAATAGGTGAAGTAGCAAAAGCAGGGTCGGGTTTCATTTTATCTCTAAGTGATACTTTGTTCCATTTAATTAATAACCTCTTAAGCTCATATCTATCTTTGCAAGCTAAATTAGTGGCAGAAGATTCCATATCCAAAAGATAACCCTCAGGAATAACAGGCATATTTTCATCATCACTGTCATCATCGTATTCAGATTCAATAATTTATTTTTCTCTAGCCCTAGGAATTTGTTCATCAAGAAATCCACAAAGGGGCACAGTAGTATCAGGCATAGAAGCAGTTTCATCATAAGTATCATGCATAGCAGAAGTGGCATCATCAATAACATGCGACATATCAGAACGAATAGTAGAAGCAGGTGTAGGTGTCGCAAACTTACTCATAACAGAAGGTGAATCAAGTGCAGAGCAAGATGGCAGTTCCTTACCTCCCCTCGTAGTTGAGGGATAGATCTTGGTTTTTGGATCTCTCAAGTTCTTCATAGTGTCCAGCAGATATAAATCCCAAGTGACTTAAAGAATAGAGTTATGCTCCCCGGCAACGGCGCCAAAAATTTGTCTTGATAACCCACAAGTATAGGGGATCGCAACAGCTTTCGAGGGTAGAGTATTCAACCCAAATTTATTGATTCGACACAAGGGGAGCCAAAGAATATTCTCAAGTATTAGCAGCTGAGTTGTCAATTCAACCACACCTGGAAACTTAGTATCTGCAGCAAAGTGTTTAGTAGCACAGTAATATGATTGTGGTGGTAGCGGCAACAAATGTAAAGACAGCAAAAGTAATGTTTTTGGTATTTTGTAGTGATTGTAACAGTAGCAGCGGGAAAGCAAATAAGCGAGAACCAGTATATGCAAAACTCATAGGCACCGGATCAGTGATGGATAATTATGTCGGATGCGGTTCATCATGTAACAGTCATAACATAGGGTGACATAGAACTAGCTCCAATTCATCAATGTAATGTAGGCATGTATTCCGTATATAGTCATATGTGCTTATGGAAAAGAACTTGCATGACATCTTTTTTCCTACACTCCCGTGGCAGCGGGGTCCTATTAGAAACTAAGGGATATTAAGGCCTCCTTTTAATAGAGAACCGGAACAAAGCATTAGCACATAGTGAATACATGAACTCCTCAAACTATGGTCATCACCGGGAGTGGTCCCGATTATTGTCACTTCGGGGTTGCCTGATCATAGCACATAGTAGGTGACTATAGACTTGCAAGATAGGATCAAGAACTCACATATATTCATGGAAACATAATTGGTCCAGATCTGAAATCATGGCACTCGGGCCCTAGTGACAAGCATTAAGCATAGCAAAGTCATAGCAACATCAATCTCAGAACATAATGGATACTAGGGATCAAACCCTAACAAAACTAACTCGATTACATGATAAATCTCATCCAACCCATCACCGTCCAGCAAGCCTACGATGGAATTACTCACGCACTGCGGTGAGCATCATGAAATTGGTGATGGAGGATGGTTGATGATGACGACGGCGATGAATCCCCTCTCCGGAGCCCCGAACGGACTCCAGATCAGCCCTCCCGAGAGGTTTTAGCGCTTGGCGGCGGCTCCGTATCGTAAAACGCAATGATTTTTTCTCTCTGATTTTTTTCTCTCTGAAAGCAAATATATAGAGTTGGAGTTGGCGTCGGAGGGCATCTAGGGGGCCCACGAGGTAGGGGGCGCGCCCTAGGGGGGGCGCCCCCACCCTCGTGAGAAGGGTGTGGCCCCCCTGGTCTTCATCTTTGGTGAGGATTTTTTATTATTTTTTCTAAGATGTTCCATGGAGTTTCAGGTCATTCCGAGAATATTTGTTTTCTGCACATAAAACAACACCATGGCAATTCTGCTGAAAACACCGTCAGTCCGGGTTAGTTCCATTCAAATCATACAAGTTAGACTCCAAAACAAGGGCAAAAGTGTTTGGAAAAGTAGATACGACGGAGACATATCAGAACGCTGCAAATGAGTTAAGTTGATGAGAACCTAGTGATTCAGCAGCTGACATGAGTACCTGTGAACAGAGTATAGTTGCGAGGAATTTGGAGAGGTCATATGCGTTCTCAGAAGGTTTTATAAAGAACAAGTTTGAGGAATTTGACCAGATAAGTCTTGAAGAATTTCACTAAGCGTTCTTAGTCCTAGGTTCCAGAGTTGTACAGATCAGAAATCCGCACAATTGAGGAATCTTGAAGAGAAATTCGCAGCTTAGAGAAATGAATCAAGAACAAATGATATGAGAGGTGTTTTAGTGTGTGAAGATATGAAGAAAAACACCTTTGAAGATTTTGTAGATAATCATTCGAATCAAAGAGGGCAGTAAAAGTAACTTTTAATTACCCTGAACGAAGAACACGACGAACTGGAGTGAGGAGATGTGAAGTTCGTCAGTGCGGATCTTCCACGCCCTAACTTGGCGGAGGAAGACAGCTACGGCGGCGGCGGAGTGAAGATTTCCGCGGCCGGCGCGAGTACGGCGGCGACGAGGTCGAGGCAGTGAAGCTCTTCCTCACCGGCGACGATGAAGTAGCGGCGGCGCTAGGGTTTGAGAAGCTCGAGCTGGAGAGAGGTCGAGCGGAGTAAAAGAAGTGAGGAAGGGGAGAGGGGTATTTATAGCCATGGTGAAAACGGTTCGCCCGAAGAATTTGGACGAACGTGCCCCTGACCCTTCTCATTCGCATGACATGTGTCACCCACGCTGAGAAGTGGAGATCGTGTTAGATCGTGGGTGAGTGGATAAGTATGTCGTGGGATGCGGAACGGTTTGAGCGGCAATGCCAAAAAATTGGATAAGATAAGTTAAAAGTTCCGTTCGCAATTTCTTCAGCTGACAAGGACACAGTGAAGATTTTGAACGAGTTTCAAATAGAACGCACATGAAGAATTTGTGAACAGATTGGGTTGAGTATAGCATAGAGGGGGAAGGGTCCGATCACATTCACTTAGCAGAAAAACCAACTTGAAGATAGCATAAGTGAATGCTGTAGAGGACATAAACTCATATATATATAGCCAATGAAGAAAAACAACGGAAACAGTGAAGACAATGCAAAGTTGAAGAATATGAACAACTGAGGAATTTCAACTTTTGGTGGTGGCGTGACCCACCGTATAAGAATGATGATTTCAGACACCGCGTACAATTATCGTAGGGTTCTGAGAATCAAATTCTTCGTTAATTTCTTCACACTAGAGTGTTATTCTTCATTGATTGAAGAAAAACATTTCTTCATGTGTTGCACATCTAAGTCACATCAATTTTGCATAAGTGTTAGGATGAGTGTCCTTTTCAAAGAACATTCGAAGATTCTAGGATATTTAGCTCACACCGCAACTTGCTAAATCTCTTCTCATCCAAGGGCTTTGTGAAGATATCAGCTAGATGTTCTTCAGTCTTCACATGCTCAATAGAAATGTCGCCCTTCAACACATGATCACGAAGAAAATGATGATGAATCTGAATGTGCTTTCTCTTCAAGTGCTGAACTGGGTTGTGAGCAATCTTGATGGCGCTCTCATTGTCACAGAAGAGAGGCACATTCTTCATGTTGACGCCGTAGTCCTTGAGAGTTTGCTTCATCCATAGCAATTGGGCACAGCAAGAACCAGCGGCAATGTACTCAGCTTCAGCAGTAGATAGTGATATGCAGTTCTGTTTCTTCGAGGACCAACAGACCAAAGATCGTCCGAGGAAATGACATGTATGAGATGTTGACTTGCGGTCCACACGATCACCAGCATAGTCAGAGTCAGAATATCCAATGAGATCAAAAGCCGAGCCCTTGGGGTACCATAATCCAAGTGTTGGTGTGTGAGCTAGATATCGAAGAATATGCTTCATAGCCTTATGGTGTGATTCCTTCGGTGTAGCTTGAAATCGGTCACACATGCAAACACTAAGCATTATATCTGGCCTAGATGCACATAAGTACAATAAGGAACCTATCATGGAGCGGTATACCTTATGATCGAAGTCAATACCATTTTCATCAGTGCACAGATGGCCATTTGTGGGCATAGGAATTTTGACGCCTTTGCAATCTTGCATGCCGAATTTCCTCAGTACATCCTTGAGGTATTTCTCCTGAGATATGAATATGCCATTGCGTTGTTGACGAATTTGAAGACCTAAGAAGAATTTCAACTCTCCCATCCTAGACATTTGATATTCTTCACTCATCATATAGGCAAATTCATCACTATAACGTTGGTCAGTACAGCCAAAGATAATATCATCAACATATATTTGGCACACAAACAATTCACCATCATAAGATTTAGTGAAAAGAGTAGGGTCGAGTGAACCGGGTTTGAAGCCTTTCTTCATGAAGATTCCTTCAAGGTATCATACCATGCCCGTGGGGCCTGCTTGAGGCCATAGAGGGCCTTGTTGAGTCTGAAGACTTTGTCAGGATTCTTTGGATCTTCAAAACCTGGGGGTTGAGCAACATATACTTCTTCCTCAAGCTTACCATTGAGGAATGCACTTTTCACATCCATTTGATATAAAGTGATATCATGATGGTTAGCATAAGCAAGTAATATGCGAATAGCCTCAAGTCTAGCAACAGGTGCAAAAGTTTCATCAAAATCAATTCCTTCAACCTGTGTGTAGCCTTGAGCTACGAGCCGTGCCTTATTCCTCACCACAAGGCCATTTTCATCTTGCTTGTTGCGGTAGATCCACTTTGTGCCAATGATATTGTGCTTGCGAGGATCTGGACGTTTGACCAGTTCCCAGACATTGTTGAGCTCGAACTGATGTAATTCTTCTTGCATGGCCTGAATCCACTCAGGCTCCAGAAATGCTTCATCTACCTTAGTGGGCTCTGTGATAGAGACAAAAGCATAGTGCCCACAAAAGTTAGATAAATGTGAAGCTTTTGAGCGTGTGAGAGGACCTGGCGCTTTGATGTCATTGATGATCTTTTCAACTTGCACTTCTTTTGCAATGCGAGGATGAGCTGGTTGTCGTTGAAGAATTTGATCAGCATTCTTCAGCACCATTTTCTTCAGTATTTCTTCAGGTGCATTAGCTCGACGTTCTTCATGTTCTAGAATGAATTCTTCAGCAGATTCTTCAGTAGGAATGACATCCTCAGTAGCCTTGAACTTGATAGTTTCCTCAGGTGTTGGTTCATCTATCACAGTAGGTAGGTGCTCTCTTTGCGAGCCATTAGTTTCATCGAACCGCACATCTACAGTTTCAACAACCTTGTGAAGAACGTTGTTGAAGACTCTGTAGGTGTGCGAGTCCTTTCCGTAACCAAGCATAAAACCTTCATGTGCTTTCGGTGCAAATTTTGAGTTGTGATGAGGATCTCTAATCCAACATTTAGCACCGAAGACTTTGAAATAACTTACATTGGGTTTCTTATCAGTGAGGAGTTCATAGGCAGTCTTCTTGAAGAATTTGTGAAGATATACTCTGTTGATGATGTGGCACTGCAGTATCAATTGCCTCAATCCAGAAACGACGAGGCGTTTTGTATTCATCAAGCATAGTGCGAGCCATCTCAGCAAGAGTCCTGTTCTTGCGCTCCACGACGCCGTTCTGCTGAGGAGTATAAGGAGCAGATAACTCATGAGTAATACCAAGTTCATCAAGATAGTCATCTAGACCAGAATTCTTGAACTCAGTTCCATTGTCACTTCTGATGTGCTTGATCTTCACACCAAAGTTGGTTGAAGCCCTCGAGGAAAATCGTTTGAAGACTTCCTGCACTTCATGTTTGTAAGTAACAATGTGTACCCATGTGTATCGAGAGTAATCATCAACAATAACAAAGCCATATTGAGATGCCTCATTTGAGACTGCAGAATAATGGTTAGGACCGAAGAGATCCATGTGAAGCAATTCAAATGGACGAGTGGTGGTCATGATAGTCTTCGCTGGATGCTAGCCTTTGTCATCTTCCCAGCTTCACAGGCTCCGCATAGGTGATCCTTGAGGAATTTGACATTCTCGATGCCAATGACATGCTTCTTCTTCGCAAGCGTGTGCAAATTCCTCATGCCTGCATGACCAAGTCGTCGATGCCAGAGCCAGCCTTCTGAAGCTTTTGCAAGTAGCACACGGCTGGTTGTGGTCCTGTAGAGAAATCAACAATATACAGGTCTCCTCTCCTAAAGCCTTCGAAGACTTTGGAATTGTCAGCTTCCATAACCACAACACAATGGTACTTGCCAAAGACAACAACCATATCAAGATCGCAAAGCATTGAGACAGACATGATTGTATCCTAAGGACTCGACAAGCATGACTTTGTCCATGTGTCGATCCTTTGTGATCGCAACCTTACCTAGACCCAATACCTGACTTTTGCCTTTGTCGGCAAAGATGATATGCTTCAGATGCGACGGAGATAATGGAGCATCCATCAATAGATTCTTGTCACCAGTCATGTGATTTGTACATCCACTATCGAGGACCCACTCAGTGGCTTTGGGTTGATCATCCTGCAGATGAATTAGTGCAGCTTACAAACTCATATACTTCATCAGTGAAGAATATGACATCAATTCATCAGATCAATTTCATCAAGCAATAGAACAGATAAAGCAGTATGAGGACGTGAGAAATGAAAGTTCATTTCTTCATGATTAGCCGTCCTATCAGGCATACTCAGGTCTCCAGCAAATTCTTCAGACGATTACGTACGTCTGGAGACCTGACCCTGCAGAAGAGATTAGTTCTTTTTCTTCACCACCCACATCTGAAGGGGTGGCAAAGAGTTCATCACTCTGCGAGCTCCATACGAGAAAGGTGGCATAGAAGCCAGTCCATTTCGTTTCACATAAGAGGAGTTAGGATAAGCATATGAATAAGCAGAGAAATTCTTCGAGGACTTATGAACATGATGATTAGAAGAATAATGCTCATATTCATAGCCCTTAGCTCTTCCCTGCGAAACAGAGTTGTTAGCACGATGATATTCATGTGAGGACTTTGATCCTTTTGAGGAATTTGGTCCATATGAAGAATTTGATCTGGGGTTCCTATTCTTCACAGGTGGTGTCCTGAGGACATTCACCTGAAGACTTTCAAGGCACCTTTTGGGAACCCAGATTTTCTTCATAGGGACCGTTCCTGCAGTTAGTGCCAACATATCTAGCAAATACTTCACCATTCTGATTTTTGAACAGTTTATAGTTGGAGTCAAATGACTCATCATCAGAATGAGGAGATTCACATGCAAATCCAGATAAGTTAGATGGATCAACTGGAGGTCCCTTTGCAGCAACCCATGTAGTTTTGGGGTACTGCTCAGGCTTCCAATATGTACCATCAGCATTGAGTTTCCTCTCAAAGGCAATACCCTCTTTCCTAGGGTTCCTGTTGAGGATCTGCTTTTTAAGCACATCACAAAGAGTCTGATGCCCTTTGAGGCTTTTGTACATGCCTGTCATGTACAATTCCTTCAGCCCTGCATCGTCAGTGATACTAGCAATGTCCTCAGATGAGGAATTAGTTATAGCAGAGGCAGGTGAAGAATTTGTAGCATTAGAAGCATTTGAACATTCAGGTGAAGAATTAGCAGATTCACGTTCAATGCATTTCAAACAAGGAGGAACAAATTATTCCTGAGCAGCGCTGATTTGTTGACCAAGTAATGAATCGTGCTCCTTCTGAAGATCTTCATAACTCACTCTTAGCTTCTCAAGGTCTTGCTTTCTTTGAAGAAATTCATAAGAAAGCTTCTCATGATCAGATAAGAGAGTGTTATGATGATCTTGAAGGGTGTCATACTTAGTATGAAGTCTCTGAAGACCTTCAGCCAAAGCTTTTGACTAATCCATTTCTTCACCCAACATATCATCGCTCTTATTTAGCATGTATTGAACTTTTTACAAAGCTCTTTGTTGTTTAGTGGGAAGGGAAGCAAGTTTGACATAGTTGGGTCCAAATTCATCACCAGATTCATCATCACTAGACCCGGATAGGTAGCATTCAGTTACCTTAGCATCTTTTGCCATAAGGCATGATGCAGAAGATGATGATTCTGGTTCGAATGTCATCGCTTTGAGAGATTTCTTAAAGTCCTCAAACCAAGGATCATGACAGGTTTGATGACCTTCATAGACCTCAGAGAGACGGTCCCAGATAAGCTTCGCATGCTCGAGATGCATGATATTCCTGAATTGATTTTGAGACAGACAGGAGCAGATGACGTCCTTCGCCGTGAGGTTGAGAAGAGTGTACTTGCGAATGTCATCTGCTTCCGCCATCTTGCACAGATCGGTCAGACCAATCTCAGTGACGGTCCACAGCTCGCTGTTCATCGCCATGAGGCATTCTTCATCATGGCCTTCCACTTGGGATACTCGTGACCGTCAAAGATGGGGCATGTCACTTTCTTCATACCTGCGGTCGACATAACTAAAACTCCAGGCGTTAAACCAAAATCACACAGAACAAGGGAGTACCTTGCTCTGATACCAATTGAAAGTGCGTTATATCGACTAGAGGGGGGTGAATAGGCGATTTTTATGAATTCTTCACTGAGGAATTTGCAGGTGAGGAAATTCCTTAGCGAAGAACTACTAGCAGCGGAATAAGTACTCAAAAGTAAACATAACAGAACACAAGCATAGTCATCATGATGAAATGAAGACAGGCACAGAGTACAGAAAGCGTAAGCACAGATAACACAGGATGAAGACAAACAGACTGAAGAAATTGAACTGAGGAAATTGAGAAAATCTTCAGTCAAAGTCTTCAAGCACAGATATGAACAAGCACACAACACAGTTATGAGGAAATGAGAGAGTTGAGGAAATAGAACCAGTAAGCTTGGTGAAGACAATGATTTGGTAGACCAGTTCCAACTGTCTGTCTCAGTTGTACGTCTGGTTAGGGCGGCTAGGTATTTAAACCTGAGGACACACAGTCCTGGACACCCAGTCCTGAACACGCAGCTCAGGACACTCAGTCCTCACCGTATTCCCCTTGAGCTAAGGTCACACAGACCTCGCCCAATCACTCGTGGTAAGTCTTCAGGTGACTTCCGAACCTTCACAAACTTGGTCACTTGGCATCCACAATTCCTCTTGGATGCTCTAGACCATGACGCCTAACCGTCTGAAGAAGCACAGTCTTCAAAGGTAACAAGCGTCGGATCCACGCAGGATCAATCTCTTCAGTGATGCTCAATCACTTGGGGTTTGTAGGTGTTTGGGTTTGGGTTTTCCTCACTTGATGATTTTCTCTCAAAGTCCTCGGAGGATGGGTTCTCTCAAATGACAAGTGTCAGTTTCTCTCGGAGCAGCCAACCAGCTAGTGGTTGTAGGGGGCGGCTATTTATAGCCTAGGGAGCAGCCCGACATGATAAGACATAAATGCCCTTCAATGATATGACCGTTAGGTGGATAGATATTTTGGGACAGCTGGCGCATAGCACAGCAACGGTCGGAATTTTGAGTAGCAAAATCCTCAGGGCTATCATGTTCCTCACTGTGTAGGCAATCCGCACTGGCGAATTCCTAACTCCTCAGTCAGAACAAATTCCTCAGAGACCAGAAGAACTTCGTCTCTGTCACTGAAGAATATGACTGAACTGTATGAGATTTCCAATGGCTTCACTCGAAGGGATTGGTAGGTGTAGGATTTTGAGTTGAGCATCACATGGAAATTTTCCTTAGTATTTCCTCGACCCCCTTTAACAGTACGGTGTTTCCTATGACTCAAGAAAGAGAAAATGAAACTACGAAAACAAAAGTCTTCACGCTTCATGTTCCTCGAATGAATACCAAGCTTCAAGGTCACACCAATTTCTTCACTTTCAAAGTCTTCAAAAAGTCTTCAGAAATCCAAAGTCTTCAGTCGAAGAACTTCATTTTTAGGGGTCGAACTTTCTCTGTAAATATCAAACTCCGCATTGACTTATAGACCTGTGTATACTCACAAACGCATGAGTCCCTTAACCTATAAGTCTTCAATACACCAAAATCACTAAGGGGCACTAGATGCACTTACAACTGGGAAAGTGCCTCCTCCTTCGCCAACACCATCTTAGCAAAGTCTTTAAAAAAATCTGAGCCCATTCTCCACCTTCAACCTTTTATCCCGAATCTTCAAATATGCTTCAACGTTGACAAGACTTTCTCTAAGCCTAGTTGTGTTCACTTCCTCATACATGCTCTAGAGCTTCGTTAGGCACATCTTCAAAGACCGTGGCCACTCTTGATCAACCCACTCCAAGTAAGAACACTTCCGTTCATCATATAATATTTAAAACTAGATCAGTAACAATTGTAGGGGAAATGGGTGTATAGCAACATAGAAAATCACCAATGCTTATTTTGAAAAACGTGTTAATTATGACATATCTTCTCAAAAAGATCAATGTGCAAATGAAATAATTGGTACTGAGACAACAACCAAATTCTGGAACGTCAGAAACTATAATTAAGTACAACGATGCTACAAGTTCTTACTCATGTACAATAAATAACAAATTGAACATTTTATGAGGAAGGTAAATATAAGTGCAACAACATAGCGACAGTGTTTGGTATGACAACAAATTGATACTAACATGTGTGTACATGCATAAATTTAGTAACATAGAACTAATAGCACTAAGGCCGTCCACTATGTATGCCAAAACTGGTGTAAAGACAGCTGTTGCTACATTTCACACCGGTGCCCTGAACTGGCGAGCCGATGCAGGAAAAACTCAGGGACCCAGACTCTGAAGGACATAGTTGCTCCGATGCCCATTTCCTTCGTACCATAAAGATTTAGTATTTTACTGCTTGGCTCTCGGATGTGTGGACCAAAGTTGGCTTCACAAACTGCTGAAGCGGTGCCAAATAATTTTCTAATGGCACCGCTGATGAGATGGCAACAATTTAAGATACTAGGTACAAACATGACACTGTCTTAGGATGCGTTTGGTTGAAGGTGTGGTATGACTGGGTTGGGACCGTGACCATGTCTGAATCACATCTGACAAATGATTTGTAACAATGGAAGAGGTCCTAACCTTCTCTGCACATGCCAGAAACTTCCTCCATGTCCACAGAATCAAACGCAAGTAGCTTCACGCATGGAGATTGATGGTGACAACGAGTAGATAGATCTTCAGCCACCCACTGCCATTCGTTGCCACTGATGGTCTTAGGGAGCTACAAGAGGAAAAACGACTCAAATCAACCTCCGGGTAAACAATCCTTCATTCCAAGTCATAGCCAGAGAGGAGAGAAGAGAGGCATACCGGGTGGGGTAGGAGTAGTCGCGAGGAGGAAACTGGAGATGTCTTTGAAGAAGACCATGGCAACCCCGGCGGTAGGATGCGAGACGGCGAGAGCGAGGAAGTGGCTATAGCTTAACAAGGAAGGAAGGAGGAAACAGGGGAAATGTGACTTGTGGTCGGGGAGAAAAGGGGGTGGGGAAGGGGCCAAGGGGGCGGGGGTAGATATTTTGGCGGTAGGCCAAAATTTTGGAAATGTGGAGGGAAACTTTGCGCATGGTGCCACCGGACCATTCACTTTAAACGATTGTGTGCATCGCAAATGATTCTTCTGCTTTACATGGATGGGATGAGTTTGATAATTCAAATTTTTGTCTCAAGGCATGGGCACATTCACTTTGAACGCACGCGGTGCCGCCGGACCATTTACTTTGAACGATTGTGTGCATCGCAAACAATTCTTCTGCTTTACGCGCATGGGATGAGTTTGATAATTCAAATTTTGGTGGAAATTTCCCTGGGTACGTCATTGCATAATTTAACATCGCTTACTAATTTAGCCACACAAAAGAGCGTACAACAGAGAGACCACACTTACTAACTCGAGCAATTTCAGTAATTACACAGAGCCAGTTGACCTAAACATTGCTCTAACAAAAGAGCAGCATTAAAAACAAAGCCTAAGTATGCATAATAAAAAATCCACCGCCGCGCCGGCCTATGCATCCCGGTGCGAGAGGAGACGTAGATGACTTGTCCTGGCGACATGCCGCCATTGCTGGACTCCGCGTCCCCCTGCTGAAGCCGACCGCGTCCTCGTCCTCGGCGCCGCCCTCAAGGTTGTAGTGCTCGTAGTAGTGGCTACGCCAGAGCTCGCGTTGGTACTCCACCGCCGATTCCTTGACGGACAGACTCTTCTCTACCTCGACCTCGGCCACACACAACTCCTCCCCCCGGCGCTCCTCGATCTTCGCCGCCTCCTGCATCTCCAGCTCCCGCTCGGCGACCTCATGAGGAAGCAGGTGCTCCATGGCCACTGCCGCCTTTTCAGACGTGGGTTGCATGATGGATTCCGAGGTGGGCCTGGAATATCTTGGCGTGTGCATCCTCGATCTTGGCGTGGATGGCCTTCGACCCGGCCAGGGCGACATCAGCGGCACAGACGGCAGCTCGAGCGCTCTCGGTTTGCAGCCGCACGCAGCAGCAGCTGCAGCCGTCTGGCTGCTGCAGCTGCCCTGTCGCGCCTGCCGCAGCCGCCCTCTCGGCAGAAGCGGCCATGCTCAATGCGGATGCGGCGACACTCTAGGCGTAGGCGGTCGCGCTCTCGGCGCAGGCGGCAGCGCTCGGGGGGGTGGCCATCGTACGGGCCTTCACAAAGCATTTCCACGGCGTCATCTTTGCAAGAAGGGGGTGCGGGAATGGGGATCGGGATTCCTGGATTCAGGGGTTGCCGGCACTAGAGCAGACGAGCCGGCGAAGCTTAAGGAGGGAGACTTAAATAGACCCAGATAGTTTCATCGCAAATGGTTTCTAGAAAGCAACTGTGTGTGATGTTGTAAATATTTTTTATTAGCTGTGAAAGACGAATTTGGTATAAAGTGCCAATGGATGGTGTTTTAAATGAACGATAAATTTTGTAGTACTAATACAACTGTCATGTCAAATTTTAGAAATTTTAAGGGGTCATTTGACCTTCTAAGACATTTAAGTGATTTTCTAGCCATTTAATTACCGTAATTGAAATTTGATTTACATGTACATGCAATAGGTAACCATAACGGTTTGAAAACTCATATTTCGTGTACTTATGTGCGATTTAATTTCATGTACAGTAAATTGGAAGAAAATTTTAAACTTATTGGTCTAACGGCTATGACACAATTAAGAATGGTGTGACATGGCATTTTAATTCCAAAAAAAGAGAAACACATGAAACCTTGGCTGATGTAATGTCATGCCACCAAGATGATATGGTAAAAAAATTGGCATGTTTAACCAAAGTTTGGACACACACCCCTCACAAACCGGAGCAACTCACTAGAAGGCTCATGGTTCCGAGAGGGAACAATGCATGTTTGATGACGAACGGGAGATAGCTTCCTCTTACGGCCTTCAAATTTTTTTCTACATCTAACGTGCACTACAACAACTGTAATGTGAAATTTTCGAGAATTCTAGGGGTCATTTGACCTTTTAAAGACATTTAAGTGATTTTCTAGCCATTTAATGACCGTAATTCAAATTTGAACTACATCTACATGCAACGCATAGCCGAACGGTTTGAAAAATCATATTTGTGTACTTGTGTGCGAGTTAATTCCATGTTCAATAAACTAGAAGCAATTTTCAAACATATTTCTATCACGACATGGACACATATGCATGAATACGTATGCATGGAGTGGCATGACATTTTAGTTCCAAAAAAAATTAGAAACACATGAAACCTTGGTTGATGTAACGTCATGCCACCAAGATGATGTGGTAAAGAAATTTGCATGTTTGACAAAAGTTTGGACACACACCCCTCACAAACCGGAGCAACTCGCTAGAAGGTTTGTGGTTCCGAGAGGGAACAATGCATGTTTGATGACGAACGGGAGATAGCTTTCTCTTACGGCCTTCAAATTGTTTCTACGTCTACCGTGCACTACTACAACTGTAATGTGAAATTTTGGAAAATTCTATGGGTCATTTGACTTTTTAAAGACAATTAAGTGATTTTCTAACCATTTTATGACCGTAATTCAAATTTGAATTACATCTACATGCAACGCCTAAGCAAAAATGTTTTGAAAAATCATATATGTGTACTTGTGTGTGAGTTAATCCCATGTGCAGTAAATTAGAAGGAATTTTCAAACATATTGGTCTCACGACATCGACACATGCATACATATGCATGGAGTGAAATGGCATTTTAATTCAAAAAATAGAAAAATGATGAGAAACAAATGAAACCTTGGTTGATGTAATGTCATGCCACCAAGATGATGTGGTAAAGAAATTGACATGTTTGACGAACGTTTGGACACGCATCCCTCACAAACCGGAGCAACTCGCTAGAAGGTTCGTGGCTCCGAGAGGGAGCAATGCATTTTTGATGACAAACGGGAGATAGCTTCCTCTTATGGCCTTCAATTTTTTCTACGTTTAGCATGCACTAATACAACTGTCATGTGAAAATTTGGTAAATTATAGGGGTCATTTGACCTTTTAAAGACATTTAAGTAATTTTCTAACCATTTGATGACTGTAATTCAAATTTGAACTACATCTACATGCAACGCCTAACCATAATGGTTTGAAAAATTATCTTTTGGTGTACTTGTGTGCGAGTTAATTCCATGTGTAGTAAATTCGAAGGAAGTTTCAAACATATTGGTGTTAAGGCATCACTGGTAGAAAAAGGGCCTGTTGTCCCGGTTCGTAAGGGCCTTTTGTCCCGGTTCCTGAACCGGGACTAAAGGGTCGGTACTAATGCCCTGTCCCTTTAGTCCCGGTTCAATCCAGAACCGGGACTGATGGGCCTCCACGTGGCCTGTGCGCGGAGCCCAGGCAGGAGACCCTTTGGTCCCGGTTGGTGGCACCAACCGGGACCAATAGGCATCCACGCGTCAGCATTTCTGTGGCTGGGGTTTTTGTTTTTTTTTTTTGGGGGGGGGGGGGGGGTTTTGGGGGTTTTGAGGGGTTAATTTAGGTGTTTCATATATTGTGTTAGGTAGCTATAATTAATAGAGAGAAGTGTCCTCTCTTATGTCCGTGCTTGGTCGACGCTACGTACTATACATACGTATAGAGAGGACTAGACATGCTAGCTAGCTAGTAAGCAAACGAAGGAAACAGAAGATCGTCATGAACATATATGCATACAGAGAGAAGTGATATCGACCACCTCTCCTTCTCCGAGAGATTGGTCGAACAACAAGTTCTCATATATCTATCCGACACTACCGGCTACATATATACAATAATTATCTCTTACAAATATAATCATACGGACTCATGGTTCACATAGTATTCTCCGTCTTCAGCGATCACGTGGTCAAGAAAGAATGCCGCCAATTCCTCTCGAATTGCTCGCATGCGAGCTGGTGCTAGGAGTTCATCCCGCTTCCGAAACATCTAATTTGAAGAAGGGGGTCAATACATATATATATATATATATATGAATGAATGAAACTCAACACAGATGATGGTAATAAAATAAAATTGTGAATGTTGTTATTTACGTACTTCATATTGTTCGTCAGAGTACCCGCCCCGCTCACAGGTCGTGTGGCGGATGGACTCGCAGACGTAGTATCCACAGAAATCATTTCCTTGTTCCTGCCACAACCACTTTACAAGAAATAGAGGTCAATCAAACTGATAAGCAAGAATGCTAAATGGTATTGATGAAACTAGCGCTTGAATCACTAGCTAGGAGATGCGCGGAACATGCTACTATAGTACTTACTTTCGGGTGTCTAAATTCCAGCTCCTTCGGCAGTCCTGGAACTTTTTTGGTGAATTTTCTCCAAACCCTGCCGGACAAAGAAAACAATTACTTGATATCAGGAAATGAACAAAGTTGCTGATATGGTGGATAATGATCGATTTAACTTACTTCTTGAGGATTTCAGTCATGTCCGCATACTCCTGGGGATCTTTTCGTTTAGAGTCCAAGACAGTTACTACTCCCCACTCAAGCCTAATCTCTAGGAGAATATAGTGGTACCTACGCACGCATGCATAACTCATCAATTACATTACTATAACCTGGACTAATATATAAGGGAAACCGAATATGCACAAGACAGTAACACTCACTTGAAGTTGTAAGGAAAGAGTATTATATCTTTGTTTTCATTTTTTTTTGAATGATCGTAGCAAGTTGGCCTCGGTATCTTCAGGACGATGTTCAACCTCAGTTGCATCTATGAGATATGTGTTAACGAACCCAATATCACCGATTTGTCTTTTCTTCAATTCGGCGATCTTCAATCTGCATAATATAGTGAGGATAATTATAAATACATGCAATGAAAGAGATGAGCTATATAGAGAGACTTAAATGACAGAAGTAGTAATACTTACAGACAGTAGCAGTGACCCTTGTTTATCGAGGGCCAATTGATTGAAAAACTGATAGAACTCCTCAAATGGATAGGCAACAGTCAATTCAACTAGGTCATGCTCCTTTTAACTCTCACTACAAAGTACTCCTCCCCCCAGACTCTCTGCAGATTTTCAAGTACCAAATCATGAATCTTTCGCATCATCGTTGTTAAGATTTTTCATCTTTGACGAGAGGCTTCCCGTACTCGTATCTGTGTATCTGCACCTCATGGATCATAATGTACATCGTCGGACAGGTAATCGTCAGCATTGCCATAACCGGGCACCCATCCTCGGATCGACGATGTCGCTAGGCACCTTTAGCGGGGGGCACGATTGCTTCGCCTGTTCGCGAAGCTGGGCAATTTGTTTCCCAGCTGCTCGTCGTTCTTTTCAGCCTTTGATCACTGACTGTACTTCCCGACCGCTCCGCTTCGGCCCATGTCTTTGCAATAATGCGCTCATAGTTGCCTTTCGGGCGGAGACTTGGGTGGTTCTTGCCAGGGCAGCTAGAGTGCGCTTCACTTTCACCAGATCTACCTTCTCCTCCGGAGGTGGATGTCTCTTTGCTCCAACCCTTGAAACCAGTCATCCACTTCGGTTCGCGCGATCTCGGCGTTCTCCTCCGGGGTCCTCTCATATGGTAACTTCTCTGGAGTCTTCAGAGAAGGACCGAATCTGTATGTCCTCCCGCCTCTTGTCGATTCCAACAAGGCCAAGCTCCTTTTTAACTTTCACATACAAAGTACTCCTCCCCCAGAGTCTCTGCAGATTTTCAAGTACCAATCATGCAATCTTCGCATCATCATTGATAGAGATCTTTCATCTTTGACAAGAGGCTTCCCGTACTCGTATCTTTGTATCTGCACCTCCATGGGTTCATAATGTACATCGTCGGGCAGGTAATCGCCAAGATTGCTATAACCGGGCACCATCCTCGGATCATTAGCGACGTTGTCGCTAGGCACCTTGAGCGGGGGGCACGATTGCTTTGCTTGTTCGCCGAGCTGGGCAATTTGTTTCCCAGCTCATCGTTCTTTCAGCCTTTGATCACTGACAGTACTTCCGACCGCTCCGCTTCGGCAAATTCCTTTCCAATAATGCGCTCATAGTTTCCTTTCGGCAGAGACTTGGGTGGTTTTGTCAGGGCAGCCAGAGTGCGCTTCGCTTTCACCGGATCTACCTTCTCCTCCGGAGGTGGATGTTTCTTTGCTTTCACCCCTTCAAAGAAGTTCCTCACTTCTTCTCGCGCGATCTCGGCATTCTCCTCCGGGGTCCTCTCGTATGGTAACTTCTCTGGAGTCTTCAGAGAAGGACCGAATCTGTATGTCCTCCCGCCTCTGGCTGTACTGCTAGACGCCGGCAGAGCAGACGGAGCGGTTGTCTTCTTTACTTGCTTACGAGGCGGAGGAGAAGGACTACGACGCGCCGGAGCAGCCGGAGCGGCAGCAGGTCTCTTCCGCCCTTACTAACGAGGCGGAGAAGGAGGAGGCTGGCTGCTCGGGCGCGTCGGCGCAGGCGGAGAAGGAGGCGGAGTGCCGCCACGCGCCGGAGAAGGAGCCGGTCGAGTGCCCTGATCGTCACTTCGCCGGAGGAGGAGGCGGAGTGCCCTGACTTGCCGGAGGAGGAGAGGCGGAGGCGTCCAGTTCGGAAGGTTGATGAGCTCCTTCCGCCATAGGCATGGAGTCTTCAGAGCAGACCCCAGCCTAGTCTCCCCTTCACTGCGTGGGTGGTCAAGCTGGAGGTCCTCATCCCTCCGTTATTTCATCCACCATCACCCTAGCATATCCTTCTGGAATCGGCTGACAGTGAAAAGTTGCGCCGGGTTCAGTAGGATAAACAGATCCAACATCCGCCTTGACCTTCAAATTCATCCATTGCGTCATAAGGTGGCAATTTTGAGACTCCGTGATAGCATCCACGGGATAGCTGGCAGGAGCCGTCAAGGCATGCTCCGACTGAAGCAGCTCAGTGGACGTCACGCTGCTTCTCCGCTGAGATGGCGGGGTAGCTTCGGGGGAAGCTTCGGCAGTACGTTTGCTGCATTTGCTTCTCGTTCCTCTATCGCTTGTACCCTTGCTTGCAGCGCCTGCATTTGGGTCTGCTGCAATTTTTTCCTCCTCTCCTAGGATTTGTAACCGCCTGCGTCCGGAAACCCAACCTTCCACGGAATGGATCCTGGCGGGCCCCGTGTCCGTCCAGGTGCTCAGGATTCCAGGGCCATTGTGAGCTCGTCGTTCTCTCTATCTGGAAAGAACGTCCCTTGCTGCGCTGCTTCAATACACTGCTGAAGCTTCCTGACTGGTATGTCCATTTGATCGTTCGTCCAAATACACTTCCCTATTACAGGGTCCAAGGTTCCGCCAGCCCCGAAGAACCAAGTCCGGCAACAGTCTGGACAGTTAATTGTCTCTGGTTCAATCCCTTTATCAACCAGATCATTCTCAGTCTTGGCCCACTTAGGTCGGGCTACGAGGTAGCCACCTGACCCGGTGCTATGGTGATGCTTCTTCTTCGCAGCATTTTGCTTGTTTGTCGCCGACATCTTCTTACTCTTTTCCGATGTCTTGTGGGCCACAAATGCGGGCCAGTGATCTCTGATCTTCTCATATCTGCCCTTGAATTCTGGTGTCTCATTATTTTCGACAAACTTATTCAGCTCTTTCTTCCACCTCCTGAATAGTTCTGCCATCCTCTTAAGAGCAAAAGACTTGATTAATTGCTCTTTAACTGGCTTCTCTGGATCATCCTCTGGCGGTAGGGTGAAATTTGACTTCAGCTCAGTCCAAAGATCATTTTTCTGCATATCATTGATATAAGACACCTCAGGGTCTTCTGTAGCCGGCTTTAACCATTGCTGGATGCTGATCGGGATCTTGTCCCTAACCAAAACCCCGCACTGCTTAGACAACACATAAAACCATTCTGCTTCTTTGCCTCAGCCGCATCGAGAAACTCATGCACGCCCTTAATGTACTCGCAGGTGTGTCTGTCACCGTACATCCATTGCCGGTTCAACTGCGTGCATTATATATAATTAAGTGTCCAAATTAATAGAAGTTCATCATCACATTAAAACCAAAGTGCATACATAGTTCTCATCTAACAACATATAGCTCTCCAGAGCATCTAATTGTTGGAAATATGCCCTAGAGGCAATAATAAATTGGTTATTATTATATTTCCTTGTTCACGATAATCGTTTATTATCCATGCTAGAATTGTATTGATAGGAAACTCAGATACATGTGTGGATACATAGACAACACCATGTCCCTAGTAAGCCTCTAGTTAACTAGCTCGTTGATCAATAGATGGTTACGGTTTCCTGACCATGGACATTGGATGTCGTTGATAACGGGATCACATCATTAGGAGAATGATGTGATGGACAAGACCCAATCCTAAGCCTAGCACAAAGATCGTGTAGTTCGTATGCTAAAGCTTTTCTAATGTCAAGTATCATTTCCTTAGACCATGAGATTGTGCAACTCCTGGATACCGTAAGAGTGCTTTGGGTGTGCCAAACGTCACAACGTAACTGGGTGGCTATAAAGGTACACTATAGGTATCTCCGAAAGTGTCTGTTGGGTTGGCACGAATCGAGACTGGGATTTGTCACTCCGTGTAAACGGAGAGGTATCTCTGGGCCCACTCGGTAGGACATCATCATAATGTGCACAATGTGATCAAGGAGTTGATCACGGGATGATGTGTTACGGAACGAGTAAAGAGACTTGCCGGTAACGAGATTGAACAAGGTATCGGGATACCGACGATCGAATCTCGGGCAAGTATCGTACCGCTAGACAAAGGGAATTGTATACGGGATTGATTAAGTCCTTGACATCGTGGTTCATCCGATGAGATCATCGTGGAACATGTGGGAGCCAACATGGGTATCCAGATCCCGCTGTTGGTTATTGACCGAGAGTCATCTCGGTCATGTCTGCATGTCTCCCGAACCCGTAGGGTCTACACACTTAAGGTTCGGTGACGCTAGGGTTATAGAGATATTGTATGTGGTTACCGAATGTTGTTCGGAGTCCCGGATGAGATCCCGGACGTCACAAGGAGTTCCGGAATGGTCCGGAGGTAAAGATTTATATATGGGAAGTCTTGTTTTGGTCGCCGGAAAAGTTTCGCGCATTATCGGTATTGTACCGGGAGTGCCGAAAGGGGTCCGGGGGTCCACCAAGGGGGTCCACCTGCCCCGGGGGGCACATGGGCTGTAGGGGTGTGCGCCTTGGCCTATATGGGCCAAGGGCACCAGCCCCAAGAGGCCCATGCGCCAAGAGATAAGGGAAAGGAAGAGTCCTAAAGGGGGAAGGCACCTCCTAGGTGCCTTGGGGAGGATGGACTCCTCCCTGGCCGCACCCTTCCTTGGAGGAAGGGCCAAGGCTGCGCCCCCCTCTCCCTTGGCCCTATATATAGTGGGGGAAGGGAGGGCAGCCACACCTAAGCCCTGGCGCCTCCCTCTCCCTCCCATGACACATCTCCCTCCTCCCGCAGCGCTTGGCGAAGCCCTGTTGGAATCCCGCTACTTCCACCACCACGCCGTCGTGCTGCTGGATCTCCATCAACCTCTCCTCCCCTTGCTGGATCAAGAAGGAGGAGACGTCGCTGCTCCGTACGTGTGTTGAACGCGGAGGTGCCGTCCGTTCGGCGCTAGGATCATCGGTGATTTGGATCACGACGAGTACGACTCCATCAACCCCGTTCTCTTGAACGCTTCCGCGCGCGATCTACAAGGGTATGTAGATCCACTCCTCCCTCGTTGCTAGATGACTCCATAGATTGATCTTGGTGACACGTAGGAAAATTTTGAATTATTGCTACGTTCCCCAACAGTGGCATCATGAGCTAGGTCTATGCGTAGTTCTATGCACGAGTAGAACACAAAGTAGTTGTGGGCGTTGATTTTGTTCAATATGCTACCGTTACTAGTCCAATCTTGATTCGGCGGCATTGTGGGATGAAGCGGCCCGGACCGACCTTACACGTACTCTTACGTGAGACTGGTTCCACCGACTGACATGCACTAGTTGCATAAGGTGGCTAGCGGGTGTCTGTCTCTCCCACTTTAGTCGGATCGGATTCGATGAAAAGGGTCCTTATGAAGGGTAAATAGCAATTGGCATATCACGTTGTGGTTTTTGCGTAGGTAAGAAACGTTCTTGCTAGAAACCCATAGCAGCCACGTAAAACATGCAAACAACAATTAGAGGACGTCTAACTTGTTTTTGCAGGGTATGCTATGTGATGTGATATGGCCAAAGGATGTGATGAATGATATATGTGATGTATGAGATGATCATGTTCTTGTAATAGGAATCACGACTTGCATGTCGATGAGTATGACAACCGGCAGGAGCCATAGGAGTTGTCTTTATTTATTTATGACCTGCGTGTCAACATAAACGTCATGTAATTACTTTACTTTATTGCTAACGTAGCCTATAGTAAGTAGAAGTAATAGTTGGCGAGACAACTTCATGAAGACACGATGATGGAGATCATGATGATGGAGATCATGGTGTCATGCCGGTGACGATGATGATCATGGAGCCCCGAAGATGGAGATCAAAAGGAGCAATATGATATTGGCCATATCATGTCACTATTTGATTGCATGTGATGTTTATCATGTTTATACATCTTATTTGCTTAGAACGACGGTAGTAAATAAGATGATCCATCATTAAAATTTCAAGAAAGTGTTCCCCCTAACTGTGCACCGTTGCGAAAGTTCGTCGTTTCGAAGCACCACATGATGATCGGGTGTGATAGATTCTTACGTTCACATACAACGGGTGTAAGCCAGATTTACACACGCGAAACACTTAGGTTGACTTGACGAGCCTAGCATGTACAGACATGGCCTCGGAACACAAGAGACCGAAAGGTCGAGCATGAGTCGTATGGTAGATACGATCAACATGAAGATGTTCACCGATGATGACTAGTCCGTCTCACGTGATGATCGGACACGGCCTAGTTGACTCGGATCATGTAATCACTTAGATGACTAGAGGGATGTCTATCTGAGTGGGAGTTCATAAGATGAACTTAATTATCCTGAACATAGTCAAAAGGTCTTCGCAAATTATGTCGTAGCTCGCGCTTCAGTTCTACTGTTTAATATGTTCCTAGAGAAAATTTAGTTGAAAGTTGATAGTAGCAATTATGCGGACTAGGTCCGTAAACTGAGGATTGTCCTCATTGCTCATAGAAGGCTTATGTCCTTAATGCACCGCTCAGTGTGCTGAACCTCGAACGTCGTCTGTGGATGTTGCGAACATCTGACATACACATTTTGATAACTACGTGATAGTTCAGTTAAACGGTTTAGAGTTGAGGCACCGAAGACGTTTTGAAACGTCGCGAAACATATGAGATGTTTCGAGGGCTGAAATTGGGATTTCAGGCTCGTGCCCACGTCAAGAGGTATAAGACCTCCGACGATTTTTAGCCTGCAAACTAAGGAGAAAAGCTCAATTGTTGAGCTTGTGCTCAGATTGTCTGAGTACAACAATCATTTGAATCGAGTGGGAGTTGATCTTCCAGATGAGATAGTGATGTTTCTCCGAAGTCATTACCACCAAGCTGCTAGAGCTTCGTGATGAACTATAATATATCGGACATATATGATGATCCTTGAGATATTCGCGATGTTTGACACCACAAAAGTAGAAATCAAGAAGGAGCATCAATTGTTGATGGTGTGAAACCACTAGTTTCAAGGAGGGCAAGGGCAAAAAGGGATGCTTCATGAAACGGCAATTCAGCTGCTGCTCTAGTGAAGAAACCCAAGGTTGAACCCAAACCCGAGACTGAGTGCTTCTGTAATAAGGGGAACAACCACTGGAGCAGAATTACCCTCGATACTTGGTAGATGAGAAGGCTGGCAAGGTCGATAGAAGTATATTGGATATACATTGTGTTGATGTGTACTTTACTAGTACTCCTAGTAGCGCCAGGGTATTAGATACCGGTTCGGTTGCTAAGTGTTAGTAACTCGAAACAAAAGGCTACGGAATAAACGGAGACTAGCTAAAGGTGAGCTGACGATATGTGTTGGAAGTGTTTCCAGGGTTGATATGATCAAGCATCGCACGCTCCCTCTACCATCGAGATTGGTATTAAAACCTAAATAATTGTTATTTGGTGTTTGCGTTGAGCATAGACATGATTGGATTATGTCTATCGCAATACGGTTATTCATTTAAAGAGAATAATGGTTACTCTGTTTATTTGAATAATACCTTCAAATGGTCTTACACCTGAAATGAATGGTTTATTGAATCTCGATCGTAGTGATACACATGTTCATGCCAAAAGATAGTAATGATAGTACCACCTACTTGTGGCACTGCCACTTAAGTCATATCGGTATAAAACGCATGAAGAAGCTCCATGTTGATGGATATTTGGGCTCACTCGTTTTTGAAAGGTTTGAGACATGCGAACCATGTCTATTGGTGTATATGCATGAAGAAACTCCATGCAGATGGATCGTTTGGACTCACTTGATTTTGAATCACTTGAGACATGCAAATCATACCACATGGGCAAGATGACTGAAAGCCTCGTTTTTCAGTAAAATGGAACTAGAAAGCAACTTGTTGGAAGTAATACATTTTGATGTGTGCAGTCCAATGAGTGCTGACGCGTGTAGTGGACATCGTTATGTTCTTACTTCACAGATGGTTTGAGTAGATGGTGAGTACATTTACTTGATGAATCATGAGTCTGAATTATTGAAAGGTTCAAGTAATTTCAGGGTGAAGTTGAAAGATCGTCGTGACAAGAGGATAAAATATCTATGATATGATCATAGAGATGAATATCTGAATTACGAGTTTGGCACATAATTGAGACATTGTGGAAATTGTTTCACAACTAATACAGCCTGGAACACCATAGTGTTGGGGAACGTAGCAGAAATTCAAAATTTTCCTACGTATCACCAAGATCTATCTATGGAGAGACAGCAACGAGGGGAAGGAGAGTGCATCTACATACCCTTGTAGATCGCTAAGCGGAAGCGTTCAAGTGAACGGGGTTGATGGAGTCGTACTCGTCGTGATTCAAATCACCGATGATCAAGTGCCGAACGGACACGGCACCTCCGCGTTCAACACACGTACAGCCCGGACGTCTCCCATGCCTTGATCCAGCAAGGAGAGAGGGAGAGGTTGATGGAGATCCAACAGCACGACGGCGTGGTGGAAGTAGCGGGATTCCAACAGGGCTTCGCTAAGCGCTGCGGGAGGAGGTAGATGTGTCACGGGAGGGAGAGGGAGGCGCCAGGCCTTAGATTGGTTTGCTCCTCCTTTTCCCCACTATATATAGGGCCAAGGGAGAGGGGGAGGCGCAGCCCTTGCCCCTTCCTCCAAGGAAGGGTGCGGCCAAGGGTGGGGAGGAGTCCATCCTCCCCAAGGCACCTCGGAGGTGCCTTCCCCTTGTAGGACTCTCCCCTTTTTTTCTCTCTTGGCGCATGGGCCTCTTGGGGCTGGTGCCCTTGGCCCATATAGGCCAAGGCACACCCCCTACAGCCCATGTGGCCCCCCGGGGCAGGTGGCCCCACCCGGTGGACCCCCGGGACCCTTCCGGTGGTCCCGGTACAATACCGGATGACCCCGAAACTTGTCCCGATGGCCGAAATAGCACTTCCTATATATAATTCTTTACCTCCGGACCATTCCGGAACTCCTCGTGACGTCCGGGATCTCATCCGGGACTCCGAACAACTTTCGGGTTACCGCATACTAATATCTCTATAACCCTAGCGTCACCGAACCTTAAGTGTGTAGACCCTACGGGTTCGGGAGACATGCAGACATGACCGAGACGTTCTCCGGTCAATAACCAACAGCGGGATCTGGATACCCATGATGGCTCCCACATGTTCCACGATGATCTCATCGGATGAACCACGATGTCAAGGACTTAATCAATCCCGTATACAATTCCCTTTGTCTATCGGTATGTTACTTGCCCGAGATTCGATCGTCGGTATCCAATACCTAGTTCAATCTCGTTACCGGCAAGTCTCTTTACTCGTTCCGTAACACATCATCCCGTGATCAACTCCTTTGTCACATTGCGCATATGATGATGTCTACCGAGTGGGCCCAGAGATACCTCTCCGTTCACGGAGTGACAAATCCCAGTCTCGATTCGTGCCAACCCAACAGACACTTTCGGAGATACCTGTAGTGCACCTTTATAGCCACCAGTTACGTTGTGACGTTTGGCAACACCCAAAGCACTCCTACGGTATCCGGGAGTTGCACAATCTCATGGTCTAAGGAAATGATACTTGACATTAGAAAAGCTTTGGCATACGAACTACACGATCTTTGTGCTAGGCTTAGGATTGGGTCTTGTCCATCACATCATTCTCCTAATGATGTGATCCCGTTATCAACGACATCCAATGTCCATGGTCAGGAAACCGTAACCATCTATTGATCAACGAGCTAGTCAACTAGAGGCTTACTAGGGACATGGTGTTGTCTATGTATCCACACATGTATACTGAGTTTCCTATCAATACAATTATAGGATAATAAACGAATTATCATGAACAAGGAAATATAATAATAACTAATTTATTATTGCCTCTAGGGCATATTTCCAACAGTCTCCCACTTGCACTAGAGTCAATAATCTAGTTCACATCGCCATGTGATTAACACTCACAGGTCACATCGCCATGTGACTAACACCCAAGAGTTTACTAGAGTCAGTAGTCTAGTTCACATCACTATGTGATTAACACTCAATGAGTTCTAGGTTTGATCATGTTGCTTGTGAGAGAGGTTTTAGTCAACGGGTCTGAACCTTTCAGATCCGTGTGTGCTTTACAAATCTCTATGTCATCTCCTAGATGTAGCTACCACGTTCTATTTGGAGCTATTCCAAATAACTGTTCTACTTGGAGCTATTCTAAATTGTTGCTCCATTATACGTATCCGATCTCTACTCAGAGCTATCCGGATAGGTGTTAAGCTTGCATCGACGTAACCCTTTACGCGAACTCTTTATCACCTCCATAATCGAGAAAATTCCTTAGTCCACTAGTTACTAAGGATAACTTTGACCGCTGTCCTATGATCCATTCTTGGATCACTCTTGTACCCCTTGACTGACTCATGGCAAGGCACACTTCAGGTGCGGTACACAGCATAGCATACTGTAGAGCCTATGTCTTAAGCATAGGGGACGACCTTCGTCCTTTCTCTCTATTCTGCCGTGGTCGAGCTTTAAGTCTTAACTTCATACCTTACAACTCAGGCAAGAACTCCTTCTTTGACTGATCCATCTTGAACACCTTCAAGATCACGTCAAGGCATGTGCTCATTTGAAAGTACTATTAAGCGTTTTGATCTATCCTTATAGATCTTGATGCTCAATGCTCAAGTAGCTTAATCCAGGCTTTCCATTGAAAAACACTTTCCAAATAACCCTATATGCTTTCCAGAAATTCTACGTCATTTCGGATCAACAACATATATTCATCAAAAATTCTATAGTGCTCCCACTCACTTCTTTGGAAATACAAGTTTCTCATAAACTTTGTATACACCCAAAATCTTTGATCATCATCAAAGCATACATTCCAACTCCGAGATGCTTACTCCAGTCCTCAGAAGGATTGCTGGAGCTTTGCATACTTATTAGCATCTTTCAGGATTGACAAAACCTTCCGGTTGTATCACATACAACCTTTCCTCAAGAAAATCGTCGAGGAAACAATGTTTTTTGACATCCTATCTGCAAGATTTCATAAATAATGCAGTAATCGCTAATATAATTCCAACAGACTTTAGCACGCTACGAGTGAGAAAGTCTCATCGTAGTCAACTCCTTGAACTTGTCGGAAAACATCTTAACGACAAGTCGAGCTTTCTTAATGGTTGATACTTACCATCATTGTCCGTCTTCCTTTTAAAATCCATCTGCACTCAACAGCCTTACGACCATCAAGTAGTTCTTCCAAAGTCTACACTTTGTTTTCATACATGGATCCTCTCTCGGATTATTATGGCCTCGAGCCATTTATCGGAATCCGGGCCCACCATCGCTTCTCCATAGCTCGTAGGTTCATTGTTGTCTAGCAACATGACTTCCAAGACAGGATTACGTACCACTCTGAAGTAGTACGCATCCTTGTCATCCCACGAGGTTTGGGAGTGACTTGATCCGAAGTCTCATGATCAATATCATAAGCTTCCACTTCAATTGGTGTAGGTGCCACAGGAACAACTCTTTGTGCCCTGCTATACACTAGTTGAAGTGACGGTTCAATAACCTCATCAAGTCTCCACCATCCTCCCACTCAATTCTTTCGAGAGAAACTTTTCCTCGAGAAAGGACCCGATTCTAGAAACAATCCCTTATTGCTTTCGGATCTGAGACAGGAGGTATACCCAACTGTTTTGGTGTCCTATGAAGATGCATTTATCCGCTTTGGGTTCGAGCTTATCAGCCTGAAACTTTTTCACATAAGCGTCGCAGCCCCAAACTTTTAAGAAATGACAGCTTAGGTTTCTCTAAACCATAGTTCATACGGTGTCATCTCATCGGAATTACGTGGTGCCCTATTTAAAGTGAATGTGGTTGTCTCTAATGCCTAACCCATAAACTATTGGTAATTCGATAAGAGACATCATGGTATGCATCATATCCAATAGGGTGCAGTTATGATGTTCGGACACACCATCACACTATGGTGTTCCAGGCTGTATTAGTTGTGAAACGATTTCCACAATGTCTTAATTTTGTGCCAAACTCGTAATTCAGATATTCATCTCTATGATCATATCATAGATCTTTTATCCTCTTGTCACGACGATCTTTCAACTTCACACTGAAATTACTTGAACCTTTCAATAATTCAGACTCGTGATTCATCAAGTAAATGTACTCAACATCTACTCCAAATCATCTGTGAAGAAAGAACATAACGAATATCCACTACATGCCTCAGCACTCATTGGACTGCACACATCAAAATGTATTACTTCCAACAATTTGCTTTCTAGTTCCATTTTACTGAAACCGAGGCTTTCAGTCATCTTGCCCATGTGGTATGATTTGCATGCCTCAAGTGATTCAAAATCAAGTGAGTCCAAACGGTCCATTTGCATGGAGTTTCTTCATGCATACACACCAATAGACATGGTTCGCATGTCTCAAACTTTTCAAAAATGAGTGAGTCCAAAGATCCATCAACATGGAGCTTCTTCATGCGTTTTATACCGATATGACTTACGTGGCAGTGCCACAAGTAGGTGGTACTATCATTACTATCTTTTGGCATGAACATGTGTATCACTACGATCGAGATTCAATAAACCATTCATTTTAGGTGTAAGACCATTGAAGGTATTATTCAAATAAACAGAGTAACCATTATTCTCCTTAAATGAATAACCGTATTGCACGATAGACATAATCCAATCATGTCTATGCTCAACGCAAACACCAATCTCGATGGTAGAGGGAGCGTGCGATGCTTGATCATATCAACATTGGAAACACTTCCAACACATATCGTCAGCTCACCTTTAGCTAGTCTCCGTTTATTCCGTAGCTTTTATTTCGAGTTACTAACACTTAGCAACCGAACCGGTATCTAATACCCTGGTGCTACTAGGAGTACTAGTAAAGTACACATCAACACAATGTATATCCAATATACTTCTATCGACCTTGCCAGCCTTCTCATCTACCAAGTATCTAGGGTAATTCTGCTCCAGTGGCTGTTCCCCTTATTACAGAAGCACTTAGTCTCGGGTTTGGGTTCAACCTTGGGTTTCTTCACTAGAGCAGCAGCTGAATTGCCATTTCATGAAGTATCCCTTCTTTCCCTTGCCCTTCTTGAAACTAGTGGTTTCACTGACCATCAACAATTGATGCTCCTTCTGATTTCTACTTTCGTGGTGTCAAACATCGCGAACATCTCAAGGATCATCATATATGTCCCTGATATATTATAGTTCATCACGAAGCTCTAGCAGCTTGGTGGTAATGACTTCGGAGAAACATCACTATCTCATCTGGAAGATCAACTCCCACTTGATTCAAATGATTGTTGTACTCAGACAATCTGAGCACAAGCTCAACAATTGAGCTTTTCTCCCTTAGTTTGCAGGCTAAGAAAATCGTCGGAGGTCTTATACCTCTTGACGTGGGCACGAGCCTGAAATCCCAATTTCAGCCCTCGAAACATCTCATATGTTTCGCGACGTTTCAAAAACGTCTTCGGTGCCTCAACTCTAAACCGTTTAACTGAACTATCACGTAGTTATCAAAATGTGTATGTCAGATGTTCGCAACATCCACAGACGACGTTCGAGGTTCAGCACACTGAGCGGTGCATTAAGGACATAAGCCTTCTATGAAGCAATGAGGACAATCCTCAGTTTACGGACCTAGTCCGCATAATTGCTACTATCAACTTTCAACTAATTTTTCTCTAGGAACATATCTAAACAGTAGAACTATAACGCGAGCTACGACATAATTTGCGAATTCCTTTTGACTATGTTCAGGATAATTAAGTTCATCTTATGAACTCCCACTCAGATAGACATCCCTCTAGTCATCTAAGTGATTACATGATCCGAGTCAACTAGGCCGTGTCCGATCATCACGTGAGACGGACTAGTCAACGTCGGTGAACATCTTCATGTTGATCGTATCTTCTATACGACTCATGCTCGACCTTTCGGTCTTCTGTGTTCCGAGGCCATGTCTGTACATGCTAGGCTCGTCAAGTTAACCCTAAGTGTTTTGCATGTGTAAAACTGTCTTACACCCGTTGTATGTGAACGTAAGGATCTATCACACCCGATCATCACGGCGTGCTTCGAAACGACGAACTGTAGCAACGGTGCACAGTTAGGGGAGAACACTTCTTGAAATTTTAATGAGGGATCATCTTATTTACTACCGTCGTTCTAAGCAAATAAGATGTATAAACATGATAAACATCACATGCAATCAAATAGTGACATGATATGGCCAATATCATATTGCTCCTTTTGATCTCCATCTTCAGGGCTCCATGATCATCATCGTCACCGGCATGACACCATGATCTCCATCATCATGATCTCCATCATCGTGTCTTCTTGAAGTTTCTCGTCATCTATTACTTCTACTACTATGGCTAACGGTTTAGCAATAAAGTAAAGTAATTATATGACGTTATGTTGACACGCAGGTCATAAATAAATAAAGACAACTCCTATGGCTCCTGCCGGTTGTCATACTCATCGACATGCAAGTCGTGATTCCTATTACAAGAACATGATCAATCTCATACATCACATATATCATTCATCACATCCTTTTGTCCATATCACATCACATAGCATACCCTGCAAAAACAAGTTAGACGTCCTCTAATTGTTGTTTGCATGTTTTACGTGGCTGCTATGGGTTTCTAGCAAGAACGTTTCTTACCTACGCAAAACCACAACGTGATATGCCAATTGCTATTTACCCTTCATAAGGACCCTTTTCATCGAATCCGATCCGACTAAAGTGGGAGAGACAGACACCCGCTAGCCACCTTATGCAACTAGTGCATGTCAGTCGGTGGAACCAGTCTCACGTAAGAGTACGTGTAAGGTCGGTCCGGGCCGCTTCATCCCATGATGCCGCCGAATCAAGATAAGACTAGTAACGGCAAGCAATTGAACAAAATCAACGCCCACAACTACTTTGTGTTCTACTCGTGCATAGAAACTACGCATATAGACCTAGCTCATGATGCCACTGTTGGGGAACGTAGCAGAAATTCAAAATTTTCCTACGTGTCACCAAGATCTATCTATGAGAGACTAGCAACGAGGGGAAGGAGAGTGCATCTACATACCCTTGTAGATCGCTAAGAGGAAGCGTTCAAGTGAACGGGGTTGATGGAGTCGTACTCGTCGTGATTCAAATCACCGATGACCAAGTGCCGAAACGCACGGCACCTCCGCGTTCAACCACACGTGCAAGCCCGGTGACGTCTCCATGCCTTGATCCAGCAAGGAGAGAGGGAGAGGTTGAGGAAGACTCCATCCAACAGCAGCACAACGGCGTGGTGGTGGTGGAGGAGCATGGCAATCCTGCAGGGCTTCGCCAAGCACCACAGAAGAGGAGGGAGAGAGAGATGCAGGGCTGCACCAACGAGAGATCGAATCACGTGTGTTATGGGCAGCCCTAGGCCTCATATATATAGGGAAGGGGAGGGGCTGCGCCCTCTCTAGGGTTCCCACCCCCTAGGGGGCGGCAGCCCTAGATGGGGATCAAGGATGGCGGCCAAGAGGGGAAGAGGAGAGGGAGGCGCACCAATATGGGCCTTAAGGCCCATATCCCTTAGGGTTTGCCCCCTTTCCACCTCTTAGGCGCCATGGGCCCTTGTGGGAGGCGCACCAGCCCACTAAGGGGCTGGTCCCTCACCCACTCTTAGCCCACGCAAGCCTCCGGGGTTGGTTGCCCCACTTGGTGGACCCCCGGGACCCTCCCGGTGGTCCCGGTACATTACCGATAAACCCCGAAACTCTTCCGGTGACCAAAACAGGACTTCCCATATATAAATCTTTACCTCCGGACATTCCGGAACTCCTCGTGACGTCCGGATCTTCATCCGGGACTCCGAACAACATTCGGTAACCAACATAACAAACTTCCTTTATAAACCCTTAGCGTTCATCGAACCTTTAAGGTGTAGACCCTACGGGTTCGGGAAGACATGCAGACATGACCGAGACGGTTCTCCGGTCAATAACCAACAGCCGGGATCTGGATACCCATGTTGGCTCCCACATGTTCCACGATGATCTCATCGGATGAACCACGATGTCAAGGACTTAATCAATCCCGTATACAATTCCCTTTGTCTAGCGGTACGATACTTGCCCGAGATTCGATCGTCGGTATCCCGATACCTTGTTCAATCTCGTTACC
The DNA here is from genome assembly GCF_003073215.2 of Triticum urartu. Taxonomy (NCBI): domain Eukaryota; kingdom Viridiplantae; phylum Streptophyta; class Magnoliopsida; order Poales; family Poaceae; genus Triticum; species Triticum urartu. Next base: position 98,400,902 of record NC_053024.1, read on the forward strand.
GGCAAGTCTCTTTACTCGTTCCGTAACACATCATCCCGTGATCAACTCCTTGATCACATTGTGCACATTATGATGATGTCCTACCGAGTGGGCCCAGAGATACCTCTCCATCACACGGAGTGACAAATCCCAGTCTCGATTCGTGCCAACCCAACAGACCCTTCCAGAGATACCTGTAGTGTACCTTATAGCCACCCAGTTACGTTGTGACGTTTGGCACACCCAAAGTATTCCTACGGTATCCGGGAGTTACACAATCTCATGATCTAAGGAAATGATACTTGACATTAGAAAAGCTTTAGCATACGAACTACATGATCTTTGTGCTAGGCTTAGATTTGGGTCTTGTCCCATCACATCATTCCTAATGATGTGATTCCCGGTTATCAATTGACATCCAATGTGTCCATGGTCAGGAAACCGTAAACCATCTATTGATCAACGAGCTAGTCAACTAGAGGCTTACTAGGGACATGGTGTTGTCTATGTATCCACACATGTATCTGAGTTTCCTATCAATACAATTATAGCATGGATAATAAACGATTATCATGAACAAGGAAATATAATAATAATCAATTTATTATTGCCTCTAGGGCATATTTCCAAACAGTCTCCCACTTGCACTAGAGTCAATAATCTAGTTCACATCCATGTGATTAACACTCAATGAGTTCTGGGTTTGATCATGTTTTGCTTGTGAGAGAGGTTTTAGTCAACGGGTCTGAACCTTTCAGATCCGTGTGTGCTTTACAAATCTTTATGTCATCTCCTAGATGTAGCTACCACGTTCTATTTGGAGCCATTTCAAATAACTGTTCTACATGGAGCTATTCTAAATTGTTGCTCCATTATACGTATCTGGTATCTCTACTCAGAGCTATTCGGATAGGTGTTAAGCTTGCATCGACGTAACTCTTTTACCACCTCCATAATCGAGTAAATTCCTTAGTCCACTAGTTACTAAGGATAACTTTGCACTGTCCTGTGATCCATTCTTGGATCACTCTTGTACCCCTTGACTGACTCATGGCAAGGCACACTTCAGGTGCGGTACACAGCATAGCATACTATAGAGAGCCTATGTCAAAAGCATAGGGGACGACCTTCGTCCTTCCTCTTTCTTCTGCCGTGGTCGAGCTTTAAGTCTTAACTTCATACCTTACAACTCAGGCAAGAACTCCTTCTTTGACTGATCCATCTTGAACACCTTCAAGATCATGTCAAGGTATGTGCTCATTTGAAAGTACCATTAAGCATTTTGATCTATCCTTATAGATCTTGATGCTCAATGTTCAAGTAGCTTAATCCAGGCTTTCCATTAAAAACCACTTTTCAAATAACTCTATATGCTTTCTAGAAATTCTACATCATTTCCGATCAACAATATGTTAACAACATATACTCATCAGAAATTCTATAGTGCTCCCACTCACTTCTTTGGAAATACAAGTTTCTCATAAACTTTGTATACACCCAAAACTTTGATCATCTCATCAAAGCATACATTCCAACTCCGAGATGCTTACTCCAGTCCCTAGAAGGATTGCTGGAGCTTTGCATACTTATTAGCATCTTTCAGGATTGACAAAACCTTCTGGTTTGTATCACATACAACCTTTCCTCAAAAAAAACGTCGAGGAAACAATGTTTTGACATCCTATCTGCAAGATTTCATAAATAATGCAGTAATCACTAATATAATTTCAACAGACTCTTAGCATCGCTATGAGTGAGAAAGTCTCATCGTAGTCAACTCCTTGAACTTGTCGGAAAACATCTTAACGACAAGTCGATCTTTCTTAATGGTATACTTACCATCATTGTCCGTCTTCCTTTTAAAATCCATATGTACCTAACAGCCTTACGACCATCAAGTAGTTCTTCCAAAGTCTACACTTTGTTTTCATATATGGATCCTCTCTCGGATTATATGGCCTCGAGCCATTTTGGAATCCAGGCCCACCATCGCTTCTCCATAGCTCGTAGGTTCATTGTTGTCTAGCAACATGACTTCCAAGACAGGATTACGTACCACTCTGAAGTAGTACGCATCCTTGTCATCCCACGAGGTTTGGGAGTGACTTGATCCGAAGTCTCATGATCAATATCATAAGCTTCCACTTCAATTGGTGTAGGTCCCACAGGAACAACTCCCTGTGCCCTGCCACACACACTAGTTGAAGAGACGGTTCAATAACCTCATCAAGTCTTTCCATTGGGAATGTTGCTCTTTGTGGTGATTATCTGTGATCCAAGTTTTCTCTTTATTCTCTCGATGGAAGAAGCTTTTGTCACATCCCTAGCTTCGGTACTGCCTGGTGTTTTGCATCTTGTTGCATCATGTTTAAATTCTATTTAAGTTGAAATGGGGATTGACCAAACCCTAGCATCAGAAAGAATTCAACTAGGTTCAAATAAAAATATTTTCAATGAACCCAAAATGCCTTCCCAAAAATGTTCATCATCTTTGGATTGGTCTAGAACCTCTGCCAAAAATGGTGCACATTTTCTAGGACACTTTGGATTTTTGAATTAATCCATAAGTATTTGAATTTGGACATTTAAATCTTATAAATATTTTTAATTGTCCAAATAATCCTGAAAGTACTTGAGGGCTGTTGGGAAATATTTCAAAGGTGCCTAAAATTATTTTCAGGATTTTACCAAGTGGTTTAGTATTTTTACTAAATCAAAAACAACAGCAGAAAATAGAAAAAAAACGAATAGAGAAGAGAGAGAGAGACTACCTGTGTTACCTTAGCCCAGCCCACCTGGCAGCCAGCCACCTGGCCGGCCCACCGAGGGCAGGGGCATCTTCTTCCTCCTGCCAGAAGGCAGAGGAGAAGACAGCCACGGCGCGCGGCATGCCACGCCGGCAGCTGCCTGCCGGCTGCCCCCTCGTCGCCCTGGACTCCCTCCGCGATGCCACGCACTCCCTCTCGACTCCCTCTCGCTCTCTCTGGACCCCCTCCCCTCTCCTCTCTCTCCACCACCGAGCAGCCCGTCGCCGCTCGCCGTTGCCGCACCCACCGCCGATGCCTTGCCTCCCCGATCAGTCCAGCACCTCCGCACCCCGCACCACGCCTCTCCATCGAAGAAAGCTAACGCGGAGGCCCTGTGGAGCCGCCATCGTCGCCATCTTCCTCGCCTGTCCGGTGATCGCCGCGTCGATTCGCCGCCAGGACGTCCCCGAGCTGACTGAGAGCTCGCCAACTTGTGAGCTCTACTCTTTCCTCCCCTCACCCGTACTCCCGATTTCGTCCCCTAGCCTAGCTGGCCCACCGGACCTGATCGAGGACTAGCCGCTGTGGTTCCACACCGGCGTGGCCCTAGCTGCGCACCGAGTCACGTTCGCGCGCGCCACACTCTATGTGCTCAGGGAGCGCCCAGGAAGCCTAACACGCGGCCATCAGCTGCTCGGCTAGCGCGTGTAGTTCCTCGCGCCGTGGAGCCGTAGCTCCGGCCACCGCCTCGCTCGCCGCGACGCTGCTCCCGGCCACCCCGCAGCCTCTCGTCCGGTCCAATGGATGCGACGAGCAGGAGCTCCTCGCACATCCCCTCGGCACGTCCAGCCGACGCCGCAATCGCGATTCCGGCGTGTCTCCGCCGCGCCGCGGGATGGTCGCCGGCGGCCTCTTCCCGGTTGTGCTGACGTGGCTGGCTTAATTAGCCACTAATCACCGACCCGTGCCACTGACAGTGGGCCCCGCATGTTAATTAAACCCGGGCAGTTTAGTTAACTAGTTTAGCCACTATGACACTGACATGTGGGTCTCGCGCGCCAGGTTTGACCATGGCTGACCGTGTTGACCTGCTGATGTCACCCTGACGCAGAGCTGACGCAGTAATGCATTTTCTGGATTTAGGCTGATTTAAATAACCAGAAAATTCCAGAAAAAGTTTAAACTTCTAAAAAATCATAGAAATTCAAACCGTAACTCCAAATGAAATAAATTATATATGAAAAATTATCAGAAAAATCCAATCTATCCATCTGTACCATTTTCATGCATGTTAGAACAACTTAAGGCCACTGTTTAGGACAAATCAAATGAATGGTATTTAAATAACCACATGTGGAGTTTGAATTTGAACTTTGGGTTCAAACCAACTTCATTTAATTGTGTTGCTAGTTGCATTAGCTCAATCAACAACATATTGCCATGTCATTATCATGCATCATGTTGTGCATTGCATTGATTGTGTTCCTTCTCTGTTGCCGGTGGTTGTCCCCTCTCGATAGACGTTGTACCGACGCTGTGATCGTTGACACTGATGAAGACCCAATGATATCTTCAGAAGTGCCAGGCAAGCAAAACCCCCTTGTTCATTCCGATACAATCCCACTCTCTCGCTCCTGCTCTCTTTTACTGCATTAGGACAACAACGTTTCAACTGTTACATGCTGCGGTAGCTGAACCCCTTTCCTCTGCATGACCTGTCATTGCCACAGTAAATAGATGAAACCCACTAGCATGAGTAGGAGTTGTTTGAGCCCTGATGTGCCTACTCATTCATGCTTGTTTGTCATGCCTGCTACTGCTTAGAGTTGAGTCAGGTCTGATTCATCGGGGATGAATTGGAATGTGGTGAACATGTCCTACCGTTGAGAGCTAAGTGTGTGAACACGATTTGGTAAAGGTAGCGGTGAGAGGCCATGTAGGAGTACATGGTGGGTTGTCTCATTGCAGCCGTTCT